>NC_133831.1:3429669-3748760 GCF_047830755.1 Zonotrichia albicollis | reverse complement strand
CTGTATGAAATGAGCATTTGGCTCAGCAATGAATGAAACAATATTTTGTGTGTAAAAAGATATATATTGAGCCTGGTGCCTGAAATATTGAGTGGTTTCTTAGATTTATAAACTACCTCAAAGAAGCAAAGGAGTTGTTTCGAACTCCTCTACCACCAGAGATAGTAAAAAAATTCAAGCTTCCTTTTGATTATCCCCCTCTGGTGTATAAGAGAGTGGCTTATTTTCCATGTTCTCTTATGTGCTGGAGTTTATGGTGTTACAGTGAGATTGCTCATTTTAGGATATTTCTGTTAAATTCGCTTTAAACAGGAAAAAAAAAAAGAATGTAGGTTCATAATAAAAGAGAAGAAGAGCAGTACTGAGTGCAGTTAACCCAGTTCCCTCAACAGCCAGAGGAAAAAGATGCCCAGGGGAACCCTCCTGGTTTCTGTTTTCCACTCACAGAATCCCAGAGTGGTTTGGGTAGAAGGGACCTTAAATCCATTTAAAACCCTTAAACGAGGTTGCTCCAAGCCCTGTCCAACCTGGCCTTGGATACTTTCAGGGATGGAGCAGCAAAAAAGCAATTTATTCACTAATTGTGAATTCCAGCTAAATGTGCTTGAGATATGTGCCACTCACAAGATAAAAAGAGATAAATTTCCCAGCCTATTGGTTTGCCAGGAAACATTAATTAAAGTGTAATGACATCAAGGATAACAAACAGAATCAGATCCCAGGGTTGTGCAGCACTAGCTTAACTTACAACAGGTATAAATCTCATCTAGTGAAAATAATATCTTTACATGCATCAATAATTTCAGTTATGCCCAGGGAGACTGAATCAGAATTTCCCCTGCAGAATATATCTCTCATCTATCCATGCTGGTTTCCAGATGCTGCTCACTTTTTTTTTTTTTTATGTACACAAGGAAAAACTTTATTATTATTGAATAACTGTAAGACACCACCAAGGAACTCCTCTTGTTCCTTCAGGCTCTGCTCTGTGCTGATCATTTTGTGTCTCACCTTTTTGCTCTCTTAAGACAATTGACAATTAAAATATGCTTTGGAAAACTGGTTCTGAGTCATTACCTGATCCACCAATGAGTTTCCTGCTGCCAGAGATTTACCCCAATACCTTTTGCAGTGGGTATTTACCCTTTATTCCCTCTTAATCTGAAGTACAATCAGGAAAGAAATCCTGTTATTCCCGTTGTGTTGGGAGTGCAGTGCTGCAGCTGTGCGAGGATAAAATTGGATAGGTACCAACTTTCTGCCCTGCATGTGATTGACTCTAAGTGGAAGTTTATTGGCAACAGTCTGAGCCTGTTTTCTGTGCTGTGTAATTTGGGATTTCCCACAATCTATAAACAGGTCTAGGAGGTAAAACGAGCAAAACTACAGGATTTCCTGTGATTTCCTTCCTGTGCTTGCCAGGGAGCTCTGCTCAGGGTGGTGTCAGTGATTCCAAGTGTTTATTGTGTCAAGTGATCTATTCCCAGGTTAAATAGCAAATGATCTATTGTGTCAAATGATCTATTCCCAGGTTAAATAGCAAATAATCCATTGTGTCAAATTATCTATTCCCAGGTTAAATAGCAAATGATCTATTTGATCTGTTATATCAAATGATCTATTCCCAAATCAAATAGCAAATGATCTATTGTGTCAAGTGATCTATTCTCCAGTTAAATAGCAAATGATCTATTGTGTCAAATGATCTACTCCCAGGTTAAATAGCAAATGATCTATTGTGTCAAATGATCTATTCCTAGGTTAAATAGCAAATGATCTATTGTGTCAAATGATCTATTGTGTCAAATGATCTATTCCCAGGTTAAACAGCAAAAGTTCCTCCAGTGCTTGTGGAGCAGTTTGGTAATAAGCACAGCTTGATCAGTATCTGGATTATTTCAGAATCATGCCATATTTCCAGAGCTTTGGAGTGGAAATCAGTGTGTACCTCAGCACAAGGTGTATGTGCTGCTTGCACAGCACTCTGGTGAGAAAGGAATCTCGTGTTATTTATGAAGCCAAGCTGACTAAAGTCCTTGAACCCAGCCAGAAGTCACAACAGAACCCCTGTATGCAAACACTGTTATTCCCAGGGCATGTTTAGGGGAACCAGCTGGCTCATCATCATCACCAAACAAATGAGCACGGGCTGAAGGGATCTGAGCCCTGCTCCCAGCAGGGATTGCTCCCAAGGAAAGGCTGCCCTGAGCTCAGTGACCCACACCCAATGGAGCCAGAACCAGGCAGGGAAAGAGCTCAGAGAGCACCTGCTCCATCCTCTTGGATCCTAGAGGAGTTTCCCTGAGCACAGGAGCTGCACCTTCTCACCCCTCTGCAGTGGAAGGACAGACTGAATGTCACCGTTCACACCAGGAGCGTGCCTGGCTCCAAGGCTGATGCAAGGTCATAGTTCACATCTGCTAAATTCATCCTGGCAGGGGCAGGTTTTGTTTGGCACAGCCAAGCTGCTGCTCAGATCCTTCCTGTGATGCACACTCTGCTCTGTGGACAGAGGCCAGGGTCCACCAGAGAGGCAGCAGATGGGATCAGCCTGTCCTGCAGCTCCTGCCCTGCCTTCTGCCAGCCTGTGCTGTCCAGCACTTATCCCAGCAGGACTGCTCTTCCTGCAGCCTGGCCCTTTGGCCAAAACCAGCCAGCCCTCTAGTTGCAGGATTTCAAAGTAAAACCAGCAGGAATTTTCCTCTCTAAGCCCAAGGTTGACATTTACAGCCTTTTATACTTCTCACACCTGGGCAGTGCGTCCTGGTCTAGAGCCTCTCCCTGAGCAATTCCCTCTGTGTGAAAAACACAAACTAATGGGATGGTGTAAAAACAGGCTTTGGTTCTTCCCACAGAGCCAAGGCAGTGGAATACAGGGGATGCTGAAGTCTAGAGAAGGGTTGGGAAGGAGCAGAAACAGAGCAAGAGCTGGGTATAGGGAACAGCTGGCTCCAAGCTTTTCTTACCCTGTCGGCAGCAGGAAATGAACAGATACAGGGCAGAAATCCCTTCTGGCTCTTTGGCCAAAATCAGCCAGCCCTCTAGGTGCAGGATTTCAAAGTAAAACCAGCAGGAATTTTCCTTTCTAAGCTCAAGGTTGCCATTTCCTGGGTGGGGGCTGTTTTCCAGCCTTTTGCACTTCTCACACCGGGGCAGTTCATCCTGCTCTAGAGCTTCTCCCTCTGTGTGAAAAACACAAACTAATGGGATGGTGTGAAAACAAGCTTTGGTTCTTCCCACAGAGCCAAGGCAGTGGAATACAGGGGAGGCTGAAGTCTAGAGAAGGGCTGGGAAGGAGCAGAGGCAGAGCAATACCTGGGAGTAGAGAGCTGAGCTCCCCAGTTCTTACCCTGTTGGCAGCAGGAAATGAACAGATATAGGGCAGAAATCCCTTCTGGCCCTTTGGCCAAAACCAGCCAGCCCTCTAGGTGCAGGATTTCAAAGTAAAACCAGCAGGAATTTTCCTTTCTAAGCTCAAGGTTGCCATTTCCTGGGTGGGGGCTGTTTTCCAGCCTTTTGCACTTCTCACACCGGGGCAGTTCATCCTGCTCTAGAGCTTCTCCCTCTGTGTGAAAAACACAAACTAATGGGATGGTGTGAAAACAGGCTTTGGTTCTTCCCACAGAGCCAAGGCAGTGGAATACAGGGGAGGCTGAAATCTAGAGAAGGGTTGGGAAGGAGCAGAGGCAGAGCAATACCTGGGAGTAGGGAGCTGAGCTCCCCAGCTGGCTCCAAGCTGTTCTTCCCCCGTTGGCTGCAGGAAATGAACAGATACAGGGCAGAAATCCCTTCTGGCTGTGAAGTGCTGCCTTGGTTAGGAAATGTGGTGCCAGCCTGGGCTCCCTGCATACCTGAGCTCTGGGATGCAGCTGCAGTGCTGCAGGTAGTGCTGAATCACTGCGGCCGCATTGACGCTGTTATTTGAATAATTAAACCACGCTCTGCTGAATCAAATGATGGGGAGGGAGAGCTTGAAAACCCCGTGTTGTGGATCACATCAGCTCTTGGATTTATGGTTTCAGCCTGATGCAATAAAATCAGAAGGTTACAGCCTGCTGAGAAAGACTCTAACCTGATTTAGGGAATGATGAGCTTGTTAAAGCAGTGCTGTGTATTCTGAGAACACAATGAGTTCCCACTTGTTCTACTGGAGGGGAAAGAAGCCTGGACTTAGGAAAACAATTACTACAACTACAGCATTTGAGGAAACTGAACTAATATTGGTATTGTATTAATGTGGACATTAGAAAGAACAGAGAAAGAAATTAATGCTCTGTGTCCAACAAATAATTATCCCCTCTGGGGCAGAAGTGTACCTAAAATAAATTGTTAAAATTAACTTTTCAACTTTAGTCTGCAGACACTGTTACAGTCAATCTGAAGAATCTGGTTTTGATTTAAACCAGTTGGTGACTCTAAAGTGTTTGTGTTAGCAGAAAGCTGTGAAAGACTAAATTTTTCTTGTTTTTCTAGTAAGGAATCTAACAGACAATTTTGTAACTGTGCAGAGCAGTCAAAATGACAAGGAATTTATCTGGACTTGGAAGAATTACCGAAAACTAACAGTTTTGCTGCTGGTCAAAGCACTTTGCCTGTTACTGTTCCTTTCTTTCTTTTCTCACTGCATTGCAAATTCTTCAGAGAAGAAATTCCTTCTTATCGTAACTCTGGAGTGCAGGGGTCCCAAATCTGTTTGAAGGGGAGATACTGGTGCTAATGAGAGGTGCTGACACTGTGAAAAGGAACTTGGGGGATAAATTTGTTTCAAGCAGAGTTTTCCAGAGATGGAAAGGCAGCACCCATCTTCCCAAAGAAGGCATTTATTAATTTATTCATTTATTAAACCCTCAGCTGTGCTGAACCCCTTGAGGAGAGCCAGGTGAGGGGAGTGAAGAGGCTTTAGTAATAATTACAGCTCTAAAAGCAGCAGGAGGGGGAAGAAATCCTGGCTCCCAGTGAGGGCCACGTGCTGGCACACTGCACAGCTGTTGGTGCAGTGCCCAGCGCAGAACAGCTGGAACAGCTGGAACAGCTGGGGGTCCCCAGGATGGCGTGCAAAGCTCAGAGCCTCAGCACTGCTGGGACACAGCCAAGAGGGGATGAAGATAAGGCAAACAAATAATGTCTAATTGTGCTTCCTGAATGCTGGACACTGGCTTTGGAAAGGCAGGCAGGATCCATTCCCTCCCCAGAGGGCCAGAGTTTGTGCAGACACTGATTTTGTGTGGCAGGGAGGGTGAGATGGGCACAGATGGGCAGCAGTGAGCTGACCCCCCTCTGTGCCCTCTGGGCTATGCAGGGCTTTGGTGAGATGAATTTCACCAAAACTGTACATAAAACACCCAGTGCTGAATCGGGCAGTTCTGGGTGTGGGTGCCTGGGAAATGGTCATTGATTATGTGGGACTCTGAAATCAGGATCTTAACATGATGGTGAAATTTCCATCTCAAAGCTCCCGGTGTTTCTGACCTCAAAAAAAGGCAGATCCCATAAAGCAGTAATTCATAAATATATATCATAAAGCAATAATTCCTAAATATATATCATAACGCAACAATTCATAAATATATATCATAAAACCATAATTCATAAATATATATCAAAGTCTGAAGCTTGAATATTCTGATTTCTCTTGTTTAATGGTTTCTCATTTAACCTTTCTTCAATCATTATTAATTTAGCTAATTCAGTCCATGAAGCACATAAATAGCTGGGTTTCACTCTGCTGAGCACACACAGACCAGGAGGGTTTTGGTGCTACAGTGAAGCACATTTTCCTACTTTCTTTGCTAATCAAAACAGTCAGAAAAAAAATCAGAATTGCACTGGATGCTTGGACAATTTAAGAGAGGGATTGTCTGCAGAAAGTGACCTGATAAGAACCCAGAATAAAGTGCTTGAGCAGATGCAATAAAGCCAAAGCACATCCAGCTTTGTTTTGTTCCAAGTAATTTCAAGTCATATGTAAATAGCAGTACATTTATAGACAGGCATGTACACATATGCCTTTATAGAATTACACCTTAAATGAGCATTACATTTTCTTTCTCTTCATAGTAAGGCAAATAAATAGGGTTTTTCACCCATAAAGTAAAATTATTCCAGTTTTAAAGAAAACCTGATTCTTGGCAGTTTCCCTCAGTGTGCAAGCTAAATATTCTTTAGTACCATACAGAAAACTTCAGCAACATCAAGCATTAAAAAACTAATCAGGGCCTCCAGAATAATGGTGTAGAATATAAAAAATAATTTAAAAGTGGTTCTATTTGTTAAGTACTGGGTTCTCCTCATCTGTTCTGTTTTCTGGATTCTAAGTGCAACCAGAGACTAGAAACATATTCTCTTAAAAGGAACTTGATTTTCACATAATCAAATGATCCCAGGAAAAGAAGGTTTTTAAAATGAGTATTCTGTGTTTCAGGATAAAACCTTCATGTGAAACAACAGTGGTTGCAGTTTATGAGGATTTTGTATCATTAAGTCCTATAAAATACCTAAAGCAACTCCAAACTTCTCAAGGTCAGTTAAGAGCAAACACAATAATTAGTAGTAACAAGGTCAGGGAATGGAAATATCTGTGGGTTTTCTCCCCCCTGACCTTAATTTGCTGCCTTCCTGAAGGACAGATCTTGCTGGAGCCTTTCTGCTGAGTCATTTCTCCAGAGGATGCCACTTTTAGGGACTCATTAAATGGAACATCTCATCCCAAGGAAAGTCCCAAGAGTACTTCAAAGTGTTCTCCCTCTCCAGGTCCCTCTGTGGTGATTTTATCTCAGAGTTTTCTGGTGTAATGATGGTTTTTTTTCCTTTTGGGTTGGATGTGCTGAGCTGTTGGATGTGCTGCTTCAGTGACCCCTCTTAGATGGTCACTCTTATGTGGGACTGGGACTTTTGGAGGCCTCTGATGGGACTTCTGTCCTGTCTCTAGTGGGATGATCTGAATTTCTTCATTCGAGAGTAACACTGGTGAATTTTGTCACTTCAGCTTTCCTACCCTGTGTGCTTGGTCTCCAGTTGAGATTTGCAGTTCTCTCAGGCTGCCTGTTCAGATCAATAACAGATTTTCTCACCTCTAAATATGCCTTTTTTCCTATCTCTACATGCCTTGATTACTGCACATTGATGATATTAAATCTGTTTTTTACAAAAGACAGTTTGGTAAAAACTGTTTAGTAAAAACAGCTCCAAAAAGAACTGATGCAAATACCATGGACAAGGATATATTTCCACTGGAAAATGTGATAATTCTGTTGTTTCATTCTTAACTAACATAACCTTGTTACTGATGACTCCTCTCTCCTTAGCCTCACAAATAACAAAACCTTTTGTATATTTATTTCATGCTCAGACTCAAACTTGATCTCACCAGAGCTGTTCCTTTACTAATCCACATTTTTGCTGAACTTTTTGCTCACCCTTCACCTGGGACTGCTCTCTCTGGGTTGGCATTCCCATCATGTCCATATGTGACATAAATGTTTGCCCAAATCTGGGTGGGTTTTTTTTTTCATGAGGAGGTTCCTAAATGTCATTTGGCACATTCTGGAGCGTGTCAGTGATAACAACTCCTTTATTTCTCTGTCAGCTGCATCCCCGACCCCAGGCTCCCCCTGCCATCCATCCCCTGTGCTGCCCCTGGCGCTGGCTCCTTCCCTCCCCTCGGGTTGCCAGGGTGACCGGGTTTCCCTGATGCAGATGCTCTCTCCTGGCTCCCTGCCATCCCTCTCGCGGAGACAGAGCCGAGTTTTCACTTTCCCGAGCACGCTGAGGACTCCTGGCTGCTCTTCTGCCTGCTCTTTCCTCCCTTCTGAGCAGACCTGGCTCAGCAGCTGCTGCCAGGACCAGGGATCTGCTGTGCCTGCAGGGTGGGATCAGCAGCCTCTGAGCCAACTGAGTCAAGTGGAAGTCACCTTGCATTATTTTCCCTTTTTTTTTTCTATTTTTTTAGGCTTTTTTTGTTTTTTTTTTTACTCTGGAGTCCATCCAGTTTTCACTCTCTAATTTTGGCTGTGGTGAGGAGCAACAAGACCCTAGAGTGGTACACATGCAGCAGAGGTAAAGCCTTTTTTGTCTGTTTTTCAGAATGGTTAATATGGATAAATTCAATTTCCAGTGTTAGTGACATTGGGAAATGGATCCTTGCAGTAATTTTAAGGATATTTACCTCAGAGCTTTTGCCAAGCTTTAACTCAGAACTGATTAAACCTCACAATAACCTTTGAATTCAAGTGTGGAATTTCAGGTTGTTTAGAAACTTTGTGAATGAATTTGAATTTGAATGTTTTCTGTCACTGAGCAAACAGATATTGAATCATCTTTGTGTTCAGCCCTAAAAGGAAAAATTCCAGGTCCTGCATGCTTGTTTCAGGTTGCTGCTAAAGGTGGCCCCATCTTGGAATCACTGTCTGAGGTCTGCTCTGAGTTACAAATCAACAGAGAGTTGATTTTGCTAAGTATGACTCAGCTGCAGCCAAGAACTCCTAATTTGAGTCAATTAACTTCATGGAGCTATTTGTCCAGCTCTACTTAGAATGCTCTTTTGAGATGCCAGTAAGGAAATTTTAATTGTTACAGGCTAAGAATTTAGGGATGGAAATTTAAGAGATGCCAAAACTGCTTGTTAGTAGTTCAGATTTTCTGCTTTTCCACAAGGCATGAGTATTTTGTCTCATATATTCCCCTATTTTTCCTGTGGCAGAACATCACATAATTCATAGAAAGGGACTTTTAATACTCTGTATTCTGGGGCACAATGACAAAGTGCATTGGGCTGGTGGTGTAAGTGTAAATTATGGAATGTTTCCAAACATTTGGACAAATGTGGTCCTTTCCTCAAGTTCATCCTTCATCCTCTCCCCTGCACTTCCAACAATCCATCTTTTGAGCTTGTTTTAATGCAGTTTGCTTGTTTTTAAAGTGCTGGTATATATACAAATCTCTAAGAAGTAATGTCATCCTTGTTTTATAGGAAATCCAGGAACAGCAACTTCACTGCAGCTCCCAGACGCACTTATAACCCTCAGCATGCTTTTCTTTCTAACTCAGTAATTTATTTTTTAAAACACACAACCCCTTACATCCAGCAGAGCTCTGCTCATGTGCTGGGCCCTTTACATGGGATTTATTTATCAAAACTTTTCCTGCAGTGGTTGGGAAATGAAGATAAAAAGGCACTTCCATTAACAAAGTTAGTAGGAAGCACTTGCTGGAGCAGAGTTTGTAATGTTTGTACATCGAGCTGGAAGAAGGATGTTCTATATTTAAAGTACATCCTTGGAAGAAGCATTGGAACAGTGTTAACAGCTTTTGCTGTGAAAACAGTTTTTTCTTTTTCAGCCAAAAAGTAATAGAATAGCTGGGGAAGGCTGCAAGAGCGCCAGGCTTATTCCTGACAGGCTGGAGCCTCCCTTGGCAAATGGAAGTTATTATTCAAGGGGTTAAAAAGGATCAGGGAATTACCTTAAATTTCAGCCTCCTGTGCTGTCCTCAGTTTTATCCAAAGACATCAAATATCAGGATGTATTTTAACCATGACAAGGCTGCTTTGACCAGCAAAATAGATACAGATTTTTGTCTTGTGCACACCAGGCTGTGCTGTAAATGTAAAAATGACTTTATCCATCAATATGTGACACTCTGAGGAGTGTCTTGTCTTACAGCAGGGTTGGGGCAGGGAGTTCATTTGACACAGATTTCCTCAGCACTTTTGGAAGGGCAATTTGCAAATGAAGTGCAGGATTCATTACAGAGATTAGTCAAGGTTATTTGATGAATTTGGACGTTACCACATCTGAAATAACTTTGGATTCTCACTTTTCCCCTGGTCTATTATTACAAAAATAAATCTTTTAAATACTGAAATATTTACAGTAATGTTACAGAGAAGATCCTTCATGTGTCATACAGGCTTGATTTATTTGCCCTGAATTAATGTGGATGAGTTTTTTGAGAAGGGTTTAAGTGCAGTTTGCAGTTCAGATAGTGCTTGGTATTGCTCCTACAATATGTACACATATATGGGACAAACACAGAATTCTCTTAGCATGGAATTATGATTTTTTGGGAGGCACAGCTTTTATGTATGTGCAAAAATACTTCATCTGCCTCTCATCCTTCAATCTTTATGCAACTACTGAAATGCAACATATAAAAATTAATGAATATTTCTCCCTCTTTAAACATCTGACAGCTTTATCACAAGGGAAGATACCCAGCTGTTTTAAAAGTAAAGATGTCAGAGGAAAATATTTCTGTAGCTGATATGTCCAAAGGAGAGATTGCCTGTAAATAGAGAGTGAAGCATCTTGAAAACTCCACTATGTCAGTTTGAGAGTCAGTACTAACAACTTAATCTTACCCAGCAGCTGCTTCTCAAGAAGAGAAAAACACCCTATACTGGAGAGCTGAAACATCTGCTCTGTCCAAAAGCATTCTTGTATTCTAGCTAAAAATCAATATAATATTTGTTCCCATTATTCTTAATATGATATCACTTGAACGTGATGAAACTAATTTGAGCCATAGCTGTGTTTTCTGTCCCAGTTCTGTGGTTAGACCAGTTAAGAAGAACTGACTTACCCTGTCTTCTTCAGCTCTCAAGTCTGGCATTGTGCTCACGCAAAGGCTGACAGCTGTGGTGGCCACAAAGAGGATGGAGAGACAAGCAAAGACTTTGCCTGGCAGTCCTGACTGGGGATTTTCCACCATATCTCTGAGTCTGTTCATGAACTGCCCAAACCTGGTTTTCTCATCCAAGACACACGAAGCCTCCTTGCTCCTCCGGAGCTCCTCTTCTTTGCGGATCTCGGCCAGCTCCTGCAGCTTCTGGAAGAGTTTCCGAAAGCAGCAGTTCTCCAGGTTGGATTCCTCAATGCCCCAGTACCTGAGCTCCTCCTGGAAAGACAAGGCACACATGTCTCTCAAGAGCATCAGCTTCCCTGCTGCGAGGAAGCTGACAATCATCCCGAAAGCGTTGGGGTTCCTGTCAAAGAAGAACTCGTGGGTGTCCTCATCGTAATCGTCACACAGCTGGATGATTTCTTCATAGCTGCTGCAAAGCTTCAGTTTGCTCAGTCTGGTCAGGGGAAACTCGTCCAAAGTACTCCAAGGCAGCAGGTATTTGATGCCCCCAACGTTGATCATGATCTCTGTCTTCAGGTCGACTGCAGACACTTGGTCAGGGTGGTGAATCCTCCTGGCTCTCTGGTAATGGACCCCCTTGACAGAAGGGGTTTCCACGCAGATGGGAAACAAGTGGCTCAAGGAATTGCAGGAGTTGTAGCTAATGTTGCTATAGTCTTGGTCACTGCCTCTGGAGAGAATAGGCATCTCTAAGAGTTCTCACCGGGACATCCAGAGCGGCATCAGAGCAGGGGGATCTGTCAGCCAGAGGGCACAGCGAGGAGGAGAAAACATAGCAGGGGTTACTGCCAGAGAAAAGGTGCCTCCAGCCACTTTCCTCAATCAGGAAATCAATGAGAGCCTGTTTGGTAAGTAAAAGTCACCTCTGTGCCTCTCCCTGAAGCCTGCAGCCCGTGAATGAGCTTTGCTTTGCTGCCTCATTGGTTGTCTGGCAACACAGGCACGGAGCGCAGCTCCAGCCTCATTCATAATTATCACCGAGCCTCGGGAGCTGCAAATCCGAACGGGAACACCTCGGGCTCCTCTCCGAGCAGGTCTGGGCACCGTTACATCCTTATTTTATCCTTATTTTCTGGTCGTTGTCGCTTCGCTTTCTTATTTCTATAGACCCCTATCCACGGGCTAACTCAACTAAGCTGCTTAATAGTTATTAGCGACAGAGTGGGCAATTACCTGCCATCAGCTGGAAGCGAAGTTCTAATTGCTTTAACGGGACTGCTCACATCGTGATTCCTCTGCTCTTGCTGCACGCCCGTTCTGCCTCTCGGGGGGATTTAAAAATGCCTTAAATTCTGTCTAAACGATGCCTGCTCTGATCAACCCCACCTCGTGCCAAATTACTGAGAAGTTAGAGGGGAATCTTTGCCCACCGCGGAGAAAACTTTGTTATAAGCAGGCGAAAGTGTTTTCTCAGCTCGGAGAATTTATCACTCTCCTCCTCCTTTCAGGGACAAACCCCTGGTTTTGCCTACAGTCCCTAGAGATTAAAAACCCATTTTTTACCCCAAGATAGCGAAGTGCAAACTGCAAGGAAAGTTTCTTACCGGCGGAGCAGGCGGGAGCGGGGCCGCCCCGCAGGTGATGCTCACCTGCCGCACCTGGCAGCGGCTCCCGGGGGCATCGTCCGGCTCTGCTCACATGGAAAATCCCTGGAGCCCTCCGGAGCTCTTCCCTCTTCCTCCTTCTCCTCTTTCCTGGAAGGGGAAAGCAGCCGTGCGTGTGGATGTAACATATGTTTGTGCTAAGGGATCCTCCCAAAGGTGTCCTGAGCTGCAGATGCTCTGCTGGGCTGTGCTGGTGGAGGATGCTGAGGGAGAGCGGGTGGATGCTGCCCTCTCCCTGTCCCTCCTCTCCTCGCTGCCCTCTCCCTGTCCCTCCTCTCTTCCCCCGGGACTGTCGATGTGGTCCTGGAAGAGGAGGGGAGAGGGAAGGGGGAAGGGCTTAGCAATAATCTCTCCAGCATCCCTCCGTGTATCCAGCAGGCAGCAGGCAGCAACTGGGGAAGAACATGGAGTACAAGTCCCCGGCTAATGAGGTTTGATAATCAGTAAATTCTGGCAAATCTACTTAATAAAACAATTTCAGTGTCTATTAACTCCTTCCATCATAGTCATGCTACAGTCACTTGGGCTGGAGAAACCACTTCAGTTTTTCAGCAGCACTTTCCATGACCTGCATCCCTCTCAGAACTGGGATTTGCTCTTTAATATCTCTGGATGGAAAGGGAAATTTGTGGGGTCCATGGATGCTGTGCCTCAGCATTCCTTTGGCTGTCAGGGAAATGCTTTCTTTCCATAGAAAAAGGACCTCTAGCTTGTAAAGCAGAGGTCTCTTTTCCAGATCTGCAGTGCTTTTCCAACAGCCAAGAACTTTTACCTTTGCTCTTTACAGATGATGGGAAATCAGACCTTATCATTAATCAAACCTTATCAAACCTTATCACGCTTTGCTCATGCATGGGCTTGCTGTAATGCTTTTGGGTTCTGCAGTTGGGATGGCACAGATTTCACACAAATTCTGTTTGGCTTTCAAACAAATTGGCCTCAGTCAGAGGGTCCAGGAAACCTGGGGTGCGGTTCTGTGGATGGGTCCCCTCTGTGGGGCTCCCCAAAAAAGCCTTGGCTCTGTCTGTAGCCAGCAGGCTCTGAGGTAAATCCTGTTTTCAGAGCAATGTGTGAATCTGTGGCGTTTAAAAGCCACTCTGGGAGTGTGAAGGTCACCAGGAGAAGTGAGATGGGCACAAAGTGCAGGTGCTCCTCACACTGCGAGGAGTGAGGGGCTGCTGGAGGCCTGAGCTGCTGCTCCTCAGCTTTTCTCAGCTCTGAGCAAGGCTGTGGCACAGCCTGGGACAGGAAGCCTTTCCTAATTGGGCTTTTGGGGCACATCTCTCCGGGCCCACGAGGTGCCCACAAGATTAACTTATTATCAGGCCTCACCTCTGGGGTTTTCACTCAAAGCCTAATTATGCCATCCACAGAGAAATACCAGAGAGATGCCTGAAGGCTGCAGAGTTCTGGGAGCACAGCTCAGAATCACTTAAATCATGCACCTTTGTGCAGGACTCAGCTTGCTCTGCCCATCAGTCTTTCCTATGGATTATTTCAGTGAAGAAAAAGTAAACCTATTCTAATTAACTTTGGATGGATTGTTTCACAAAAGGATAAAACCAATTAGCATTTCCTTCCTTGTGAAGCCCTTGCATGGTGTTGTTAAAGGTTATTTTTCTGAAGCCAGCTGACAAGGAGGTGAATAAATCCAAAGCAATGAGAAAATTCTGTGTGCAATTGAGTGATTTAAGTGCTACATTTATTTATCAAGAAATACATGTACTTTCATTTTAAGTTTTATTTTTTAAGACTGGGTACTCCAATACTTGTTTTATTGGGACCTGCAGCTGTCTGTAGCTAGATCAGGACCTTGTTGCTGGCTAGAATCACACAAATATGTCAGAGACAAAGAATGGATAGAAATATTTCTATTGAAATTGATTAATGAATGCACACAAAAGAAAAATATTTAATTTGGTGTCTGAGGAACCCAGCTCCAAGGACTGAAACATGCACCTCACCCCAGAGCTGTCCTGTCCATGATTCTCCCCCCCTGGACCCTTCTGCCTCATCTGTGGGATCTCCTCAGCACTGATATCTCTCTGCAGGTGAGAAAGGCAAATTCCTGCCTCAGTTCTCACATCTGCTGATGTGTTTTTTCACTTTGTAAAAAAAAAAATTCACCACTACTGCTGTAGTTTTCCTTTTAAATTCTCCATGCCCTTTTCAGTATGAAGTTGGTAATCCTTAATTTCTTCCTCTGTTCTCTGTTTCCCTCACAATTTCTGGAATTGCTCCCTCCTTGCTCTTTAGCCATCTGGTTATATCAGCTCCTTACACACCCTTTATGCCTTAAATGCAGTTTCCATATGCTTCACTGATTTGCTGGCATGGCTGATATTCCTCTCTCCTCCTTGTTTCCTTCCTTGGGTATCTCTGCCCTTCTCCTGTGATTTGGTTTAGTCCTTTGTTGGAATCCTGGATGCCGAGAATTTTCAACTTTCTGTGCTGAAGGGCACAGACCCACAAGAAAACACTGAAAATATTTGACCTGAGGGTGTGGAGAAAGCTTCCAAAATTGATTGGTAGCACTGGGATTGTGGGTGTGGAGTTTGATTAGAAGTGTGTGATATCACAGAGTGGAAAACTTAGAGTTTGGGGTTTTAGAATGCAGTAATATATATGGGAAAAGATGGAGGTTTTGGGATTTTAGGGTCTTAGGGTGGTGGCTGGTTGTTCCTCACCTTCTCCATGGGTTTGGGCGGTTTTGTGTAATTGGATAGAAAAGTCCATAGTGCAGACTTTGTGTGATTGGTTATTGGTTATTGGGTTAAAAGTGAAAATAATTTAGGTGTCATTTCTTAATTGGACAGTTTAGCCTTAAAATACCTTGTATAGGAAGATAGTTGGCCATTTTGTAGTTTGTTAGTAGAACTCAGGACTTGTAATATAGATAAGAAATAATAAACACAAAATATCATCTGGAGAGCTTCAATCCTGAGGCAGAGGTAGAAAAAAGGAGCCAAGAACTGGCAGCCCTTCCTCTCCCCTGCTGCAGAGCAAGGACAGGGCGCTGCTGCTGAGGAAGGAGCACGAGGAACTGCTTGCCCAGCAGGCTGTGGCTGTGATGGCTCAGTGCAAACCCTGTCCCTGGGACAGGAGAACCTGGCAGAGCTGTCCTTTGAAGGCAGCACATTTCCCCTGCAGGTTTCAGTAATTAAAGCCCTCACAGGACCTTTATTCAGGGATTGATAAGAGTTGATGCTGCAGGAGGTGGAAAGCTGGTGGCGTTCACTTGCTCACCTGTGATTTCACCTCTCCTGTTTTGCTCTCTGCAGCTGTGCCAGCATCCTGTACAAAGAGCAGATACAGACAGAAACCAGAGATTTCTTCTTTTCCACAGAGCCCATAATAAAATGGTAGGATTTATGGGCACATGCTGCTGCAGTGGCCAAAAGTGTAAAGTATTTAGGAAAGAACTGAGAAATTTATGCAATGAAGGTTCCCCAGGCAGATCCAATGTCTGGCACAGAAAGTCAGCAACCCACCTATTTCTGGGCACCAGGGAGATGTTTTAGCACTACCTGGATGCTCTTCCTGTTCTTTTTCCCCCAAAATTCTTGGTGGATGATGTACAGGGGGCCGCTGGCGTGACCTTGTGTTTGTGCTGAGACACCTGAGGGCATTCAGGGCTCTCTGAGGTTGGTGTTGCCCCTTTTGCAATATTTACCTGACAATATTTCTCTGTCACAAGAGCCAAAAAGACCTGAATTATCTGTTTATATCCATATGTCCATGTGTAGAATCTCCTGTATATAATGTCTGCATATAATGGGCAATCTCACTCAGAAATGCTCAGTGCTTCCAGCCTCCCAACCATTCTGCAGGGAGCAGCTTGTAATTTAATAAAAGCACTGTTGTCAATCCTCCTCCCTCCCCAAGCAGGCTTTTTGTGATGCTTAAATATAATACCAAGATAATTGCTTTGCCTGGCATCTCTACCACAAGATGCATCTCAGGCTTTTAAAGTCAGGGGGAAAACAAAAGTGTAAATCAAAATAATTATTTAAGGAAATATGAATGCACTGGAAAAGAGGAGGGGAAAAAATGAGGAAAAGAAATTAATTTTCAAAGCCTCCTCATTCATTGGCTTAGAAATCAGCATCTTCAGTGCTGCATCCTCAGTGGGTGCAATTTCATCACAAAATTGTTAGGTGCTGTTTCTTTTACTGATTAAGTGCCCAGCCTGTTGTCTGTGAGCTCTGATTCTCCTTTAAGCCTCAGCCAAGTTATAGCCCTGGCCCTCCTCAGGTTCTTTATGTTTGTGCCATGTGAATGCTGATGATAAATAAAACAATTTTCTGGTTATTTGGGAAAAAAAACAACAATAAATTACACGTGATTGAAAAGAGCATTTAAACACCAAAAAATGCATTTAAATGCTTCCATTGTGTTCAGTGGTGGTTGGCACTTCTGGAATTAATTGGATTTAGATAGCCTTGTTACATGGAAATTCAGCCTCTTTTCAGATCCCTCGGCTACTCACTGGCCATAAAGAATAGCTTGGCCTCCTTTTCTCCATTTAATTATGACATTACACATTGCAAGGTAAACTTTAAGGATTGATGCCAACATTTTATTCAGTCCAGCAATGTTTGGTTCATGTTCCTGTTTATTCCCCCATAATTTGCCTTTATGAAGCAATAGAAATCCCCTCTCTTGCCAAATGCCTCGTTTGTATGAATAATTAAATTGACAGTAAAGCACTCGATCCACCTCTTCATTATTCAAGTCTTCCCAAGTTGCAGCATTATTGATTCCAGCAGAATAATGCTGCAATGGCCCAGGAGCATGTGGTAAATCAGGCTGTGGGTACCCAGGGTTTGGTTTATAAAATATTTTATAAAATATTGCTGGTTCATCCCTGTCCTTGGAAACCCCAGCCATGATCCACGGTCCTGCTGTGCCACAAATTGTCTTGGAAGACTGGGACACATATCACTGCTAGGGTTTATTCCTTATTTCCTTCCTTGCCTCTGTAAAAGTTTCTTTTTTCTCTGATGAAAGCTGAAAGAGGTTACATCTGAATTACCATTGAAGCAAATGAACCATTTGGGACATTTCTTTGCTCTGTAAATGTAAAATAATGTTCATGACATGTAACACACACATTTCTGTGTGGTTTCTCTCCTCTCCATGCATGAAAACTGAACCTGAGCCAATTTTGCTGAAGTTTCCTGAAGTTTTCTGTGCTTTTTTTCCTCTGGGCTATCTATAAAATTATGCCTTTTAAGAAACAGTGGCTGAGGAAAGGAATCCTAAAGGGATAATCATTCCTCCATGGACCCCAATGAATTTTGCATAAGGGATGAATCACTTAGGTTTAAAAGGGTTTAACGAATTAAAATGTTGTGTGGCATGGGCAGAGGAAAAGCTGAGTGCCAGGCTTGGGGCTGAGTGCTGTGGGAGATGGATCAGGAGGGAATGCCCAGGTGCTGTGGGATCTGGATTTAGACAGAGACTGGAGAACAGGACCCAGAAAATCTGGAATCTCCTGATTCCAGCTCTGGTGAGCAGTCTCACCCTGAGCTCCACACACAAACCTGGAGAAAAGGAGACTCAGGGCTGTCCCCATCACTCTCACAGCTCCTGAAAGGTGCCTGTGCTCAGCTGGGGCTGGGCTCTGTCTGCAGCAGCACTGACACAACCAGAGCACACAGCCTCCAGCTGCACCAAGGGAAATACAGGCTGGATATTAAAAAAAAATTTTTACAGAAAGAGAGATAAAGCTCTGGAATGGCTGCCCAGGGAGGTGGTGGTGTCCCCATCCCTGGGTGTGTTTAACAAAGCCTGGATGTGGCACTGGGTGCCAGGGTTAAGTTGAGGTGTTGGGGCTGGGCTGGACTCAGTGATCTTGAAGGTTTCTTCCAGCCTTGTGACTCAGTGAATTCTATTTGAGAAAGGTTTTCTGCCATTCTGAGCAGAGGTCCAAACCAAAGGGCACACCTGAGCACATGCACATCAGGAAACAAATCTGGTCAGCATTTTTGACCTTACTGAGAGCTTAGCAACCAAGCGTTTGGAAAGAGAGGCCTGGTGATAATCAGCAGGAGGCTGCTGCTGATAAATGAAGTTTTCCCTCCATTTTCTCTCCAGCTCTGCAGGCACATTTGGACTGTGCATTTTGATGTTTCTCTCAGAGCTGGAAACATCTTGACAACATAAACTGTGAGAAAAACTCCATAAATGCTTTTCTTACCAAGTGCTTTTTATTTCAGTTCCAGAGCATTTCTGAATCACACCATTTTCATGGCTGATACCAAGGGACTCATTTCAGTGGTGCAGCTCAGGATCACTGAAATACCACAAATATCCAATATAGAGCACAGGATACAGCCACAGAGATAATAACTTCTCTTTCTGGTGACCCTCTAAACCTGATATTTGACTGCTTTGAGTGCCAAGATTGGGGTTTTTAACATTTTCATGCATTTCTACAGCCAGGAACAGCAGAGATGATTAAGACAGAAAAAGGTTTGATTCACATAGAAGGTGTCTGCACAGGGCCCGGTGACAGAGGGACTGTCCCTGTGCCACCATGAGTTAGAGAAAATTGCACCATTTCAGGATTTGAAGGACAAGGACAGAAAAAGGTGTTAATTTTCTAGGAAGAAAATCTGAAGAATATTTTAACCAGATGTTGCAATAGCTTTGTTATGGATATATCTGTACCAGTACTGTTATTTTTTGAGCTCTGCCTGTACACACAGACACACACCTGACTCACAGTGCACCCTGAAGTATCTGCCATTGGCTGGTGTAGAATTAAAAGGGAAAAGGGAATATTGTGGTCACAATCTAATTGTCATTGTAAAATTCTCTCTTTGTCATCTCAGCCATACCACTCAGTATCTCTGTGCCTCACTTTCCTAGCCATAAATCAAATAAATATAATTACTGTGGTCTTGTAAGAACTGTGTTTGTAATACTGAAACATGACAACAGACTCCCATTCAGGGAGAAGGACAGGAGGTATTAAAATTTGATCTTCAACCAATTCTGCTGGAGAAGACAGCTTTTTATCAGGTGGGTAAGTTACTAGAGAGACCGATTATTTAAAGTTATGTAGCTCAAGAATAAAACACAGAAGTGCTTTCAGCTTTCAAACAGAAAGAGAAATAGAGTTAAAATTCCATTAGCTACTGTGACAAACTGCCAGATTAAAACATGAATTGCTAAGCAGGTGAGGTGGGTTTGAATACTGAATGCTGTTGATTTTTTTCCCCCACTCCTGTTATAATTTATTTCTCAAATCATTTAAAACTAGTGAAGGAAGGTCTGAGAATATTTTTTTTTTTAGTTTTTACTGGTGAGATTGATTTCTTCCTCTTGTTTTTGTTAATACCGTGCTTTTTAAATTACCATACAAATCCAGTTCTCCATTTATGATGCATTAAATGTAAAAAAAAAATAAAAAAATCATTCCAATTATGTTTCTTCCCAAGCCTTGAGACCTTGTGTTAAAAGCAATATGCATAAAACTCATTGTTGTGTATTTAGCACCACACTGTTCTTGAAAAGTACCCTTGAGCTCTTCTTAATAACTTGGCTGGCTCTCCTTGGGATCTGGATTTTAATCCATGAAATGTTAGCCTCGTTGAGGCTGAAATATAAAGATATTATCTGATCATGTAAGAACTCTTAAAAGCAGAAGCCGTGCTTGCAGAGCAGTCCCTGCAGGGCTGGCAGAGGTGCCCAGGCTCTGCCCCTGGAGGGAGCTGCCCTTTCCCCTTGGAGAGGGAAGGAGAGAGATTTCCCCCTTGGGAGAGTCCCTGGCTCTGCTTTGGGGATGAGTTTATGAGGCTGACATGAACATCTTCTAAAATCCCAACACCAGGGCAGGAACCTGTTTAGGAAGAACATGGAGATGCTTGAGCAGGTCCAGAGGAGGGAACAAGGCTGGAGAGGGGCTGGGAACACAAACCCTGTGAGGAATGTTTGAAAGAGCTGGGGGTGCTCAGCCTGGACAAGAGGAGCCTTATGTCACAGACATATTTTATGAAAAATCCTTTCGTAGGATTTTTCCTCCTGAAAAGCTGAGAGGCCTCAGAAACGAAATGTATACAAAATTATCTGCTGCTGTGGAATGCAACAGGTCCATCTGTGATTGGTCTCATGTGGTTGTTTCTAATTAATGGCCAGTCACAGTCCAGCTGTCTCGGGCTCTCTGGTCAATCACAAGATTTTATTATCATTCCTTGCCATTTCTTTCCTTTCAAGTCTTCTGATGAAATCCTTTCTTTTATTCTTTTAGTATATCAGGAAGAAAATTTTCACTGAAAGAATAATAAAGTACTGGAATGCTCTTCCCAGGGAGGTGGTGGAATCACCATCTCTGGATGTGTTTAAAAACAGACTGGACATGGCACTGGGTGCTACAGCCTAGTTGAGGTGTCAGCGCACAGGTTGGACTCGATGATCTCAGAGGCCTCTTCCAATCTCATCATTCTGTGATTCTGTGATTGATTCTGCAATTCTGTGAACCAACCTCTTCCCTCATCAGAGCTCCAGCCCTCCTGACAGCCCTGGTTCTTTGCACTTTGTGTTTCAAAAGTGAATTTGCCTGTTCCTCCTTCCAAAGCCTTTCCCTGTTTGTTTGGAATTCCCATTCCCCATCTGGGGCCAGAGCCCTCCCAGCATCCAGGGCTGCCAGAAACAAAACCCTGCAGCCCTGCAAGCCCCAAAGGGTGGCTCAGGTTCCTGCCCTGCTGTCAATAATCCCACTTTTCCCTGATCTCTGGCTGCTCCATCACCCCTTTGTGCAGAGGAGCTTTTGCACTGATTGAAGGCACTCCAGAGATGGTTTGGCACGAGGATTAGGAACTCTAGGAAGGTCTAAGTGCTCCTTGTGAGCTTCCCTGCCCAAAGCTGGCATTGCCTCCTGCGAAGTGATCATTCTGCTCTCTCCATCTGGATTCCCCACCTCCTCTTATCCCACAGAGTCATGAGGGCTTATCAGCTGTGGCTGCTAAAAGGGCAGGGAGGAAAAACAATCAGCAAATGTTTCATTCACCATAATCTAAAAATTGCCATCACACTGAGTCAGCAAAGGTGGGACTGGGCAAGGGATGGATCTGTGAGTCATGTTTATAACCCAGCTTTTGTTGTAAACACTACAAAGATGCATTAATTAACAATAAAATCAAGGGAAATGCCTGGCAGGATAGACACAGAGACAGGGAGATTAGAGAAGATGGAAGGCACTTGTAAACTCAGGCTGAACCTGAGGAAATTACTGTGTGTCCACTGTGGGGGATTAATCTAAAGCAAACCAGGCATGAAGTAGGAAGAGGGATGAATGCAATGAAAAGCAAGAGTCAGGAAAGCAGAAATGCTGGCTGGTTTTACAGCATGTTAGGCTAGCACACAGCAAAACATAAAGTGACTCCATTTGTTCAGTCTATCCACCAAACAAATCAAAAGGTGCTTGTGGAGATTTTTGCAAAGATTTTTGCAGTGGATCATGGATTAAATGGGAGTGCTGCTAAATTCTCACCTCCTGTGGGTTTGGATTTCATTGTTTGAAAGAGATTTGCAGAATTTGAAATGAATGGGGCTGACAAAATCATTTAAAGACATGAAAGTTTTGTCTTATGAAGAAAAGGTAAAAGAATTTAGAAGATTATGGGAGACACCACCCATCCACAGCTGTTGAGTGGCTGCTAGCATGAGGTGAAAGGAAACTCTTCTCTGAATATTTCAGGGAAGACCTAAAATTTCATCTGAATGCATTAAATAGACAACAGAAAATGTCTTAAATAAAATGCCACATAGGCTCCTGAAGGGAAAGAAGTTTTTCCAGTGAAGTTGCTCTTCTCCCAAAAATTTTTTACTTATCCAGTGCTGGTTTGGATGAGTGTAAGCAGGACAGGATGGAGCATGACAGGATGATTTTCCCCTTGGCTGGAGTGAGGACAAGACACTGCTGCAAACTAAAAGCAACACCCCCTGCTCCCTATTAAGCAGCACAAACAGCACTCAGAGCATTTCCACATTCACTTCTCTCATTTAAGCTCTCTTACCTGGAGCTTAAATGACAGATCCTCCTGTTTCTGCAGTGCTTTCCTCCTAGCTCCTTTCAATAATTCATATTCATCTACTCCTCATTCCTGGGCTCCTTTTCATGGCTCCTTTGATTAACAGCAAGAGATGAAAGGTGCAGGAGATGCTGAGCTATGGCCATGGCTCCAAACACTCCTGGTGCTGAGGGAAATAACTTCATTACCACCTGCTTGCCTGGGAATTATCCAGGCAGTGCCTGACATGGAAATGTGTGACACCAAGAAAGGGAGAAAAGGATCTGCAGTATTCCCTCATGCATTCAAAGCAGAATTTTCACAGTTCATTTTAAACATTTTACATGGAAAAACACAATAAACGTGTCCTTTTATCGAAGCAAACAGAAATTATGATATTATTTGTTTTTACCCTCAGCAGTGTTTAGACACGGGCTGCAGAAACTCCAAGTCCCTGGGAGTTTCACATTAGTGCATACATTTTGTCAGCAGCCTGTGCCCAGAACAAATTCTGTCTCCAAGATGTCACTGTTTAGAACTTTCCTTTTTAGCAGAGATGTGGAAGGACTTCAGTAAATGGCAGCACTTGGCACAGCTCCATCTCACTGAACAGGGACTAATTTGAATTTTATTCATTCCAGGCTATTTCTTTCCACAGCAGAGAACAAGAAACTACTTAGAGGGTGATAGAGATCTCTCCTGTTGCTTGTCCTTCCCTTCTGGGTATTTAGCTGGCCAAAAGGGCCTGTCTTTCAACCCTAATGACCTCCAATAAATAACTGCACTCGTTGGCCCAGCCCAGGCTTTGTGTGTGGGTGTCGATTTTCCTTCTGGTAATGTTTAATCTGCTGGAGGGATTAGAAATAGGAAAAGATTTTGATTAGAATGAAATCACCCAAATTGCCCTAAGCTCCTAAAGTAATAGAGGCAGCAGAAGTGCCAGTGAGCTCTCCCTGATTCCACTCTTGGTGGAGTCCTTGAAGCCAGCCCTGGTTTCTCATGTCCTGGATGAGTCTCTAAACCCTCCTCACTCTGCTGGGGTTTGCTGGAATAGTTTTGCAGTATTTCTGCAGAAATTGTCCTGTTCAGAGGAACTTTCCCCAGCCTGTTTCCCCCCCAGGAGTCATCCCAGTGTGTTGGACCATGGAGATGGAACCAAGCAATAAAGTGCATTTTGTCTTTGTTGGGTGACAGCACAGGGTGCTCTTGTTTTATTCCCCTTTTTTACTGCAAAACCTTGTGAAATCATTCCAGGTGCTTCCTTCTCTCACCTGTAATTCCCCAGCAGGCAAAACCAGAGAGAGTGTTTGGGGTGATGTGACCTGCACACCACATTAGCAGAGGGCCCTCAGCCCACCCTGAACAATAACTGAGGAAAATTCACTTTGCTGCTTCACTCAGCACCCCCTGCTCGGCTCAGGGGCAGAGCTGCTGCTGGTCCTGAGGCTGCTGCTCTCCTCCAGCCCTGGGGAAGCACAAGAAGCAGCTAAACCATCGATTTCTGCCTTGTCAACAGAACTGATCAAAAGGTTCAGGCAGAGTTCATGAGGAACTGAGGGACCCAAGGGCACGGAGGGCGTAGCTTGGGCTGTGAGTTCTTCATTACTGGTGACAGGAGAAGGAAAGGCTAAAGCTGATTAGAAAAATAAGAAGTCCTATAATGTTTTGCTGGGTTTAGGGTGAGATCTTAATTTTAAGAAAAGGTTTTGTGAAGCTTTTGATCCCGACTTATTTTTTGCTGGCTGCGGGACTTTGGAAGGACTGGTACATTCCAGATTCATGTTCTGGTGGTGCTCCTAATTATTGTCAGGTTACAGAAGTGGTTTTGTTTTCATGGGAGGTGGAATTAGCCCATAACTTAAATACAACTCAGATAAAGAAGTGTTTCAGGACATAAAACCACCTTTGTAGCACAGAAGGGGACTTGCTGGGGACTTTCTGAGATATTTTTGATCATGATTTCCAGCAAAACTCAATGTTTTCTTACTCTGATATTTCCCAGAGATCAATGCTGGCTCTCTGGTGTCTGATACAAGTTTGTTTTCCCTTCAATTGGTCATTAGTGGTGCTGCAGCAGAGCTTAATAATCCCAGGAATGGACAGGAACAGCCTCTTGTTTGGTGCACACACAGCACAAACAGATGGTTGTGTCTTGGGAAGTTCACCCTGGAAATAGATGCTGCAGTCTAAGTCATATTAATGGGAAAATATTTCCCATTTTCAAGGCAAAACTTGGTCTCTGGTTTCACTGAGAGGCTCTGGAGTGAATCCCCATAATTGTCATTAATTGGCCAATTGCCTGATACAGATAATGGAAGGGCCAAATCCTGTTTTCCTCAGTCCCAGGGTTATTCTTTTTGTTCCAGTCTCTTGTGAAGGAATTTTGAATGAGTTAGAGACGGGACTTGTGAGTTTTTTAGATGATGCAGTTTATTGGTTTTATCTTTCACATAGGAAGGGTGAGTTCAGCTCACATCTTTCCTGTATGGTTGAGAAGCTTACACAACCTCTAGTTACAAGACATTTTAAGGATTTACTGACTAATAAACCACTGCTAACAAGGTTATTTATGGTTCTGACTTAATTTTTAAACATTTTGTCTTATGGACTCATACTACAGTGTAAGATTTTTTAGTAAATTATGGTGTGACACACAAAACTTACAGTACTGCATTCTCAACTTCTTGTTTACTTCTGCAATTACTTTAAACTTTCTTCTTCTTAACTTAATGTGTCTCTGCTTTAAAGTATAAATCCACATTCTCACTTTAAACTATAAATCTCACATTCTCACTTCCAAACTTAAGTTTGGAAGACCTTTCTAAGTCTCTAAGTTTCTAAGACCTTTTCTAAGGTCTCAGATCAAATCCTGTGTTTAATTCTAAACTTTGACTTACAGTTCTGAGAATTTCCTGCATTTCAGATTCAGGATGGTGTCCTGTGAGTGTGAGCAGAAAATGGGGACATGAGCAAGGCAAGCAGGGTCTGGAGGAAGGGACGGCCCCTGTGTTTCCAGGGCGCCAAAATTCTGAGAATTCCCTTTATTTTGGATTCTAGCAGCCTGGCTGGTGTCCTGTGAGTGTCAGCATCAGTCACAGCTCCAGCTCTGAATTCACTGCAGGCACTAAAACCCTTTGGCTGCTATTAACACATCTTAAGCTAATGAGTCCTTGGAATTGTAATTCCTTCCAGAAGCTATTTGCAATGGACTTAGCTGGCTAATGGTTATATGTTTGAACTTCATCCTTTCAAAATAAATTCCACTGCTAATTCCTGGCTTTCCTGAAGCTTTGTTCTGCCAGATTCACACCGTGGATCTCTCCTGGGATGCCTTCAGAGCAAGAGCAGGCTGCTGATTTGTAGTCAGAAGCCACACACCTTTATAAAAGATTCAAAATACCTTGTTTTAAAAAGGTTTTAATTTCATTACCCTTTTACAGCTCTAATAAAAAGCTGGGTGCAACACTTGCTGTTTGTTCAATAAGTGTTCTGATTTTCTGTGCCAGTCGACAGAACCTGGAGTGAATTTGTTATGAGGGGTGAGCTCCTCTAGTTGGAGATGCAATCTGGAGCTACAAACACTCCCATATCCGTTTATTTACAGTAAATTCAAGTTTTTGAATATCAGTTTTAACCAGCTGATGCCAGGCATGCAGGATGCTGGTGTCCTATGGCCCTTCTGTGGTGGCCAGCTCACCCTTTGTGATTTGTGTCCTTTATCTCACCCGGCTGAGGATGAGGGGGATGTGCCACAAGGGCAGCAAATTTTCTTTTCTCCAGATATTTTTGGCTATGGTTTGGTTTATTCAGGCTGACTTAAAGACAAAAAATAGACCTTGTCCATCCCTTTGATTTCCCCTAAGGGTTATCTTTTAGTATGAGTGGATTCTTCAGAAACACAGACCCATGAGTGACCCACTAAAGATGCAGAAATCATAAGAAAGCCCTAAAACGTTCCAGTTGGTTTGTGATTAGCATTTTTTAATTATTGTTTGGTCATTTTTATGCAGAAGCCATAACCACCTCTGTTATCTGCCTCAGAGTTCATAATTGACAGCAAAGTGATTTTATCAGCATTCCTTGTAACATCTGTTTCAGATAAGGACAAGAGGAAAAAAAATCCAAATTGAGTTGTGGATAGACTCACTTTGAAAATACACGAGACAATTCCCATAGTTCCATTTTCTTACAGCAGTCCCATGCTGTGCTGTTTATTATTCCTGTATGTCTGATATTTAGAATTTAGGTTTTTTAGGGACAGAAGTGCTTTAGTACCTGCATCAGTAAGGAATAAATTCAGCTGAGTGCTTGAAGTTGCAGAGTCTGGAATGTCTGTTCCATGCTGGAGGTAAAATGAAGACATTCAGCCTTCTATGAGTATTTATTTATTTTTTATATTTCCAGTTTTTAGATGTTAATTTCTAGGTCATATCTATCTGGGATTATTTCAGATGGTGTTGTTTAATACTCATTAACAATTGACCTTTAATTTTTGTCTATTCATTTGTCTTTTTACCCAGACAAAAATATGATTTCTGGCAGTGTCCAGCTCTGGCACACTGCCCAAGAAAGTAAGTTGTGACTTTTTGACATCATTTCCATCTGTAACTTCATTTCTACATCTGATTTTATCCCCTGAAGAGCAAAGCTATTATATTCCATGGGACTACACCAGCAAAAAGAGATTGAAGTGAGTAGAAAATCAGTCCAGGGATTTGGAAACATTTTTATTGCATTGACACATTTTGATTTAATTTTCTTTTTTTAAACCATTCTCTTGTGCGAAATATCATTATTGCAAAACAAATGGAATCATCACATTTATGAATGGAAGAGAACACTGCTGTCAATCTCAATATTCTTCGTTGCTTCGCCCTTTTTCAGTCTTGTCCCACTGCTGTTAATTTTGTTCTTTTTAAGGAAAAGTTGTTTTTATTTATCTGTTATGCAAATTGATTCTGGGCAATTTTAACCCATGACAGATACCCCACTCTGTCAGAGGAGGAAAGCTGGGCTGCTAAAATGATTTAGTGAGTTATCCCACAGGATAACTGGGAATGTTTCCAGAGGGATAGGGGAGCAACCAGCACTGAGCCACAGCAGTTATCCCCCTTTGGGTTACCCATGGCTGGCACCTCCTCTGGCAGGAGAAACCCCTCTTTCTATGAAAAAAAACAAAAATAAAGGGGTTAGAAATGTGAGATCACCTCAAACCCCTGTTAAACCCCCTGCTATTTAGTGCATTTTCCATTTTTCTTTGGAGACAGCAGAGTCATGGTGACAAGAATAGTTTTACTCATTGCCAAATCTCGGTTTTGCTCAGTTTTTGGAACTTTTCTCCCCTGACATTTAACGAAGGAAAACACCTCTCCTGCCAAAGACAGTTTAACCTCCCTCTAACAGACAGCCCTGCTGCTGTAAAATATATTATTAATGCTTTAATCAAGCAGCAGTGCTTTGATTAATGCCTTCTCCTGGCTCACGAGCAGCGAGGGAGCATCATTAAAACCACAAGTTGAGTCATGGAAAGAGACGTGGCAGGAGAGGAGCTTCAGGGGCTGTCATCAAGGAGCTCATCTCCTCTCTGGTGTCGTGTTTGGAGTCACCTGGCTGGTGTTGTTTGCCTCCTTCCTCCCCCTCATCCCTCCTGCCTGGCTTTGTGCCCTGGCGAAGCTGAAACCCGAGCCTGGGGCTCCCTTCCTGCAGGGATCCATCACAGCCCCTGAGTTGTGTTTGTGCTGCCCCCATGCAAGGGGAGGGATGAGGAATCTGACCCCATGTGCTCAGAAGGCTAATTTATTATTATATGGAATAGAATAGCATAGCATAGCATAGCATAGCATAGAATGGAATGGAATGGAATGGAATGGAATGGAATGGAATAGAATAGAATAGAATAGAATAGAATAGAATAGAATAGAATAGAATGGAATGGAATGGAATAGGAATTATATTATATATATTATATTATATCGTATCGTATCGTATCGTATCGTATCGTATCGTATCATATCATGCTATACTAAAGAATACAGAAAGGATGCAGACAGAATGCTTCAAAGATAATAATGAAAACTCCTGACTCTCTCCAGAGTCCTGACGCAGCTTGGTCCTGACTGGCCAAAGAGTGAAAACAACTCACACCAGAATCCAATGGAACAATCACCTGTGGGTAAACAATCTCCAGACACACCCCACATGAGCAAAACACAGGAGAAGCAAATGAGATCATTATTGTTTTCATTTTTCTCTGAGGCTTCTCACCTTCCCTAGAGAAAAATCCTGGAAGGCGAAGGGATTTTTCAGAGAATGTGAATGTGACACCCCTGGACCTGCACGAGAGCAGCACAAAAAACAGAGCCCAAAACCACACCCAAATAAACATGTTGTTAGGAATCAAAGTGTTTTTCCTGCACTGGCAATGATAATTTTTATACCAAGTAAGGAATTTGAAAAATACTCATATTTATGCCATTTCAAAAGCTTTTTATTTTCATGCAGAGGTTGATGTATAAAGAGCATTTCCTTGCTGCCATTTGTGTATAGATCACTTTCATGCATGTTTGATAAGAAGTTTTCTTTGCCTCTACTATTTAGCACTATATAACTTCATTTTCTTAATTCTTATTGTTTGTATTGCACATCTTGGTGTGTCTAAATAAATACACTTGTGCATACCTACTCTAGGATATAGATATGTCACCAATGGCGAATGAGGAATGATTTGGAGAAATGTGAGGGGGAAAAATAATTTCTCTGGTTCCTTTAAGAAATTTTGGGGCTCTCACTAGGCAGGAATGAGGAGTTTTCTCTTTAACATTGATTTGCAAACTGCAGAATCAATTTCCGCATCACTTTTCAGTGTTAAAATTGCCTTTAAAGGGATGTCCCATGCTCCACGTTATTTTCTGTTTCAAGACAGTTATTTTGAGAGAATTCATGCCCTTTTATTAACGAGAGAAATCAGCAATTTCTGGTGGATTATTCACAGCAGCGAACCCAAAGGGTTGCTCTGGATGTGGCCAGAGCTCACAAGCAGCAAATCCCAGGCTCAGCCCTAATTTTTGTCCTTCCTTTAACACAAAGTTCCGTGCAAACCGATGTGTGAGCTGGGCTGATTTAGAGGTGTTAACAAAAGCCCAGCGATTACGGGCAATATTAGCGGCTCCTGCAGTAATTATCTTATGAAAGAGGCAGATGAAGCTCTCAGATGGGCAGGCAGATGCAGAGCTCTGGGTGTGGGTGACGCTGCCAGATTGGGCTCAGATGAAGCAATTCTGAAACGTGAGCAAGGAGAGTTGTGTAACAGCTTTTCTCCCCTCCGTCCTTACACAGATCACCTTCCTAGAAAATCCTGAAAAAGGAAATTATTTCAGGAATTTCACAGCTTGGGGTAACTTGCTCCTGCTGGGTTCATCTCCCATGAATTGTGTTTTTTTCAGCCGTTCTGGAAAATGATTTGCTCTTGATTGATTCTTTTCTCTGAGCTCTGAATTCTCGTTGCTGATCACAGAACAATGAATAACCACACCAGTTTTGGGGTGAAATAACCTGCTGCTGTGGTTGCAGCTGTATCAAGGGGAATAAAACCTTGAAGAGATAAAGAGTTAAAATCCCTCACAAAAAAAGAAAATGGCAGAAAGAAATAAGGAACAAAACCTTTTATTTAAAGGCCTAATACTGGAGCAAAGTCCCTCAAATGTGCCCCATATATTAATTCAGCATCACTCATGTGGCTGCAAATGAAAGAAATGCTCCATTTGTTCTGAATGCTTTGGGTTTGCATTTAAAAGTAAAATGGCCAAGGCTCTACAAGCGTGTCATTTGTTGGGTTTTTTCCTGCCTTACGTTTGCAGAGTTGGATAAACTTTATCTCTTTAGTTTAACAGCAGATCTGGAAGATGTTTGCTCATGTGTTTTCTATATTCAGTGTATCAACATCAACATTTTCTCATGGATTTTTCACGGATTTGTGGATAATTCTGGCTCTGTCTGGAAAACATAAATGCCAACTGGTAAAAATCAAGTGTGAGAGGAGATCTGGATGTCTCAGTAAATAAATATCTATAGAGGGGATTGTCAACTCAATCTAGAGGTTCTTAAAACACATTCCATAAAGTGTTTCCTGTTGAAAAGCCAGCCCAAAATGATTTGAGAACATTTCTTTTGAGAGAGGTGCAGTTCCCTTCTTAAGCAAGTGTTCCCTCACCTGAGACCCTGTGAATTACTTTTTTTTCTTGTAATTCTTTTGCAATAAATTCATCACTGTTTCAGTGGCAATGCTTTGACTAAAGCTGCAATTTCCTAAACACTCACCTGTGTTTGCTGAACACACATTTTTTCTGTTTCACTGTTTCAGTTTGTTAGAACTCTCTCTTTTTTTCCTTTTTTTCCTTTTTTTTTCCTTTTTTTGGTGAATGTAGAAGTACCCAGACCAGCAGGGTAGAAGAATTTAAATATTTAGTACCATGAATATTTTATCATCTTCAGGATTATATTTGCACCTAAAAAGAGAGAAAAAGGAACATGTACTTCTGTCCATCTCTCAGCCTGCCTGCAGCCTGGCCCAGCAGACACAGATTTGCTGAGCAAAATATTCACATTTTTGAGATTTTACTGTGGGGTGGTGTTTGTGCAAGTGGCAGGAGTTTTTAAGACAAAATGACAAAGTTTGTGTCACCTTTGTGAAGGCGAATTTGTATTTTTTTAAAGTAAAACCAATTGGAAACTCACTGACTTCAGACCCACTAAGATATGGGAGGTGACTTTGTGATGCTGCTTGGATGGATTTCCTTGGCCAAGGCTCAGCCTCACCCTGAATTTGTGATTTTGCTGCAAATATTTTAAAATATTATGGAAAAGCACCTAGTCCCAGCACAGCTGGGAGCAGCAGCCACTTCCCCAGGCTGATATTAGTCAGGCTGTCACCCTCTGAAGTGGAGTTTTCCAAGGGTCTAGAAAAGAAAAAAAAAAAAATTCCTGGTGCACTTATTGTGATTTCCAGAATAAATCAAGATTTCTAATGCTGCTGGCAGTCCCAGGAGCAGCATAATTGCAGAATTATAGAATTGGTGAGGTTGGGATAGAGCTCCAAGTCCAGCTGTGACCCCACCACCACTGAGCCCTGTCCTCAGGTTTGAATATTTTCAGGAATGGTGACTCCACTATTCCAATGCTTGATAACCCTTTCTAGATGGAATTTTTTCAAATATTTCAAAAATTTTCAAATCTAAACCTCCTCTGGCTCAGCCTGAAGCCGTTTCCCCCAGTCCTTGGGAGAAGAGTGAGCAAGGCAGAAGTAAATTAATCAAAATAATCTCTTTGACAAGTTCAGCAAGCTGGCACCACTGTCATCTCCCTTTTACACAAAGTGCCAGAATAAAACCCAATTTCTGGGCTGAAATGAGGAGTATTGCAATGCATTTATGTGGTAGCTATTACACCCAGCCTGTGCAATGCCTTTAAAACATATTTTATTTCTTCCTGCTAGCTTTTGTTTGAAACCAGGGAAAGGCTTATGTTTGAAACCATTCCTGTGCACTTATAAAACATCTGTAAAGGACCAGGGAAAAGCAGATTGCTTCAGCAGGTGAGAGGAATAGTGGATTTGTCTTTACAAACAAGCTGTGGGTCTGCTGGCAGAAAAAACCAGCACTGAGAAATGAAAGAAAAAATGGGAAGGGTTCCACTGATTGATAAATGAAAAAATATATTTGCTTTTACAAACAGACTTTAGGTTTCCTGAGAAATGAAATTAGACATTGAAAGGTGAAAGAAGCAATGGGTAAGAAAAACCCCTAAATTCTATAGGAATTAAAATTTAAAAGGGAGGGTTATACATTAGAGGGAAACCCCTGGTATCAGGTGTTTTGGGAAGTCTGTACCTCTCAAGTACCTCAGAAATGGGGAAAACATCTAAATTCCATAAGAATTAAAAGGGAGGGTTATGCTTTAGAGGGAAAATCTGTGGTATCAGACATTCTGGGAAGTCTGAACCTCCCAAGTACCTCAGAATTGGGGGAAAAAACCCTAAATTCCACAAGAATTAAAAATTAAAGGGGAGGGTTGTACATTAGAGGGAAATCTTTGGTATCAGCTGTTTTGGGAAGTCTGAACCTCTCAAGTACCTCAGAAATGGGGAAAGAGAGAGGGAAATGTGGGAAATTGGGATAAAAAGGAGGCTGAATCTTCCCAAAATTGGAGAGACCCCAGGGGATGCCCCATGGCCTCTCCCTTTATTGGAATAAAGTCAAAGGACTCCTCTGTCTCCTTTTTGGACACAAACCTGTGGTGTTTGTGGATTAATTTTCCTAACCCAGGGAACAAGAGCTGCACTGTTAAGGACTAGAGCTGTCCCTGGAGGGGCTGGCAGGGCAGGGAGGGCCCTCAGGTTCCCCTGACCCCAATTTGTGGGGCTGGAATCCAGCGGGGCTCCCTGCACACCTGACCCTGGAGCTCAGCACGCTGATCCTGGCCTGTGCCGTGTCCGACAGCCCAGCTGAGAGCTCCTGTGCAGAGAAAGGCATATGTGGCCCGAAGTTTAGAGTCCGACTGCTGAGGGCGAAAGGCCGACGCCCCTCTGCAATTCCTGGCCAGCGCCCTTTGGCGTCTGAGGGCCTGGGGCTGTGCTGGCTGCGGACTGGCTCACACCGCTGCTGGTATTGGGGAGGAACGGAGCTGACCATTTCCTGGGGGTTAAACATCGGTTTATTGAAGGTGTTGCAGGATCCAAACGTGGGGAAACCAACCAGGAAGAAGTTTCTCCATAGGGGGTGAAACAGGATTATAAAGGAGGGGGGGTGGGTACAGGCGGAACCAATCGGGAAAGGTGAGGGGATGAACTTCACAGAACTGACACTCCATGGAGACCAATAATCAAAAGGTAAAGGAGGTGTCCTGGGACCCCAGCCAACCACCATCTCCAGAGAGGAGAAGGTTCTCGAAACCTGGGAGGAGAAAGGGGGTGATTGACTGGACCTAGGGAGGAAACAACTTTCACTTATAAGGGAAACCAGGGGAGGAGCAATTACACATCGGCAACTATGAATAGCGGTTACTATAGCAACTTAGCTGACAGGCTAGCAGTGGCGGGAAAAACTGGGGGAACGAAACCATTTTACACATAATAGGGGAGAACAATACATAAATTGGGGGAATAACACAAGAAACTTAACAACACACTACAACACTCCTGCCACCTCTCAGTGCCAGAGTGTGGAGAGCCTGCTTCAAGCATGCCTTAAAGAAAGATAGGAGCCTGCTGTGAAGCAGCCTTTCCCAGGCTTGATCCTGTAAATAATTAGGTTCTCAGCCACCTTTTATATAAACAACAAGATTCTCAGACCGTTCTGTCCTTGGCTGCTACTGGGAACAGACAGCCAGTCTGGGAATAGATATGAAGGTTTTGGGAGCCTTTCATATTATGGTGGGAACACTGATCTTGGTTTCAGTAAACTAACTTCAGGTATTGTAAACAAAAGGAGGAGCTGAAGTTTTCTCTACAGCCTGTCAGGAGCTCAGATTTTGCAATATGCATGAACTTAATTAACGCGGTTATAAAAAGTGACGGATTGATGAATAAACCGGAGTGAAATGCGAAAAATCAACAAAGGTGGTCGCTCCCTCACTTCGACACCAGAGCATTTGTCCCTGTGCCAAGGGGGATCCAGGCGCCCCTTGCAGGGCAGTTTGCCCCCAGGCAATAATTGCTGTGGGTTTGGAATGGAGTCGTTGCTCTAAGAAGTGAAATTACGTCTGATACCTGGTTATGCCTCTCTCCTGCCTCTCATCAGGCTTCTCAGAGAGCACTGAGCAGCAATTTCCTCTCCAACACGTGCTGATCTCACAGCAAACTGGAGTTTGGAGTACAGGATATAGGGGTGAATCCCAGGTTTGGGAGTATTTTATCCATCCATGCTGCTCTGTCCTTAAAAACTCTCCATTCTGAAAGACCAGCTGAGAAACTCCAGCTTGTTCTATTGCCTTCTCTAGTCCTGAATAAATATAAATATAAATATAAATAAATATAAATATAAATATAAATATAAATATAAATATAAATGTAAATATAGACATAGATACAGATAGAAATAGAAATAGAAATAGAAATAGAAATAGAAATGGATGATATGGATTATATAGATGATATAGATGATATAGATATAGATATAGATATAGATATAGATATATAGATATATAGTATAAATGTAAATTAAATATAAATATAATATAAGTATAAAGTTAAATAAAACTATAGATATAAGTTAAATTAAATATAGATATAAGTTAAATATTAACTTAGATATCAGTTAATTATAAATAAAAATGTAAATTTAAATTGAGAATATAAATATGCCTATAAATATAAATATAACCATAAATATAAATAATATAAATATAAATATAAATATAAATATAAATATAAATATAAATATAAATATAAATATAAATATAAATATAAATATAAATATAAATGAATGTCAGAACCTTTTATCAGCCAAGGGATCCACAGCACCTGTGGATCTGACCTGTGTAAGTGGGTTACAAACCTGATTTCAGCACCTTGTGGCCACCCAAAGCATTCACCCCTCTCACCGTGAGTTTGCTCAGTGATGAATTTGCTCACTGTTCTAAAGCTCCCAATGGATTTTGTTGTGTCTATTCTCTATTGTAAAATAGAGAAAAAAATTAAAAAGCAGATAGATCAGGAGTACATTGTTTGCTCTGGTGCTGTGATCCAAATTTAAAAAAAAAAATAAGAGTTTCTTTTTCCCCCTTCTTCTTTAGATGTCCTTCTAAAATAAAAGACATAATGGAGCAGAACTGGAATACCTAGAATTTAATTTCAGCCTGATGTGAGCACCTCAGAGGGACAGAACAAGGGGAATGGGAAGAATTTCGAAATGCCAGCAGCCTGGCTAATAGCCACATCATAAGCCACATACTGGCAAAAAGATGCATGTGCTGGGAGCCACGTGCATGTGCTGTGGTTGTTTTCATGAGGATGGAGCACAGCGTGACTGTGGGGGTTTATAAACAGCAGAGGGACTGGAAATTATTTGTGGGTTGGAGTAAGTAGGAGAAAAAAGCAAATTGCAAAGCATTTTGGTTCAGACTCTGAACCAAACTCTTGTCCCACAGACCTCTGGGTAGCTGAGAGTTTATCACCAAGATTTTTATGGAACTGAAGGAGGAGGTATTCAAAACTTGGCTTTGCATTGATGAGTTGCTTGAGGAGCAGGGGAATAGCTGAACAAACCCTCTGAGCAGCCCCAGAGCATTTTTACAGTAAAAATCAGGGATGGGAATAATTCCCAGAGGCCACACACACCTGCTCCCAAAGCAGGATTAACCCCTTTTATCCCATTCCTGACAGGGATTTGTCCAAGTTCTCCCCTTGCTGCCCATCCCCTCTCTGCTGCCACAAGGGAAAATTGAGAATATCCCATGCCCACAAATGGATCCACCCCTGTGCTGCCAGTGCTCAATTCTCTTCAGAAAGAGACCAACAAAAAGTTATCAGGTTTTTATTCCAATTTTCAAACCCCTTCTGCCATCCTTACCCTAGTCAGTGTTTGTGGAGAACTGCAAGGAGCAGGGCAGAAAATCCCACAGTGTAGCTACAGCTTAATAACTGCTTTTAGTGCCCAGAATGCCTTCTAAGTGATGTTTTCCAGCTCTCCCACCACCTTTATTACCCTCTGCATGTTTCAAGAGACTCTCTATAATATTCTTTACACCCTTGGGTTACAGGTACCAAATTCAGATGGCAAAGATGGGGTTGTGCAAGCTCCTTGTAGAATGGTCCAGAAAAAAGAGCCTTATCCTGCTCTGTCAGGGCTGGTGGGAATTGTGGTGTTAGCTGAAGGAATGATCAGTCCCTCCAGGAATTATTAACAATTCAAGGACCCCAGAATTCTGCTGAGCCTGCAGAGCAGGGGCTGCCTGGCACAATGTACTCCTGTGGCTGGCACTGGAGGCAATAATTCCCAAAGACAGAATGGCTGGCAGGAAAATGAAAATTATCTTTATCAAATTAGCTGAGAATGTGCATTGTGGCTGTATCTGGAAGCACTCTCAGGGGTGCTCTCAGCTCTCAAAGACATGGCCCTGCACACTGCTGCCAATGTTTTGTATGGGAGAAAACATCAGGCAAAATTCACTCGTTTATTTGTCAGTGGAAGCCCTGCTGCAAAATCTGGGGTCCTCCTGGCTGGAATTTCAGCACAGGAACTTAACTACTGAACTTCTAAAGCTTTTCATTCAAAGTGTCCAATTTTTAGGGTGAATGAGTTAAAATCTGGAGGAGGATTTAGAAATGAGGAACCAGAGTTTGTGCAAATAACTCGTGTGGTCATCACTCAGCATCAAGGTGAATTTTAGATTGATAAAGGAAATTGTGCTAACATGCCAGATATGAGTGTTTAGAATGTGTAAATTATCCAAATATGTGTGCTTCAAGTAATGGAGAGAATGAAGAACTCTGCTGGAAACAGAGACATTTTTATTTAATCATGGAATAAACCAATGCAGTCACAATTTCAGGTTTTCTTGCTGCAGAGATGTTGAAAGGTTTTGTGAAAAACCTGCTATGGATCAAAGGTGCTAAATCACAAAGCTGAGGAAGGCTGAATTTATTTTCCTGTTATTTTTACTTCAATGAAATAATGATTCATTTCAGTATGAAAATTAAGAGAAAATGTGGCTGTATTTAATGAGAGGAACTAAGGCACTAAAACCTTGACAACTGATTGCCTATCTAGATATTTTTTTCTTTATATGTAAATCTAAATCTTTCTTTATATGTAAATCTATCTGCAACTTTTCATCTACACATTAAGATGCAAGAAGTCCATAACATCTCTTTATATATTTATTATCATTCATTTTTACTTGTATAATCCCACTTCTTTGTATAGAATTGCTGCAATAATTGGTTATTTTCTCACAGAGCAGAATGTATCCACTGATAGATAGAAGTGTCCTTCAACACTAAATTAAAAATATGTGATTCTATCATCATCTGTCTAGACCAGGGACCTTCATCCTGCAGCTGTCTGCAGCTCCACGACAGCTTCCACCTCTTCCCACAACTTCATCTCCAATTTAGGGATGAGCAGCAGCACACATGGCAACCAGAAATAGCCTGGCTTCCAGCAAAATGTCACTCACCCCAGAAAGTTAATAAAAAAGTCCCAATACCTGATTATTTTTTTTTTTTTGCTGCCCTGCAGTTGGCATCTCACACGTCAGGAGGATGCAGGTCCAAGGCTGTGGGAATGGCCATCTGTTCTGCCTGCACACTGCTGGTGCTTGGCATTGAATTACTCACATGTTCTCATTTTTTAGAGACATCTGGAACTGGTGGCCAGCTATTAAAAAAAAAAAATTATATTACAAATATTATAGATAATTTTTATTTCATTATAAAATATTCTATATTTTATATATAAAATAAATATAGGTGGTATATATTATATATTAAATATATATATTATATTATATTATATTATATTATATTATATTATATTATATTATATTATATTATATTATATTATATTATATTATATTATATTATATATAACATATATTATGTATAATATATGTTATATTATATATTGAACATTATATGTTCAATATACACAATATATGTTATATATAACATATAACATATAACATATAACATATAACATATAACATATAACATATAACATATATATTATACAGTATATAGTATATAGTATATAGTATATAGTATATACTATATACTATATACTATATACTATATACTATATACTATATACTATATATATATTATAAAATAAAATATAAAATAAAAAACAGCAGCACAGCAAAAATTAAACTGGGCTGAGTGCCTTCTCTGTGGGATCATGAGAAATTTCAGCATATTTGTAGAATCATGGAATGGTTTGGGTTGGAAAGGAACTTTAAAGCTCATCCAGTCCCACCTCTGCCATGGCAGGGACACCTTTCAGCATCCCAGGTGCTCCAAGCTCCATCCAGCCTGGCCTTGGACATTGCAGGGATCCAGGGGCAGCCACAGCTTCTTTGGGCATCTCCCCACCCTCACAGGGAGGATTTTTTCCTGATATCTCATCTAAATCTACTCAGAAAAATGTAATAAACCCATAGGATATGATATCATGAATAGGTTTTACTGGTTTGTTTTCCTAATGACACCACAAAGCACATGGGGAAGTGGAAGAAGACAATCTAGGGTGCAGAAAGGTGGAAAAATCAAACTGGATGAACTCAGTTATATAGGGCACTTTGTCTAAGCCCTCAGAATGAAAGTGCTGTAATTATATTTTAGCATTGCTGTGTTAATTGCTGCAGGGGAATCCCGAAGCCAGTTCTGGATTCCATGTGGGATTTTTAGAGCCAAGGGCACTTTGGACCACATCAGGAGCCAAAGGAACATTCCCTGTGCTGTGTGATGGGATCATTCACCTGTGCCTAGGCTGGAACACACATGGCTGGTGGAAAATATGGGAATCCCCACCCAGAGCGAAAGGAGAAGCTGTTCCCTGGTGAGCAGAGCAGAGCAGGCAGCGGCTGAGGCTCGCCTGGAGCCCCCCCAGATCCATGGAGCTGCTGCTTCACCTGCAGGGCCCTTGGGCAGGGGGCTTTGGGAGCAAAGGTGTGGGATCTCAGCAGCTCAGGACTGAGGTGCCGAGTCACCGAGACCACCCTTGGGGGGCTCGGGAGTCCTGGAATGTTCCAGAAGTGTCTGGTGGCTGGACTTTGATCCTACACAGGAGACGACACCTGTATGAGGATAGGAGGGTTTCACCGGGGTGAATGGTGAAGGGATTGGTTAATTAGAGGGTGAGACACAGGGTTTAGGATTTCTGTACAGGGGGGTTTAGAGAAGTAAGATGGAGGAATTGGGGCGTGTCCTGTCCTTCTTCTTCTTCTTCTTCTCCTCCATCTTCTGTGGTGATGGTGGCACTTTGGGATTGGTCATTACTAAAAGTGCACTGGGCAATAAGGGTGAAAGGTATTGGGGAAAAATGATAAATATTGTACACGTAACTATGGGTATAAAGATAGGTGACCGCCCGGAGGGCAGGACAGTGTGCTCATGGCTGGCTGCTGAGCAGAGCTCTGTCGGGCCGAAAGAAAATCTTTTAGATAAACAATTAATAAACACCGAGACCGAGAAAAGAACTGAAGCCTCTTCTCGTCCTTTGGAACGCGGGCTGCCCCAAGGCCACCCCGGGCCTTTCCAGGCCATCCAAACAGCCGAAAATCGGACACAAGGGCAGAGTCAGAGGAGGAGTGGGGAGAGCAGGGCTTGATTAATAACTCTGCATTAATTGCAGCCTCAGTGAGCACAGCGTGGTGCCACACAGGCTGTGAGTGAGGAGCCAGCTCAGTCCCCCGGGATGGCAGCACCCGCCATGGGCAGCTTCTCCCTCCAGGCTGGGCCACCTCACCTTTGTGTCCCCCAAGGCATTGTCCCTAAAAATAAAATATAATACATAACAATTAATATTATCTCAAATAATAATTTTATTTTCACTACATTCAAAAATTTTCACTAGATTCAAATTTTCCCTGGGGGAAAATAAACCCCAGCTTTTACTCATAGCCCAAACCTTATATAACTCTTCAGGATATGATTCTGTTTGAAAAGTAAAATGAACATTCTAACAATATAATTATTTTTTCCAGTATGAAACCATCAGAAGATTTTTGCAATTCTTTCTTTAGTGCCCAAAAGTCTCCTAGAACTGCTTTTCTCTCTGCTGCAGAATTGGTGTCAGTATTTTTCTGACACTGTTTGTGTCAGAGCGGGGAGTTTTGATGGAGAAGTTTGGAGATCAATTAATTTAAAATTCAGCCTTGCTGTGAAGTTTCCTCCCAGCAGCTCTTGTTTAGGAACACAATTTTTCCTGTACTTAAATTTGAGTCAAACACACCAACAGGATTTCATAGGGATGGAGCAGGTGCTTAACAACACTACTGCCAACACCTGCAGCTAAATCACAAATTAATCTTTGCAAATTTTGTTTATAAAAAACCCAAAGATGTTATCCCACTCGTACCTCCTGCTTGGCTCTGAAAGGTGTGTTTAGATTAGATTTTTAATCTTTTCACAGCAATGATGAAGTCTTAAAGTTAAATTTCTTTTTTATTATTACTTTTTATTTCCCATTGGCAAGAAGTCTTGGAGCCACCAAGTTGCTGGAACTGCAATGAAAAGGAAGAGGGGAAAGCACCAAAGAGTGGGAAATGAAATTGAAAATATTGGCTACCTGGCTTAAATTGTGAATTATGCTGTGAAACCTAAAAGTAAATATTTTGTACAAGGAAAATGCTGCTCACAGCCTGGGCAGGTGTTTTGCACCTGTGGACCTGCCAAGTTCTGGCTTTTTCCTTCATTTAACAAAATGTTTGCAGGTGAAATATTTTCACACAAATCTTCCTCTGGTGCAAAGGTCTTGAACACCTGGACAGTGAAGCTGCGCGACTTCAAAAAGTGGGATTCTATGTGTCAGAATTGATATTTCTTCACCTGCTTTGCTGTGCAAACTTTTACACAGGAACTTGTGAATTTCAGAGACACAAATTCACCTTTTAGGGGAAACATTGCTTGTGGGGGCTGCTAAAACCATCATGTCAGAGATGTATGTCCATTTTTTTTCTCTGGTTTACCATCATTTGATTGCTTTAGGATTAAATATGGAGTGGTGTGAAGGATGAGGACATGATTCCTAACAGAGCAGATTGGAATTGACACATCATTTTATTTAAGGATGTGTTTGTTCACATATATATATTAATTATATATATTTTTATATTTATATAATATATAATATTATATTAATATATAAGTGTCATATAATTGTATAATAATCATTTGTGTAATATTTAATTATTATATATTATTATATAATAGAGATATTATATAATTATATAACACTATACTATATGCTATAATATATAACATATAGCATACAACATATAACATATAACATATAACATATAACATATAACATATAATATATAATATATAATATATAATATATAATATATAATATATAATATATAATATATAATATATAATATATAATATATAATATATAAGTGGATTGTTATAGTAGAATTGCTATAATATTATATGCATTCTATAATATAAAATATTTTATATAATTATATGTTTACATAAACATTAACTATTAATATATAAATATATAAATATATAAATATATAAATATATAAATATATAAATATATAAAACATCGATTTTTATAATACAAATATATAAATCTAAATATTTAATGAATATAAATATAAATATATAGCTATTTAATTTTGAGGTGGATTTTCTGCCTTTATTATAGCAAAGCAATTTAATACAAGGTTTATTGCTCATTTTATGGGGAATTTTTGGGGTTTTTGCTGCTGCTCCACAGGTTTGGAACCAGCCCCTCACTCAGTTACACATTTTGCTGCATCCAGGTTCCTTTGGAGACTGAATCCTCAGTGAGCAGCACACAGATGGCAACTTGTGCCAGCATTCCTGGGTTCGGTACTCCCTGTTTCAGATGGCTATTTAATTTGTTATCACTCCTGGCTGGAAAACTGGCTGTTCATGTAATCAAATGCCTGCTTTCTGTCAGGCCCCAGGCATTTATTTTCATTACTGGGGTTGCCTCAAAATAAAATAAAAAAATAAAATTAAAAAACCAAGCTGGAGGCTGGGTGTTGGAGCAAAGCTCTTTGGAGAGCTGGGTGTCCATCTGGTGTGTGAGTTTGGAATAAACAGAGGGAGCCTGGTGGATCTTCAGGAGGTGTGAGAGCAGGATGCTTAACAACAGCCCCAGGGACCGATGCCTGCCTGAGGAGCAGAGATTTAACTCAATTTGGGAGACCTTAAAGGAGGGGAGAGCCCAGGAGGCATGAAAATAAAGTGGGAATTTTAGCAGTGTTTCCAGTTCCATTCCTGGCTCCTTAAATTACAGAGTCTCAGGTTTTCTGTGCTTGAAATGGCTCCTGAGGTGTTAGAAAGTCTCTTTTTCCCCAGCCCCATGACCAAAGAAGTTGAGATTCTTCAGCTCTGCTTTTCAAGGTTGTTAATTTTCTCTTACCTATCCCATTCTTTCTCTGACCTGCTGAGCTCTGTCCAGCAGGTCGGGTTGTGGCATAGTGACCACCCTTGATGTGGTGTTGGCTTTTTATACTAAAAACTACCTGTACTTTATTTACAATAATTTTCCAATACCCATCACCTATGTTAGACAGTCTGTCTGTGCTCTAAACCAATCCAGAAGTGCCACCATCCCAGCAGAAGATGGAGGAGAAGGAGAAGGAGAAGGAGAAGGAGAAGGAGAAGGAGAAGGAGAAGGAGAAGGAGAAGGAGAAGGGGAAGGGGAAGGGGAAGGGGAAGGGGAAGGGGAAGGGGAAGGGGAAGGGGAAGGGGAAGGGGAAGGAGAAGGAGAAGGAGAAGGAGAAGGAGAAGGAGAAGGAGAAGGAGAAGGAGAAGGAGAAGGAGAAGGAGAAGGAGAAGGAGAAGGAGAAGGAGAAGGAGAAGGAGGACAGGACACACTCAGATTCCTCCATCTTTCCTCTTGAACCCCCATTCTAAAAACCCCAAAATTCTACTTTTTCCCCCTGTGATAAACTCACTATCATTCTACTCAAACTCCTGTGGCTTGTAACTCCTCACGCAAAGTTGGGAATTGTTTCCATGGGCTAAAATCCAAGGCTCAGGTGTCTGTGACTCCGTGCCAAGGTCTCTGAGCCTCCTGCCAGGGTTTTGAGTCATCCAGAGGAATGTCCCGGGGTTCCCACAACAGAGCATCTCTGCTCCTTCAAAAACCTCTCTGCATCCCTTGTGCCAGCTCTGCATTTCCTCACTCCCTGACCACAAAGATGAAGGATTAGAGCAGAGCTGGGCAAGCCAAGCCCTGCTGGCACAGGGCTCAGGCCATTCTGGGCCACAGTTCACTCATTATTGCTATTTGTTGACATGTTCTCTGTAATTTAAGGAGCTGCCTGCTTTCCCTGGCACTAAAGTCAGATGGGTGTCTGGGATTTTCTGCCCTGCACTTGATTATTTCTTCTGTCTCCACAGTAAGAGCCCAATCTGTCACTGGATTATGTACATTGACTTAGCAGTGAGATTTTAAGGCTGAAATGGGTGTATGAGAATTGGCTGCTGAAATCCTGTGACAGTGAAATATTGGGAGGGGAGGACTGAATAGAAATAATATTCTGCACAACCCAGCCAATATATGAAAGCCAAACAGGAAAGGCAAGCAAACAATTCCTTCCTATTTCCATCATGCAAATTTTAATTTTTAATTTGGTAACAGCGGGGTTTTAAAAAGCCATTAGCCAAAGATTTCCTCTTGGTTGATTTTATTTTCTTACAACAGAATGCTCCTGATTACAAATTCCTTAAAATAAAATGACTTAGCAGCATTTTCTTTGATTAAACCACATGAAATATTTAATATTTGTAAGGTTTCTGGGCAGAAAGGTGTGTGTTTCAGTAACCAGATATCAGCCAGCTGCCTTCCCCAGCTCCTGCCCTGGTAACACCACACCATGGTCCTGGAGCTCTCCCTGGCTCCTGCTCAATGGTCCAATTTAATTTGGACACTCTAATCCAGGTAACTGAGCCCACAAACCCATTGATTCCTAAAGAAATAGCCACCCTGAGCAATTCTTACCTGAAATTAATCTGATTTTGCCTTTAATAAATGACAAAATTTTAAAGGAATTTTAAAATTCTACCAAAATAAGAAAATCAGTGGGGTTTTTTTTGATATTTTTTTCATTCAATATTCCAGGTATCTCCATCTGAAAAATGAGATGCTTCACATGGGAACAAAATGTTTTCGACCACACAGAACCGATCACAAGAAATCTGAATTTCTCTTCCTCGAGGAGTTTCAAAGTGTTGATGAATTGTCCTGATGCACAACACGAAACCCTTCCAAAATCTTACAGCTCTTCAGGGAACAGGAAAAATCTTCCCACACACTTCTTGCCGCAAGGGAGGTATTTCATAGTGAACTTTAAAAACATTGACAGATTTCTCCCTGCAGCCAAAGGAAGGCAGTGAAAGTTTATGTGTTTCAAAGAAAATTGAGATGCTGGCAGACAACATCAATGTCTGTGTGTGTGTCTTTCAAAATTCAGTTGTCACCCAATGCAGTTGTAGTATGAATCACATCCTGAAGAGTTACATAAGGTTTGGGCTGTGAGTAAAAGCTGGGGGTTTATTTTCCCCAAGGGAAAATTTGAATCTAGTAAAAAATTTTGAATCTAGTGAAAAATTTTGAATCTAGTGAAAAAAATAAAAATAATAAAATAATATATTATAATAAAAATAAATAATAAAACAAGAGAATGTTAAAATAAAATATCATTTGCGATAATATTATATAATATGGAATGTATTACATATTATATGTAATGAATTACATATTATATGTAATGTATTATATGTAATGTTTTATATATTATATAATATATATTATATAATATATATTATATAATATAGATATTATCTATTATATATTGTGTATTACATATTGTACATCATATATTATATATTGTCTATTGTATATGATATTTTATATAATATAATATAAATATAATATAAATATCAATATCAATATAAATATAAATATAAATATAAATATAAATATAAATATAAATAATATTCATATATAATATATAATATAGTATATAGTATATAGTATATAGTATATAGTATATATTACATAATATATATAATATATTATATATAGTATATATAGTATACTATACATTATATTATATATTAGTACATACATTATAATATTACATGTATTATAAATATATATTATCCATTACAAATATATATTTCTAATAGATATATTACATATTATATTATATTATATTATATTATATTATATTATATTATATTATATTATATTATATTTTGTTAATTGTAACAATAACTGAAAATCTGGAAGCCCCAGAATTAGGAGCCTATTTATCCAAATTCAGTATATTGTATTTATAAATGGATAAATATCAGTGTACAGAGGGTCAGTGCAGAGAACAGCTTTTGTGGCCTGAATTTAGCAACCACTTCCCTCTGATGATAAATAAGAAAGGTCCCCTTGGTTATGTAAAAAGAAGGGGAAGCATCTCAGTGAATAATCCCTAGGGATTACAGGGTCCCAGAGAGAGTCCAGTATTAGCCACAGCCAATGGCTGCACATCTGGAGCGGGGAGCCCAGAGGCAGCTGGGGGTGGCACTCATTAAAAATAGATCTGCTGGGGAGCTAAGATGATTATTGGTGCTGATTTGCAGGATTAGACACGGGCAGCAGTCTGTCAGGCTATTTCTTCACTTGAGCACACAAAACCTCCTCCAGGGCTGGTGCAAACAGGGGTTCATGGCTGGGGAAGGGAGAATTTGGGAGGAGAGAGGGAGAATTTGGGAGGGGAGAGGGAGAATTTGGGAGGGGAGAGGGAGGACACCTCCCCTCTGTGAGCTAACCCACAGACCTGCAGAGATTTGTGTGGCTGAAGCTCTGGGGATGGGGATGATGAACAGGATCTCCCTGCCTGCTGCTCTGAAGCCTTTGCAGCTGGATTTATATCAGGGAAGCAGGTGCTGCAGGAAGGTAGAAAAATCATAGGGAAAAGCTTCACAAAATCAAGCTTGGTCTCCTAAAATCACTGCTGGCCTTGTCAAGCTGGCATTTTGCAAGTTCCCATGTGAAAGCAATCCTGGTGTCTAGCCTCAAAAAGTGCATATTTTCGCTGTCCCTGAACAGAAATCTGTTCTTTCCCCCCAGTATTTGCTAAGTGCTTTCTTACAAAACAGAACAATCCTGAAAATAAGAATAAAGGGGAATTAGTGTGCAAAAATCTGACTGGGAAACCCTTGCTTGCCTTGTTAATAATTCTTCTTTATTCTTACTTTCAGGATTGTTCTGTTTTGCAAGAAAACACTTAGCAAATATTGTGGGGGAAGAATACATTTCCGTTCAGGGACAAGAAAAATAGGCATTTTTGAGGCTAAACAAGCAGTTTGGATAACCAGAGGTATATGATCCTGACAACCCATTTCCCTTCATTTGCTGAGACGATGATAGAACAAACAATTTAAAATAATAAACACATTATAAGCATTACAACCTGTGCTGCCTGCCAAGGGGGGAAAGTCTCATCCATCAAAGGAATGATTACAGGTAGTTTGCCTAGATCCTGCTAATTCCAATATGCACCACAATTTCCTCCTAACTCCTGGTTTATGTGTTTGTTGATGGTGAAGGAATATTCTGTTGAACCATCTGAGCACTGGGCTTTCAGCTGGCCATTAAGTTAACTGCTGAGAAATTAGAGCTGGACCTCAGAAATGCAGATTCATGGGGGTTATTTGGTAATTCTTTAATCAACTGCTCCTGCTGAATTGCCACATGAATTTTGTTTTACCTGGGGCTGTGTCATCCGTAGTTACTGTTCAGATTAACCTGTCAGGCCAAGTAAATGTACTTTCCTAATTAGATTCTTAATGCTTCCATCTGTGGACAAAATATTCCAAGATCCTTTCCCACCTTGGTTCAGAAACTCTCTCCTGAGAGGGGAATTTCTGAAAAAATCCAAGCCATGCCCAGCAGCCAATTCCCCCATGCAGATGTGGGTGGATTCAGTGGGGATTCACATCTTGGAGCAGAGATAATAAAAGAGAAGCCCATAAACCCAGTTATTGAAGCCCTGACAGGCAGCAGCCAGCGTGTGCTTTGGGGACAATCTCACTCAGTGCTTCCCCTGTAAATAATCACAAGATACAATGGATCTGTGGGAATTAAGTTCTTAGGAGGTGGTGATGTCATGTCCACAGATTCAGGGCACTATTCACTTGCTTTTGGGAAACATTTGATAGTTACATAATATTCCTCAATCCATGTTCTGGATCAGCTTTGTTCCATCAGGCTTTTCCCATTACTTTAATAACTTCTGGCCCCAGCTTCACAAGTTTGTTTGTTTGTTTGTTTGTTTTAATGTGCCACCATATTTAAAAATAAAAAAAAGGCAAAAAAAAAAGAAAAAAAAAAAAACTAAGAAAAAAGCCAGCAACTTCTAATTCGTGGTTGTTGCTCACATGGATATAAATAATAGGGGTTGTTTAACTCAGGGCAGCTTATTTCTTATCTGAGGAAATATTAATGCCCTCCCTGTTATCTAATTCAGCATAATGTAAGGGGATTTAGTGGAGATTAAGAGAGAAAGTGGGAGAAGGATTTATATTCTTTAGGGCCATGCTGGTGCTCCCAGGAGTTTTGGCATCACTTCCATTAGAAGAGGTGATGGCTCTCCTAGGAGTTAAAATAATTGGAAGGAGAGGCGAGGAATGAAAAGTCCTGAGGAAAAAAAGAAGCAATTTCTCGAGTTCCAGACTCCCTGCCCTGCTGCTGGAGGGAAACATCTTTGTTCTCAGACCTGGAGGAAAGGCCAGCACCCCAGCAGCAGTTAATTTTTAACAGCTCTGCTCTTCTGCAGAGATTCACTCCCTCGGGGTGCTCCAGCCTGGCCAGACAGGGACAGAGCACAGTTCTATAATTTAATGTTATCAAATCTCTCCAGTTATGTGAGCAGCTCCTCAGGGAGAGGCTGGAACACCTCCAGGTGATGGATCCAGCACTCCCCAGTCAATGCATTGAGCTTTACAGATATCTATTGGTTTTATACAGGAATAAAACCAATTTTATGGTTTGTGTACAGGTGGGGAGCTATATCAGAAGTCTGCTTCTGTTTGCTCTGAATTATTCAATGTGATTGAATCCCCAAATCTACCAATCAGGGAATGCTCTGTAGCAGAGTGCCTCTTTCTAGTGCCAGCATGAAATACTTGAATAACATTTGCTCCTCAGCCTTGGAGCCCAAAGCATCACCTTCTTTCCTGAAGGTCACATATTTCCACAACAATTTTGGAGAAGTGAGATGAATCTATTCATCACAAACTTATTCTTGATAGGTCCTTCTTAAGCAGGGAAAGGCTTATGCAAAGTCAAGCACTTTTGTGAGGTTTTATGAGATTCCAGCTGATGCCAACAACAGATCCAAGTAAATTTTGGTTGTGTTAAGCAGCCAACAGTGACAGAAGTTTTATTCAGCATCTCAGCTCATGTGTAAAATGCAAGGTTGACTTTTTCCCTGTGGAGGTGACATTGGTAGATAGGCACAATTATACCCTGATGAGGATGAAAATGGGATCCCTCCAGAGCAGTGTGAAGGCACCAGACTATTTATGACATCTGATCTTACAGTTCTGCTGAATGTAATTGCTCCTTTTGGTGCTAACTGAGCAAAGGCAGCTCAGAAACTCAACACTTCCAGGCTGTGTGGTGAAACAAATACCACCTTTCCGCACAAAGGAGGCTTGAAGGGCAGGAACAAGATTAAAATATTAAAATGTGGATTTCAACTAAGGAAAGTTGCATGGACATTTGCTGTTTGAAGCAGGTTGGAGGTAATTCCATCCAGATGATTGGGTTTTACAGCCTGCTCGTTTTTATTGCTCCTTATTCCAAGCAAAAGGAGTAATCCTCTGGGAAAGGAAAGAGAAAAAAAAAATCCTGGATATCATAATACAGCTGTAACCATGCTGTCCAGTCATTTGCATCCACAAATGGAAAGTCTTTGTGAAAGTGAAGGTTGTAGCCATTCTCTGGGCAGCTTAATCCAGCCAGTGATCCCATAATCCAAGTTCCATTTACTGGCTTCCCCTCCTGACTGCTTTGGAGTCAGCATGATTTCTTCCAAATGCTAATGCAAACCAGGGAGCACTTACTCAGGGAAGCAAATGGAAATAAAATCCATATTTGCAGCCATTATTACAGCTCTGGTCTGACTTTGGCTTTATGTCACAGCATTTTGTGGAGCTCAGCTTCCAGCCTTTGTTCTTTTCTGACCTGGAATACTGGAGGAGTTTGAGATGACCAAAAGAATTTTTGTTCAGGAAATCAAAGAAATAACTTCTTGTGGAATTCTCAAATATGGACAAACTTGTTTTGTTTGGGCTTTTTTTTCAAGAAATATGAAAATTACATGCCAGATTTCTGAACTTCTTCTGTTCATCACCTCATGTGCGCAACCTTTTTGTTTGAGCTCCCCTCACGGAGCAATTTTCACTTAGTTTCCTCTTGGTTTGTTTTCCACCTGTTCTGGGGTGATTTATGATTAATTTTCAACTTTCTCTGAAATAATCAGAGATAGTTAATAATGAAATCGATTAATTAAAATGAAATAATTAATCAGGATCCCCTCAAATGTGAAATGGGACCCCTAAACCAGCCCCCCATGTCAGCAGCTGTCCAAACCACCCCCTCACTTCAGCCCTTCCTCACCCCATTCCGTGTGGAGACGCCGAGTTTAATTGTGTTATTCCTGGCAAAGAAGGAGAAAAAAAGCAGAGGAAAACTAGTTCTACCAATCCTATTTGTGAATTATAACTGTACACTCTAATCTAATCATGTTTCTCTTTCCCCAGATGTGGAGAATTTTTAAGAGTGCCTCATTACCGACCACTAATTAAATCTGCTGTGGAAGAAATGTGGGGTGAAATGCTGCCAGGCTGGAGCTGCTGGCAAAGCTCCCACTGACTTCAGTGGCACTCAAGTGTTGCTTTTTGGGCTTTGGTCTAATCAGAAGATGATCATTGTAATTATATATTATCTGGTAACATCTGGGATCTCCAATTAAATCTCTGGCCTCATGGCACTGGGCAAGTAAAGAGGTTTATTTGGGTTTTAGGTCATTCATCATGGGGAAAATCCTGACAAGTGCCTGCCCAGAACCAAAGGATTTTTTTTTTTTTTCCTGGGGGCCCACAGCCCCCTTTGAAGCCAGAGTGTTTCCAGAGTGTGTGTTTGGGCCTGGGAGGATTATCAGCCCCAAACAAGAAGGACCCAGGGGTTGGGGTAGGGGCCAGACATCCTGGGGAAGGCTGGCTGGAGTTCCATGTGGGATGTGGCACCAGAACAACACCCAGAACACAGGAGAGAAGGGCTGGGCTCTGCCTTGAGGGGGCTGAGCTGCCCCAGGCTGTGCTGTGAGCCAGAGATGTGAAAATTCAGAGTATCAGGGTCCTCAGATCAGTGAAATTCACAGCTGGGGCCTGGCTTGGTGGTGACTTTCCTAATTCCCCCCTAAAACTGATTTAAATTCCTCACTGGTTTGTTTTTCCCTTCCCCGTGACACTCCTTGATCTATGTAGTTCAATTAAAAGGCAGCATGAGGGCAGTGTCTACAAGAATTTGTTTATTTCCACATTTTGCCTCCAACAGAAGTTCTCTAAATGTTCTGCTTCTACAGCAACATATTTTCCACTTCTTTTTATTTCCCTCTCCTCCAAGCTGCTAAAACTTTGCTTTAAAGCTGCAGTGTGAGTTAACAAGTGAGTGCCCAAATCCCTGCCTGTTGCTATAAAGTGAATTTCCCATTTGTGACCACTCATCTGATGAGTCAGGCTAACAGAAAGAGGCTCAGATTTGGTTTCCTGAATTCCCTCTTTGCTCAGAGGAGCACTGCAATGAAAGGAGACTTTTCTGGCTGTGTTTTACCTTGTCTCTCAGCAGTGCTTTTGATCTAGATCCCTTCCTGTTTAATCTGTGAAGTTAATTGTGGATGAAAAAGGACAGAATTAGGTCTCTGTCATGGCACCACAGTGTGTTGGATTCCTTGGGGATGCTGCAGATCAGACATCTCCCACCAGCAGGTGGCTGAGAATTAGTAAATAAATCCTTTATTTTCTACAAGCTTTCTGAAGAGCTTTTCCCATGTTTAGTGCACACCGTGATTTTTTTCTGAAAATGCTTTAATATCATGAAGTGCTTGTTTACCTTTCAAAGCAAAACTCTCCTTGCCCTCAGTTTGCTCACCCAGGTGTTTCACAGCTCGCGCCATGGACAGGTGCACTCAGTCAGCAAACACTCTCCATCCTCTTCCTCCTGTTAAAAACCATTTTATGCATGAACACCACAGTGTCTTAGTCCTTGCTTCAACTGGGACAGCTGAATTCTTTAAAAATGCCCAAAACACCCTTAAAAGTCTCAGCAAAGGCATCTCCCAGTGTAATTCCAGCGTGGATCTGAGCCCCAGCCCCGTTCCAGTTTGCAGTGCCATGCTGTGCTTTCAGACCCTCCAGCTCTGGATGTTTCTACTGTGACATTTTCTGCACCATAAAAACGCTCACAGTTTCAAGTTAAATCAACAGTTCTGGCAGAATGGGCACCAGAATTGCAGTCAGATCCTCAATTGCCTTTAAAAGAAGGGAAAATGCTGTGTGACATTTGAGGATGACACTAACAGCATCACTAAAATAAATTAAATGAATGTTATCTCTTTTTCTGAGTGGCTTTTAGAGTCTTTATAATGCTTTTTGGATTGTTACTGCAGACTAGCATTAGCACAGTACCAAACATCTATTTCCATGTACTTCATCTTTTGCAATATTTGATAGTCCTGGAGTAATGGAGGAGCCATTCTTAACTGGAAATGGAAGAAATGGAGCATCAGAAGAGATAGGATGCTATCAAATAAGAAAGCAAACAAGTCCCTGAAATTAGAAAATGTGAGTTTTTTCAGCTTTCAAACAGAACTGATAGTGCCGTGTGGGGTTACAGGAGGTTTACCCACGGCTGTTAAGCTGCAAAGAGCTTGTGTAAATAGATTTAATTTCCAAACAAAATCAGACCTCACTCAAAATGAGCACTTCTCTCTACATTCATCCTCAAATGGCAAATTTCTTCAGAAAGTTTGAGCCCTGACTTCTAAGACTCTACAACTCTGAGATTTACACTTGCATGAGGCAAGCCTGAGTTTGAATTTAAGGCAAGGCTCTGAGTTTAAAGCAGGAATCTCAGAGCAGCTGGGATTCAGGGAATTTGAAGTTTGTTCTGAACTTTGTGTGACTACCTAGGGTACTCTGAAACAAAAGAGAAAACTCTGTGTTTTGACTTTGAGGGGGATTAAAAGCTTGAGGTGACATAAATCACAGATAAGTGTTCTGAGGAGGAGTTTGGCTCTCCAGATGTGTTGTTCTCAGTTTGCAGGGGCAGTTAAAGAATTTCAGTGCCCACCGTTGACTGGAAGGTTCACAAGCCCTTGCCCTGGGCCATTTGTCAGACGTGGCACCATGAAGGTGTCCCAGGGATGGTTCAGGACAGGTTTGTGCCTGTCTGGATGTGCCTTTCAGTGTTCAACAGCAACACCACCAGGAGCTCAGGGCCAGAGTGCCAAGATCCTGTCCCAAACTGCACTGGTTGCTCTCACCCCATGTTATCTTATACAACAACAATTTTCAGCTTTTGGTGAGGCCTCAGAAGACCCTGAATGAAGCCCCAGTGAAGGAGCAATTCCCCCCAAAGCAAAGGAGTCCCCCAGAGGAGCCTGTTTGTGGAATCACTGCATTGCAATTAGCTCTGCACAATCCTTCTGTGAGGAATTACAGGACCTTACTCGCAGCATCTGTCAAAATAATTGCACCTCTCAGTGATTTTTATCCCTCCATTCCTTGTTTTAAATATGTTCATTAATTAATGGCTCAGCTCATTTCAAAGTGGCCCTGAACTGAAATGAGCAGCACATCTTCCTCATTATCCTGGGAGCAAACTGAAACCCTCTCTGTCAGCTCCTGGAGCCCTCTCTGTTCCTCTGCTTGTTCTGATTATGAGACAACACTGTAAAGGGAGAGGAGGTTATTTTGGAGCTGTAGGTGACAGGTGACACCAGAGGGCTGGCACTGCACAGGCTGTCCTAGATTGCAAGATAATGTGTATTCTATTTATCATCTATTAGAGGTGGGGCAGATTATCTCCTGTTCATTGGGCAGTTTTCTTTATCTCTTCCACAACCAATCCTTCCTCCAGGAGATATCTTCTGTTCATGGCCAGTGAGTGTCACTGCATTTAAAAAATAACAAATAAAATAAAAATAAAATAAATAATAAATAAAAAATGGCTGATAAAATTCCATCATCCCATTGGTACATGCCCTGCCCAGGGGGAGGAGCCAAGCATTCCTACCTGGATACAATCTGAGGTTTGGGACACCAGAACAGCCTTTTCCAGTGCATTCCCAGAGGAGCAGCTGCCTTTTCCATTGGATCTTCAGAGGAAAACTCCCCCCTTGTGCAGGATCCCTGCTGCAGCAGAACCACAGCTGGCACTGCAGGAGGGCTGAGCCACCTTGGGATGGGACTGTGCCACCACCCTGACACACAGGGGATCAGCTCCTCTTCTGACTCTGCCAGTGTTGTTCTGTATTACTGCATTTTAATTTTTATTTTTATTTTTATTTTTATTTTCTTCCCTAATAAAGAACTGTTATTCCTGCTCTCATATCTTTGCCTGAGAGCCCCCCCTTAATTTCAAATTTATAACAATTCGGAGGAAGTGGGATTACATTTTCCATTTCAGGGGAGGCTCCTGCCTTCCTTAGCAGACACCTGTCTGTTCAAACCAAGACACTGATGTATCCAGAAATAGGTGTGGATTTCCTTCTGGAGACAGAAGGATGGCACAGGGAGAGTCAGGGAGCCTGGCTGTGCTGCTTTGGGCTGGCACAGAGTTCATCTCCCTCACGTGGCACCAGGCTGTGGTTTGGGTTTGTGCTGGAAGCTGCTGAGAATTCAGGGAGGTTTTGGTTCAGCCAAAGGCCTCTCCTGCTCCTCATGGCACCCTGGCAGGGACACAGCTGAACAAGGGGTTAATTATTCCTTGGTGTAGGGGAGGATGAGGATGGGAGGGTGCACAGCTCTGGCTCCAAGTGTTGGCACACATGGCAGAACCTGAAAATATCACTTTATGTCACGTTTTTCATCCTGTGCTGCTCCTCCAGCATCTCTGCTGAAAGCACTCCCAGGGAAATGCAGATGAGCCAAATTGGAATCATCTGCAAAGGAGCAGGAGCTGAGGGGTGTTTTAATGCAGTGGTTCTAATTGCTCCCCATTTCCTGCCAGGGAAACGTGTAACTAATTAAGTCTATGACATTAATTTAACTCAAACAATAAAATGTGCTCGTGTCATCAGAATTATTTACTAAACACACATTTTCCTGGAGGGAGAAGGGGAGAGTTTGTAAACAAAATGTTAAAATATGTTAAAAAACAAAATGTTGTGTTTATCGCCTTTCTGAATCCCAGGTGAAACTGTTGTCAACACAATGAAGGCATTAATTAATATTTATTTTATAATTTCTATTAATTTTACATTGCTAATTTACTTTTAATTATTAATATATTATTACATTATTTCTTATTAATACATTAACTGTAATTATAATATTATTTATAATTAATATAGGAAATAATACCTGTTTTAAGGTTAAAACTCAGCCTCTGTACCTGATTTCTGTCTGCCTTCCCAGCAGAATCTGTTGTGTCTAATTGGAGATTATCCCAAGTATCCCAACACAGCCCAAATCTGACAGTTCAGCTAAGCACTGGAGTAATGACTTAAATAATGCACCTTGGAAAAGTTAATCCTTAAAAATCCGTTAGACATATCTTGTTTTCCAGGTCAAAGCAGAGCTAAATTTGACCTTTCAGAAGAATTCAGGAATTTGGGGATGGGGGACAAAGGGAGGACTGAGCAGTTGCTCTGTGGCTCATCTCAATGGTGCAAACCAAACTTGCTAATTCTGTGGAAGTGCAACAAAAATTGGATTTTGTTCCACTCCTCCCAGATCTTGTCCCAGCAGATGACAGCCAGGCAGAGAAATAAAATAAAGCACCATATCAAAGAGATATTAAATCCTGCTGCCAACAATTGGCTTCATTTTTCTAGATATTGATTGCTGTCAAGGTCCTGTCTGGGGAAGGCTGCAGAGTCCTGCTTTATGACAGCTCACAGAAACAGGGGATCTTCAAATCCTTGCTCTGGGAACATTTCTATTCTGCCACTTAAATTCTCCCACAAGTTCTGATGTTTTATTCCTTAAATCAAGAGGCCCAGAAAGGCCTCTTGTTTTCTCAAGTTTCTTGAGGCCTTCTCAAAAAAGGCCTCTAGTTTTCTGGGAGAAGGGAGGAGAGGCTGATGGGAGTATCCTGCAGGTCAGGCATTGTCACTCAGGGGCTCACAGAGAGCTCTGGCTGTGCCCCCTCTGTGCCAGGAGCACTGCAGCACAGCACAGACACTCCCAACACACCAGAACCCTCAAAAAAAAATCTTTATTTTCCCTTTTTCTTTTCAACAGCACCCTTGGAGAGTCACACAACTTGAATCCCAAGCCCTTTGAATTGTTGTACACTGTAAATGCCATATGAATGCTGTGAGTGTAAAAGCCATCCCATCCTCTCCAGGCTGGAGTAATTTCTGCCTAACCATTTCCCCCAGAAGGCTCAAAAAATGAATTTTCTCCAAGGAGGTGAAAGAAGTTGGCAGCAAACCACTCAGGCCAGTGGTTGGAGCAATTTTGGGGTTTGTCTGAAGCACTCACAGCTCAGCAACAAAATTCCTGCATTCCCCTCTCCTTTCTCCCAGGGTTTCTTTCCAAATGAGGGGATCTATCAAATACTGAAGCCCCATTCACAGTTTCCATATTTCTGCTCATTTTTCCCCTTCTATTTCCCACACAGAGACTCAGCCAGCCCAGCGTGCAGCGCTGCCTTTGATCTGTGCACCAGAAAATCTGTATCAAGTCAGCTGCACATTTCTAAGCAGATTAAATTTGCCCTTGTGGTTCATCTGAAGCCTGACAGATCTCTCCTTTGTGTGCTTTGAGGTCCAAGATCCCAAACCAGCAAAACCCTACAGCCCATCTGGAAGTTTAAACATACGAGGCCTCCTTCAATGGGAATTATTTAAAGTGCTTAAAACCCCGTGCTGCCAAAATCCTCTGCTTTTCTACCCTGACCAGTGACCTTCACCTGAACATTACTGAAGTGTTCTGGGCTTGTAATTTAGGGTCTTTTTGGAAGAAGGTTTTGGAGACGTGAAAAAAGCCCACAAACTTCATGTGGAGAATGGTGGCCATTTTTGTTTGGGGTGTGATGGAGATGTAGGGCCCAAGGTAGGGCATGAGTTTGAGAGATAAGTCAGTAGTTTTTGAGAAAATTGTAAGAAATGGTGTGGCTGAGTGTCCCCTCTTTGGCTTCACAAGGTTACAGGCTCATTTGCTCTTTCTCAGCCCTCATTTAAAGGAAGGTATGATCCCAAGAATCTGATCTGTGGCAAAGTGCAAGGACCCACAGTCCTCATGTGGAGAATGGAGGCCCTTTTTGTTTGGGGTGTGATGGAGATGTAGGGCCTAAGGTAGGTGATGAGTTTGAGAGATAAGTCAATAGTTTTGGAGGAAATTGTAAGAAATGGTGGGGCTGAGTGTCCCCTCTTTGGCTCCATGAGTTTAGAGGTTCATTTGCTCTTTCTCAGCCCTCATTTAAAGGAAGATGTGCTCCCAAGAGCCTGAGGTGTGGCAAAGTGCAAGGACCTGAGGGGAAAATTTACCAAAGGTTGATATGATGTGGGACTTGTGCTTGCAAAGAAAACAGCCTGCTTTTCCCAGTAGGAACTGGGGAAGGTCCATTTGGGGGTCTGACATCTACCCCAGGCTCCAGGGAGCAGTTTTACCACAAAACCAACTCTGAGAGAAGCAAAAACTCTGAACCAATTCCAGGCTCACCTCCCTTCTCTCAGTAAAAACAGAAATTCAGTGCTCTCACTTCTTCTCAACTGCCAAACAAAGCTGAAAGGTTGTCATGCCTGGGGAAATTGATATATTAGCACTTTTTAATACAAATGCCCTTTTTTGGTGGCTATTCAGCCCAATATATCCTGGGAGCTATTTTTGAGTGCCATGCACAGTGGAAATAGCCCTCTGAGCTCAGAAGCCAAACCCAGAAGGAACAAATCTCCCATGTATTCTTCTGGATGCTGCCCATCCTCCCTCATCAATGGAAATATTCCCATTTTGGTGCAAATCATTTATCTGGTAAATTGCAAATGTCAAGGTGAAATGTAATGAAAGGAGTGGGAACAAGAGGAAACTGTATCCAGTTTTCCTCTCCTTTTGCACCACTCTGTAACCTTTTGGAAATGTGAAAATATTTTCCAAAATATGCTTCTTTGGAATAAACTGCATGTTATTTATGGTTCCTGACAAGATCCTAAGCTACTGATACCCTTGATTTGTGTGTTTAATTTGGGTTTTTTGCAAGAAAAACAGAGAGCAGTCGCTTGTGTGAACCTGAAATCTATTGCAGACATCCCAGTTCTTGACCAAGAAAGTTCAGGGCAATACTTTATCCGAAAAATGAATTGTTCCTTTTAATCTTTTCAATCTGCTAGGTAAAAAAAAATAAAATAAAAAAACCAATTAAATGGAAAATAGCAGACCACTTTTTGATTCAAATAGGACTGAAAGAAATCTAAACTGATGGGGGAAGAATCCTGGCTGGTGCTTTCTGTGGGATCTGCAGCTTGGAAAAGCTGAGGGAGAGAATGTCGGGAGGACATGTCTGATTTAGCTCCTGGGGCTGAGGGGATAAAGGATCTCCCTGCTCACACAAAGTGAGGAATGAGCAGGGATTTTAGATCATTTTGTTGATCCTGATAAAGCCATTTTGGCTGCTTCTGGAAGTGACTGGGTGGGACAGCCCAGTGGGTAACACTGACACAGAGCCTTCAACATCCAGCCCAGCCTGATGCTCCCAAAACAGGGGCAATAACATCCTCATCCTCATCCTTCTTCTCATCCTCCTCCTTCTTCTCATCTTCATACTCCTCATCCTTCTCCTCCTAATCATCATCCTCATCCTCCTTGTTCTCATCCTCATAATCCTTCTCCTCCTCATTATCATCCTCAATCTCCTCCTTCTTCTCATCCTCCTCCTCCTTCTCTTCATCCTCCTCATTGTCATCCTTCTCATCCTTCTCCTCCTCATCTTCCTCATCCTCCTTATCCTCTTTCCCCTCATCCTCCTCCTTCTCATCATCCTTCTCCTCCTCCTCCTCCTCCTCCTCCTCCCCTCCTGCATCTGCACTGACTCATTTCTCCCCTGCCCAGGGCTCAGTGGCACCTGAAGCTCTGAGGAATCAGGAGATTTGTGTTTGCTGCCATCCAGACCACCCTGGGTATTTCATCTCCAGCCCATAAAAGTTGCAGCCTGTGCTGCTGAAATCCTCTCACAGTGGCTGCAGCACATGGCTGGGGAGGAGGAGAGGCAGCTTGCCATGTTTTTCCCATCCTTGCTCATAAATAGCCTTTGCTTTGATGTTTCAGATGACCTTAGCATCCATCAACAGTTGCAGCCCTCAGCAGCTCATTCAGTGAGCTGATGTTTGTAAATAAAGTGGAGATTTTAATCCCCGAGAGCAAAAGGTCACTTGGAAAGGGGGAATGATTCATCCGTGGGTCTGTCTCCTCTGTCACACAACTGGGCTGTAAAAGTCACAAACTGGTTTTGAGCAAATCACAAAAAAAATTTGATTTAATTAGATAGTGAAATATCAAGGTAGCAATGGCCAGGAGTAATTTCTATCAATTTGAGTTCCCTTTTTAGTAAAGCATCTTTTGTAAACCACTCCCATGGGCTCTGTTCAGGAAGCCTTTAACTCTGTGGGAGCAGATTCATTCCCAAACATCTCAGCCCTCTCTGCTCTCACTGACCCCATGTGGGAGCTCCCTCCTGCCCTGACATCCCACTCCTCCTCCTCACTGATCCCGTGCCAGGGCTGGAGGTCACTGCAGGGGCCCCGTGGGGAGAGGTGCTCCCAGCAGCTGCCTTTCCTTGCCCTGAACCACAAGCTCTCTGCTGACAGCTTTTTATCTTTTATGATCTCTGGAATTCATCATTTTCAGCACAAAAAAACTCCCCAACATCTGTGCAAGGAAATGTCCTTGGTGGCTCAGCATCCCAGGGCTGTGTGCACATAACCACAGCAAGCAACACAGAGCTGTCCTCCAGCTCCAGCTCTGGTGACAGGAAAGGGAAATCTCCCATAAATTACAGTTGTGCTTTTAAAAGTTTGTCAGCAAACAGCCACGAATCCCCTTTGTTCTCCACAAGGGCCTGTTTGTGCAAGATGCAAGCTGGGGGCAGGCCTTGGGCAATGCAGGGTGACCTGTTCAGGGTTTTCCATGAATGCCACAGCGGTGGGGCAAGCTGGCATCTCCCTGGAGACAAATATTGTGGGGAAAAGGGAAAGGACAAACTTTGCTAAACCAGATTGCTTGAGAAAGAAGGCTGGAGTCTGCAAGACGCTGGGTGTGAGGGGAGCAGTGAGTTTGGTGTGATGCTGGGTGTGAGGGGAGCAGTGGTTTTGGTGTTTTGCTGGCAGGCTCAGACAGTTTGGCTTGTTTTGAGGCTGGTGAAGGAGCCCTGAGCTCCCTGTGAGCTGCTCCATCTGACCCCAGTGTTTTATACCAGTGATGTCCTCTCTAACTCTGAAAAGAGTGTCCCCAAATCCAGAGCAGCTGCTGATGCAGCAGGAAGACAGCCCTGCCCTGCTGTTTCTCCCTTTTTATCCCCCAAAACCATTTCAGTGCTGGTTGAGGAGCAGCTCAGATCTCTCCCCATCCCACAGACTCCTGCCAAGGTGGTTTAGGAGCAGGGACAGGAGGGACAGACCCACAGCACCTGCCTGCATGCATGTGCCACCACATCCCTGTGGTTGCCTTTGCTGCCAGAGCAGAAAATGCTCCAGCTCTGGCTGCAGAGCCCATCACAAAAACACCATTATTGTGAGCAGTGATTATTTCATTACTGTGGCAAAAGAGATTGTGGCCATTTAAAGGAGCAGGATAGAGTCTGTAATATAATTAGATGACCCTGAAAAAGCAATAGTGGAATTCAATCACTGGGCAATCCACATGCACTTCCTGAAGGTAATCCATCCCAGTGTCAAAGGAAGCCCATTGTTCTCATCCCCCAGGGTCTCCTGCTCCCACAATGTACAAAGGGCTTCCTTGTCAGGACCAACAAATCTCCTTCCCCAGCTTAGTCAGAGATAAGAAAACAATGTCTGGACTAGCCAGACAATTTGTCTATCTTTAGGCACTTTGCTTTTCTCTTTCTAAGTTTCACTGTTTCCCTGTTTGGGCCAGTGCTGATAATGCTTTGCCTGGGGTAGGGCTCTGCCTGAGTTACACAATGCAGAACTGAAAATCACTGCAGGTCATCTTGCATTTGGAACAAGATATTGGAAATACATTCACATCCCTAACTGGCTCACACACAATAGGAAAAAAAGTTACTCAAAATATGAACCAGCTTCCAAGCTCCTCCTTTGGTGGCCCTAATTTAGAATTAGACTTTTTATTGTCCCTTGCAACCTGTGTACTGTGAGATTTGATTTGTAAACACTGGCTCAGAAACTCAGCATTCATTCATTAATTCTACCAAGAATGTTCTGTTTTGTAACCAGAAAATTGAATTACTTGCTACTTAATTTTAGTACTTTCCACCTTTTGTCTAGGAAATTGAATTATTCTGGTTAGTTTTCTTTCTCCGGTGTCTAATAACTCCCACATACACACCACCCTTCTGTGTTAATATATATTCAGCATCCTTCCAGCAGGTAAAATTCCATCTAAAGCATCCTTGTCTGAACTTGTTGAGCTTAATAAGAGCTACAGTGGAGAAAGTGAAGCCAGAATTGAGTCAGAGCCTCTCTTTTGTGGGAGCCCTGGGGGCTCAGCCAACCTGGGGGATATTGGAAACAAGGCAGGGAGAAAATGATGCATCTGACTCTACCTCATTAGAAGGTTAATTAATTACTTTCTATATATTATATAAATTATTCTATAATTATATTACATTATTCTATATTATTATATATTAAATATATATTACATTATTCTATAATTATATTACATTCTATATTATTATATAGAATAGATATATAAATTGCTGTATAATTATATTACATTAGTATTCTATATTATTCTATGTATAATACATTATTCTATATATTATATTAAATTCTATACTATTATATAGAATATATATATTCTATATATATATTCTCTATTACATTATTATTCTGTTATATTACATATATTCTACATATGTTATATATTATAATAATATATTATATTAATATATTATATTAATATATTATATATTATATATTATATATTATATATTATATATTATATATTATATATAATATATTATATATTATATATCTATTATTCAATATTATGTTACATTATTATCCTATGTTATATTACATATATTCTATATATTATTATATATTATAATACTATATATTATATAGTATTATATATTATAATATATAATATTATACATTATGATTTTATATTAATCTATATTATATTACATTACATCTAAACTGAATCTGCCAAGCACTCAACTCAGCTGTACAACATCTTGTGACTGTCCCAACACACACACACCTGGATTCAATTGGTCAGTGAATCAAAACACCCACACCAGAATCCAATTATCAATGTCCTTCAGGTAAACATCTCCTTCAGGTAAAATCCTCCACAGTGCATTCCACTTTGGCACAGCACAGGCACGGAAAATGAGATAATTGTTTTGATCATTCTCTGAGGTTCAGAGAATGTGAATCTCAGAACATCCTTGGGAAGTGTGAGAAATGTGGTGACAGGGGGACATAAAATCCAAGTTTGTGCCTCCGTGGAGCTGCCATTAGCTAATGGCTCTCGATTGCAGCCAGGGCAGGTTTATAAAGACAAAGCTTTCCCTGAGAGCCCCATCCCCGGCAGCAGCAGGAGCCCAGCAGGGACCCCGCGGTCAGGGGAGATGAAGGGCATTTCCCCAAGGCTTCCCTTGGCAATCCGTGCCTGCTGATCTTTACAAAATCACGCTAACAAGCTCCAGGCACGGCTGCAGGAGCCCTGCACAGCAGCCCCTGGAATCACGCACAGCCCATTAATGGATCAGGCCCTTAATGAACTGGAAAATCTCTCCTCAGCGGAGGCCAGGGGATGCTTGGAGGCTCCCAGCCCTCCTGAGCTGCTGTGGAGGCAGGCAGGGAGCTCTGACACAAAAATGCTGATTTGGGGCTGGTCCAGGCTGGGGAGCAGCCCCAGGCCCTCACAGGGGTGTGAGCTCTGAGATCCAAGGGATGCTCAGCAGCTCCTGAAAAACCCGGAGCTCACAAACCCCCAAAGGGCAGCTCAAGGAAAGCTGCTGCTGTTGTGCTGTGTGTGTGTTCAGTGGATTTTCAGGAAATTCCATTTTTGCTTCTCTTTCAAACCATCAGGCAGATCTAGGAGGTGCAGCAGGCCAAAATACAATTGCTGGAGAGGCAGATTACTCCAAAATGAATGAAATCTTGCTACAACCCACATTTAAAAACAACAAAAAGTTGGTTTTTTTCCTCCTATCAATCATAAAATCCAGTTATTTCCTGAGCAATGGTGCAATTTGCAAGATGCTTATGAGATGTATTGCCCGCTTTCTACTCTGTTTCCTACTGGGCAGTCTGCAAGGTTCTCTAATCTCTAAAAGAAATAAGCATCTGTTTCCTTCATGCTCCATGCCTGATTTAAGGTAATTATACTCCTATTATACTTAGGTATTTTATACTTAAGTATTATATTATATTATTTTATACAAAGGTAATTATACTCCTATTACTCCTTCTACATGAAAAATCCTAGGGAAAATAAGAACAACAGATTTTTTTTTTCCTCAAAAAGATATTTTAACTTTTAATCCAAGAGGAATGAACATTGGATCACTCTTTAAAAGAAGGAGTCACTGAATTTTTGTCCTGACTCTGAATTTTTGTCCTGTCTCTGTTTGGTGCATTTCTAACTCTGATGTGTCTTTGCAGAATCTGCACCCAAAGATCTCCCAGCTGGCACATCCTGCTCCTCCTGATATATCAGCAATCTGAGCATCCCAAGAGCTACAAAAATAAAAATAAGTTAATATTTCTCCAAGGGAGAGAAGAAAGAGTGACCAAAATGCATTAAAAAAATAAAATAAAATTAAAAAACCAACCCAAACCATCTTTATACTTGTTCTTTGGAGAAAAGTATTGGATTTTTGAATCCCTTGGGGTCAGCTCCTCCTAAACAAAAGGCATTTGGTGCCTCCACTGCCCTGAGATGGAGTTTCAGTTCCATTTCCATCCTCAGAGGTTGGGCTCTGCTTCATCTCTATCAGCAGACACTTAAAAGGCTCAAACAAAGCAACTTTCCCATTCAGAAGAAAACAACCAGACATGCTCCTTAAGGATTTCTGTTTTCCAGAGCTCCTTGACCCCCTGGCCTCACTTCTCAGGTTTTAATAAAAAAATCTTTTGACAAGTATTTTTCATATTTCTGATTCTGACATGGGGAAAGGGCAACCATTACCTTAAATATGGCTCTGAATTAAAGACCTTGCAGAATCAGCATTTTATAAATGCCGCCTTTGAACAACTGGAATGTTTCCTTCCATAAAATCCTCAATGAAAACCGAGTCTTGAAGGCAATATTTGCCCCCCTGCAGAGTGTGAAACCCACAGATTTCAGCACAGATGCTGCAGTCCCTGGGCTATGAGAATGAACAGCAATTTCACTCGAAATGGGAACAGGATTTCATCCCAAAACACAAAGATCCCACAGCAGCTCTTCCCAGCTGAGGGGATAAACTGCCATTAAGGGGTGAAATTCAAAGCAGGAGGGACACACTTTGAAAAAAAAAATTAGGAACAGTTTCAGGTTCTTCTCTGCCTGTTGTCAGTTTGCTGACTTTACACCTCCCATATTTCTACTTTAGAGAGTCAGGGTTTTGCTTTGAAACATACACCCAAACAGCAAGGGCAGAATAGAAGAAGAAGAAAGAAGAAACAGAAGAAGAAGAAGAAGAAGAAGAAAGAAGAAAGACCAAGAAGACGAAGACAAAGAAGAAGAAGAAGAAGACGAAGAAGAAGAAGGAGAAGAAGAAGAAATAATAATAATAATAACAAAGAATAAGAAGAAAGAAGAAAGCATAAAGAATAATAATGAGAAATAATAGTAAAAAGAAAAATTAACAATTAATAATAATAATAAGAAATACGAAGAAGAAGAAGACGAAGAAGAAGGAAGAAGAAGAAGAAGAAGAAGAAATAATAATAATAATAACAAAGAATAAGAAGAAAGAAGAAAGCATAAAGAATAATAATGAGAAATAATAGTAAAAAGAAAAATTAACAATTAATAATAATAAGAAGAAATACTAATAAGAAGAAGAAGAAAGAAGAAGAATAAAGAAGAATCATCCCAAAATATTCCCCAAGTGCAGAAAGGGAGGTCAAGCACACACAGATTGACACAGAGCCCTCTGATGAAGGTTGTTTTTTTCAAACCCAGAATTTCACCGGTCCTTTTAAGCCCTCATTGCCTGTCTGGGCTGGGATAGGGTGGGGCTGTGTCACATTTCAGAGTGCCCTGACCCAGAGGAGCCCTCAGAGCTGTAATCACAGCCCTGCTCATCCCTGCTCTTGGAAACGCTCCGTGCTGTCAGCACTGCTCTGCTCCCACCATCACCACATTCCCAGCCTTTCCAGGAGCCCAGCAAGGTCAGGATCCTGGGGCAGGCAGGATAATTGCAATTCCAAGTGCTAGCTGAGCTTTGGGGTGGGGACCAGGGCTGTGCTCATTTTTTACAGCAGCTGAAGCAACAAAGGCTCTGCAATGAGCCCTGCCCAGAGCTGCACTGATCCTTGTGGTGCCAGCAGGTAAAACCTCCTCAGGGGCACATTTTGGGGTGCACCTTGGCAGTGCCCCCATTAAACCTCAGGGCTGGCTCAAACACCAAACCCTGCTGGCATCCGAAGCACTCATATTGTTTTTTTCCCTTGCCTCATTCCAGACCTCTGTCCTTTTTTGCTTCTTTCCATAAATAGGATTTCCATCCCCTCTGAGGAATAGCTGTGGATTCCAGGCTTTGCCCTGGGTCCCTCCCAGTGCCCTGGTGGGGCAGGGATGGAGCAGGATGGGGACACACAGGGGCAGCCCCAGCCCCTCTCTGCTCCATGGCCAGGCTCCAGGGGCACTGGATCCATCCCCTGCTGGAAAGGGTCACAATCCAGGCTGGCATTTGTCAGAGCAGAGCAGCAGCAGGGCTCAGACATTACTCACATCTCCAGATATGCGGGGCTAAGGCCAAGATTCCTCCTGGAGGCTCCTGGGGCCCTTTCCAGGTCCCTGTGGCTTTGCCAGTAACCCCTCGGCTTCTGGGGTGAGAAGTGCCCTGAGACCACTTTGCATGGTGGCCCCAAAGCTCGGGTGTGGAAGGAACTCGTTCACAAAGCCCTCTGTCCGAAATATGTCAGGGAAAGCAGGAATTATTCCTACATCTGTTCTGCACAGAGTGTGGGAACACAAACTACTGCAGAGTGAGGGGAAGGAGGCACAGAGTGAGAAGGGATGGACAGAGTGAGAGAAAGGAGGCACAGAGTGAGGAGGGATGGACAGAGTGAGAGGAAGGAGGCACAGAGTGAGGAGGGATGTACAGAGTGAGAGGAAGATGAAAAAGGCTGAAATGCCCCTGCCTGACTGGTGGGCACAACTCCAGCCTTTCAATTCAGAATTCCCATCCCATTCTGAATCCATTGCCTGCAGAATTTTTATTTCCTTCCTCTGAAAATTTGCAGACTGATGAAATGCATTGACTGTCGCAGACATCTTTTATGAAAAATCCTTTCCTTAGGATTTTTCCTCCTGAGAAGCTGATAGGACTCAGGAACAAAATATAAACATTGAGTATCTGCTGCTGTGGAATGCAACAGGTGCATCTGTGATTGGTCCATGTTAGATGTTTGTAATTAATGGCCAATCACAGTCAGCTGGCTTGGACAGAGAGCAGAGCCACAAACCTTTGTTATCATTCTTTGCTATTCTATTCTTAGCCAGCCTTCTGATGAAACCTTTTCTTCTATTATTTTAGTATAGTTTTAATGTAATATATATCATAAAATAAAAAATCAGCCTTCTGAAACATGGAGTCAGATCCTCCTCTCTTCCCTCATCCAAGAACCCCTGTGAACATCATCACACATTGACATCTGAGTTTGCAGTATACCTGCCAAAAATATATTTATGAAGAATCAGCATTTCCCCCTAAAGCATCTATTTTTAGGTGGTCACTTTATAAACAATAATATAATAATTTAATATAATATTTATAAATATAATATTATATTTATAAACAGTGCTGCTTTACCATAACTGCTCCCCTTTGGGGGGATCAGCCATGAGTTATTCCTGCCCTGAACATGGACAGTTATTCCTGCCATGAGCTATTCCTGCACTGAACATGTTTTTCCACACTTCCAGGAGCTGCTGTGTTCAATGAGTGGCTGCTCCAGTAGATGCATTGTGCCTAATGGCTTTGCTTATGCATTCCTGAGGCTTTGCATTGGTCCCAGCAGCAGCCTGGAAGTTCTGGCTGTGACTCTCACTAAAGGGCTGATGGTGCAATTATTCACGTGAGGGAGCTGCTTTATTCTCAGTTATTATCTCTTCTGATCTCCCAGCAAACAATTACTTGCAAAGAAAGCAGAATCAGGCTGTGTTACACACAATTATAAATCTAAATTGGCGTGGAGGGGGAAGAGCAGCACGTTTTCTTCTCCAGAGAGAGAGGAAAGTGTAGGAGCTGGGCTGCTGTGCCAGGTCATGTGTGACCTGTGTGTAAGTTATGGAATTTCTGACCTAAATTCCAGTGTTTTCTCCTGGATATAATGCTGCCTTCCTATAGCACAGGCTGCTGGTTTATTCATCTTCATTCTCCCTTCATTTAAGCTCCCTTCCATTCATTCAAATCATGTTTAAAATCTGTTTTCCTTGATACTTTGAGTGAGGTGTTGCTCTGTAGTAATTCACTGTATATAAGCTGTATATAAGCTGATTGTTGAGAGGTCTAAATCTGCCCGTTTAGGTGTGAAAAACTTCCTCTGTGGGAATTCCAGACTAAATCTTCAAAGCAAATCTCTCTTTGAGGCAGCTCTGCTAAACATCCTAAGAAATTATTTGGGAAGAGCCTGCTCCAGCCCAGCTTTGCAGCTTGAGTTTTAGCATTGACACAAGGCTGACTATGGAGAATGAAGGGTTTTCTGCTCAAGGAATTGTTGTGAAGAGTTTGAAAGAAGAAAGGAGTTTATTTGAATTTCTAAAAGCAGGACTGGTAACTGTCCAATCAATAACTCTACAGAGGGTGCTAATTATTACTCACCAAATTAAAATTAAAAGTTGCTTTGATTTGCCTGGGATTTATGGCTGGCAACAAGCTCCCAAAGGAAAGAGCCTGAGGAATGGGAAAGAGATGGAACTGGATAGGATTTCTCCAAAGGGGAAGTGGGATTTCATCCCTTGAGACAAAGACAGGCCTCCCATGTGAGGATCCAGGGATGAGGAGACACCACTCACATTTCCACAGCTCCCTTCCAGGGGAGAGGCTGGAACAGCTCAGCTGTAAATGCCAAAACTCCCCAGTCACAGCCTGGAACAGCTGCACAGCAGAGGAAATCTGCCCTGCTGCAAACAGCATGTCCAGGGCTCCTCTGGCACAAGTGTTGAGTTAATTGAGACAAAGTTGGTAATAACTGCCAGCTCTGCAGACACAGAGCCCCAGATGAAAGAGGTCCTGCCCCATTTGTCTCCATTACCTTGTCATGAGAAGGATTTTCCCTCCACACAGCAAAATCTGGGTGTGGGGCTCAGTGCTTCAGAAACCTCCAGCAGATTCATTGCTCCAGTGCTGGGGTTTGGCATTCTGGAATCCTCCTAACAAGGACCTTTCTGGATGTGGGGCTCAGTGCCCCAAAAACCTCCAGCAGATTCATTGCTGCAGTGCTGGGATTCGGCATTTTGGAATCCTCCTCACAAGGACCCTTGTGGGAGCTGTGGGAGAGGTCACTCAGCCATCAGCTAAATCAGCCTTGGCACTTTGTCCCTGGAGGATTTGATGGAATAAGAAAGGCTCTGAATCCTCTACTCCAGCTGCTGAATCCCCAGCACATGGAATTCAGTCTGCATCACGCCTTTGAATTAAATCTGAAGGGAAAAAAACACCCAGAGGAAGAGTATTGAATTTTGTATCTTTCACCCTGGGTGGAAGAGATGAAGTTCAGAGCACCCAAAGGTGTGGGTGGACAATAAAGGAGCTGGTATTTAACCACACAAGAAGCTATGATTAAATTAATCCACCATTCTCCTTTTTGCAGCTCTTTGGGGGAATTAGATCAAGAAAGTAACAAAGGAATGCCACAGTCTGCCAATAATGTAATTAAAGAACCAAGCCTCATCTGAGCTTTCTCTTGCCAAAGAGCTTGCTGGATGTAAGTTGGGAAAAAATCCTCAAATTCAGGACTTTAAAGGGAAGACAGAGAGATATTGTGAAAAAGTATTTGAATACCCAGCTATTCACTTCCTCCCGTTAACACTCTCAGAATACAGAAAACATAGATGATGAAATAATGCATGTACTTCAGGAAAACAAGGCAGAAAAAAGTGGTTTCTTAGGGCTGGTTACACTCAAGAACAGGTTGATGATAAAAGAGAGGTGAAGGGGACCTGAAACTTGTGCCAAACCAACTGCAAATGTTTATCCCATCCTATGGAGACGTGCTAAAACCCAGCCCATGGGACCAGTGCACTGCTTTTAGGTTGTTCTTCTACTCTTAATAATTAAATACAAGTCACAGAGGCCTGAGGTTGGCAGGATCCAGGCTGGACAAAATATACAAACTGCTGGTTCTGTAGGAATAATTTACTTTGGAACATGTCCAGCATTGCTGGGCACTGCAAAACTCAGATAAATGAACCCTGAAGAAGCAAAAAAATAAACCCAAAAGTTGCCAAGTGGTGCAAAACATGAGTGTGAGTCTGAGCTCAAACTCTGGAAAACATGAGTGTAAATCTGAGCTCAAACTCTGCAGAGCATGAGTGTGAATCTGAGCTCAAACTCTGCAAAACATGAGTGTGAATCTGAGCTCAAACTCTGCAGAACACGAGTGTAAAACTGAGCTCAAACTCTGCAAAACACGAGTGTAAATCTGAGCTCAAACTGCAAAACACGAGTGTAAAACTGAGCTCAAACTCTGCAGAACATGAGTGTGAATCTGAGCTCAAACTCTGCAAAACATGACTGTAAAACTGAGCTCAAACTCTGCAAAACATGAGTGTGAATCTGAGCTCAAACTCTGCAGAACACGAGCGTGAATCTGAGCTCAAACTCTGCAGAACATGAGCGTGAATCTGAGCTCAAACTCTGCAGAACATGAGCGTGAATCTGAGCTCAAACTCTGCAGAACACGAGCGTGAATCTGAGCTCAAACTCTGCAGAACATGAGCGTGAATCTGAGCTCAAACTCTGCAGAACACGAGCGTGAATCTGAGCTCAAACTCTGGCAAGCCCAGGAGCTGCCCTGCAGGTATTTAGTAGCTGCTATTAGGAAGAGCCATAACATACCAAGCAGAGAGATTTGACAATCTCTTGAGGAACAGGCTAGAAACGCATAACCACGTCAGAAACATGCTGGAGATTTAATTTTATGGATATGTAAACAAATATAACTACGCAGATATATAAAAATATTTATCTTCATATAACATAAACATGACACTATATAGCACAGTTATACAGTACATAAAGTTTAGCACTAAAACTGAAATAAATATTTTCCAGCATGTAAAATTCACAAGGGGAACAGCAAAGGCAGCTGGGCCCTGCCAGGCTGGGGTGCTCCCATGAGAGTCAGAGGTTTGATTGTCCTCTGCAGTCCCAGGTATGAAATTCAGCCTGGTGTGAGTGCTGCTCTTAATCTCTGCCTGCTGCTAACAGCATGTTCAGGGATCTTTAGCTCTGTGCTCTGCTAACAACCTCCAGATTGGTTTGCTGCTTGAGCAGGGGCTCCAGATGCTGCAGAAATCAAACCATGACTTGGTAACAGAGACATCCCCATGTCCTTGTGGGCTCCCATGAGCTCATCCTGCTCTGCTCTGTCCTGCCCAGGTGATTTAGACACAGCAGGGAGTGCCAAGCACTGGGAAAGACTGCAGGTTCACTTTTGTATGAGGACTGGGAACAATTTCTGGGAACCCCCAGAGCACAGCTCAGCTCTTTTAGGGCTGGGGGCCCTGAATATAGCTCTGTTACCCCCAGGAATTCAGCCTGGCTGAAGGCAGAGCATGGTCAGTGCTGAGGATTTGCTGTGGATCTGTGGGAAATGAATGTGTAGAAAATTCTCAAAGCCTGACAGAAGGCTCACATAATCTGCATCTGTATGCAAACCTTGAGATAAGAAATGCTCCCAACTCTGGGTCAGAAAAAAGCTTAGACCAACATGGATCCACAGCCAAACTCCCTTGTCTTTAATTTTAGGGTAAATCTTTAAGATTTCTCTGAGGTTTCCAGTCTGGACCTCATCTTCTCTCAGTGTGAGAGCTCCACTGCACATCCTCCCCTCCCAAAATATGAACCAATTCCCACTGGCCTGACAGGGAAAGCATCCTGCTGTCCCCTCCTGGGGACACCAGCAGCTCACAGAAGCTTTTTGGAGACAAAAGGCTGTGGGACAGCCGTGCCCTGGAGGGAGCTGGCACAGGGAGGGACAGCAAGAGCAGTTGGGGCTGTCCCGCCCAGAGGAATTGTTTGGGATGGTCCCCAAAGAGGAGCCTCTCCCCCACACTGAGAGCCATTCTGCCTCCTAATTAATGGGATCGTGCATTTGGAGGCTTCCTGGGAGTTTTGTCAGTGGGATGCAGCACTCAGCAAGTCCTTCCCTAATAACATTCATCTGCTTCCCTCAGACCTCATCTCCAGCAAAGCTGGCTAAGAGTAGAGGCTTTATGTTCTTCTTTACAGGCCTTCCCACATGGTCAGGGGCCACTTCACACTGACCTCTGCCAGGCTCTGCGAGGGCTTGGGGCCAGATGCTTAAAGGGAATCACCTGGCTGTGTTCTGAATTGCTTTTGATCTTTTATTTCACTCTATAAATTCCCAGAGGAGCTCGCTGGGAGCAAACATCTGGCACAGCTTTTCCTGCTCAGGGAAGGAATGAACCCAATATTGGAACCCCAGGTTTGGGGCCTTCATGTTGAGCTGGCCATAAATAAAGGAGGGAATTAATCCAATATTGGAACCCCAGGTTTGGGGTCTTTCTGGCCATAAATAAGGGAAGGAATGAACCCAATATTGAAACCCCAGGTTTTGGGGTCTTCCTGAGAAGATAATATATGTAATAATATATATATATATTATATGTATATAAAATATATATATACACTATATATATACACATTATATAATATATATAATATATATTATTATATATATAATATATATAATATATATTATATATATATAATATATAATATATAATATATAATATGTAATATATAATATATTATTATATTATATATGTTATATATTAGATATTAGATATTATATAATTGCTTATATAATATATAATATATTATATATTTATATAATGATTATATCTATAATTATATATAAATATTATAATGATAAAATATCTATTATATTATCTATTTTATAAATATAATATATAATGTATTATATTTATTATATATTATGTATTATATATAATAATATATATAATAATTATTATTATTAGCTCATATATAGTCCCTCCCACCCTATATTTTTTAGGGGGGACACAAAGCAGCTGTAACCTTCCCACTGGGTTGGGTAACATAAAAAATCTCAACCCCCAGAAAACCACTGCCCTTTGCTGCTGGCAGCAGAACCTGTGCAGAGCTGGCAAGGACACAGCCCCTGGAAAAGGAATTGCAGCAGCCCCTGGCATGAAGGTGCTGGGATGATATCCAGCTGAAATGAGTCACCTGGTGCAATGCTGTGCTCTCAGGAAACTCTCACTTTGATATGATCTCTCTTTAAAAGTCAGATCTTTCCTCTGGGAAAAGGCAAGTCTTGACTTAGGCTGACCTACCTTGTTTTTGGCTAGAAAAAGATCTTTTCCCTTGGCTTCCCCATGACTTTCACTCACAACCTCCCTGAGAACATTTTTAAAAACCATTATTTAGGTCATCCCAATCAGGCAACATCAATCCCAGGTCCAAAAATGGTTTTATTGGCCTAATCTGATAAAATGCCCATCCTTTCATTCAGGTACATCTTCCTGCAATTTTTTTTTTTTTCTTTCTTGTGATAATTCCTTTTAAATCACCATCCATCATCAAATACCTGGCATTTGAATTCCACAACTCAGACAACTGCTTACTGATTAGAAATTTTAAATTTCTAATTATTGCCAGTGATTGTGTTTGTTAGGATTTCTGCCTGATGCCTAGAATTTCTTCACAAGCTGCTCAGAATGCTTTACATTAAAAGTGGAACCATAAACCTGCCAGTGTAAAACAAGAAAGTCTTCAAAAAGTCAAGGCTGATCTTTTTTGTTTAAATGGGCCATTCAAAACTGAACTTGGTAGGGCAGGAACTGCTCTACAGTGGATGCAAAATGCCTCCAGAAGTGAGTGGACTGAGGTCTTTCATGTTTTAGGTTCCACTGAGGTCCAATTGGGAGGATAATGTGGATATAAATGAGATAAATTATGTCCCTGAGTTGTCCTGTGACAACACTGCCCTGCCAAGAAGATGAGTATCCAAAAAAGGGGAAGAAAATATTCTCTTTTCTTTTTTTATTCTTATTTCTTTTTTCAGTATTGCCGGGAAGTTTTCCTTAACCTTGTAAATAAATATACAATCCCTTGCCCAGCTTCCAACAGAGACTGGAGACAGAAGCATTGGAGGAATGGAGATGGGTGGCAGGAAGAATTAATCAAAGAGTTGTGTGCAGGATGAGTTACAGTTCCAGAAGTATTATAACATCAACTTTCATTTTGATATGAAGACCACAACCAGCTGTTGAATTTTGGTCCTGCAGAATTCTCACTTCTTCAGTGCACAATCCATGGACTGCAAAGCACAGACCCTGTTTTTTTCCCAGATAAATGTCAAAGCTGTGTATCTGCAAAAATAAAGGCCAGTAAATGGTGTCTGAAGCAGCTATTAATCTTTGGAATTAGTTGCTCCAAGTGCAGATTGCAAGTATATGAAACAACAAGAAATGGAATTAAATTAGGGAGATTTATCGTGAGCAGTTGTTGCACAGTGGTTTGGGTTTCAGCAAGAGCACAGAGCAGAGAAAGATCAGCACAAAGACATAAATAAAGTAGGAATACTCCAAGGAAAGATCTTGTTTACTCTGTGCAAGCAGCCATGTCATTTGTCACCTCAGAGCACAGGAGCAGGACATGGGTGGGAGCTCCTGGATGGGCTAGATCAAGGTGCAGGTGTTAATATTGAAACAGAGTTTGTGAAAGGAATTGGAGACTCCTGTGGTGTCAGACAAAGCCCTCTGAGCAGTAAAATTCAAATCAGAGGTGGGAGAGGTGGCATGGTTGTGATTTGTTCCTCTCTGGATGTACTGGAGCTGTCTGAGCCTTTCAGTAACCGCAGCTTTCAGATGGTGTTGGATGAGATCTGGGTGGGGGTGACAGTGACCTGCTGAGCTCTGCCAGCATCCCAAGGTGACATTCTGTCCTGAGGGAGTCACCTTTCCATGGGCTGGCCTGTGAGCTGCCCACACACTGGATGAAGAGAGAAACCTGGGGGAAATGGCCTGTTTGAAGGAAAACTGGGATAAATTCTGTTTTAAATGCCTGACTGCAACTCTGGGGGAGAGGAGAGCTGGAGAAGTGGGGCAGAGAAGGTGACAGGAGCCTGGAGCAGGTGACAGGGGCCTGGAGCTGTGACACGGGCCTGGAGCAGGTGACAGGACCTGGAGCAGTGACATGGGCCTGGAGCAGATGACAGGGGCCAGGAGCAGTGGCAGGGACATGGAGGAGGTGACAGCGCCCTGGAGCAGTGACAGGACCTGGAGCAGTGACGGGGACATGGAGCAGTGACAGGACCTGGAGCAGTGACAGGGGCCTGGAGGCCTTTCCCCCCATAAAATAATCCCTAGTTTTACTTCCCAGCAAAATTCCCTGGCATCAACTGAGCAGATTTTGTTACAAAGAACCTTTTAATAGAGAGATACAGAGAGAACTGCCCAAAGCACAATTACTGCTAGAAAAACTATAGGAACCTTAACTCTAAATAAATCAAATATATTCCCTTTAATACTGAGCTTTTCAAGGCACACCTTGCTCTTTTTTCAGGTTCCCATCATCATATTCTGGCAAGCTTCAAGATGAAATCCTTTGGCTTCCACCAGTGTGCAGCTATTGACACTTGGGCATGGATCAAAGTGAATTTCCACAGCTTTCAGATATAAAGAGTAATTGGAAGATTTTTTTGTGTGTATCCAGTGGGTATAACACTCCTCTGCAGAGCCATTTTAGAGTGGATATAAAAATAAATCCAGCAAGGCTCCTCTATGCTCAGCTGGGGTAAAGTGAAGGCAAACAGGGCTTAGTGTCTGTGTCTTGACAACTTTTGTGGTTTTGTTCCTTCCTTCACTCAGGTGGAGGCTGGACAAGCTGCTGGAGGAGAAATTCAGGGAGAATTATAAAATAAACAGCCCCACATTTCACTCAGTGAGCCCTGAGCAGCACACCTGATGTCTCTAAAGCTACACACACGCAGATAAACACATTTATACACAGCAATGTGTAGGAATGCCTTGTTCTTACAGCTCTCCTGTGCACCTGCTCTGTGTCCATCCCAGGCAGGATGCTGGGCACTTTCAGCTGACTCCACCAGCCCATTCCCACCCTCCAGGCCCTGGATGTCCATGAGATGTCCAAAACCCCACGTCCATTCCTTCCGTGCCTCCCATTGTCAGGCCCAGCCTGACTCATGTCCCCTTCCTTGCTTTCTCTGTGTGCTCATGTAATTTCCACCTTCCTTCCCTATTCCACACCCCAATTTATTTTTTCCTAATGGTCTTTCTCCTCCTAAATAATTTTCAGCAAACCAACGTCACCTTGGTTTAATGAAAGCCCCTGGATGTTTATCGTGTTGTTAGATCGTTTCCTTCCAGATGAAGTTGTCACTTTGTCAAGGCGTGATGCAAACCCCCAGCAGGAAGCACACAAAGGGAGAGCCCACCAGGCTCTGGGGAAGTTTGGGTGAACTGTTTGCAAAAAAACTCAGCCGAGCCCACCCCTCCGAGACCTTCATTTCCCCCTGCGGCAGCTGTCATCTGATCCCACGCCTCGCCTCTCAATGGGGCTCTCGGAGGATGCCAGATGTTGGGAACAAAGGTCTAAAAATAATCTTTCCAAGTAATCTTCCCGTCCATCACTCGAGGGGAGCGTGAGCTTTGTGCGAACATGTGAGCCGAGAACCTGATCTAACTTAAACAAGTTCAACAGCAGCTCCCGGCTCCTGCCTCTGGGCTCCTTTTTTTGCCTTTTTTTTTTTCTTTGCTTTTTTTTTTTTTTTTTTCTTTAATTCCTTCCCCTTTGCCTTCCCAGAAGCTGCGCAGGGAAAAGCTTGGAGCGCTCTTTCCCTCCCTCCTCTCCTCCTTCCCTCCTTGCAAACCCCGACATCTCCGGGGCTCCTTTTTCCATCTCTCCCTGGAACAAAATAAAATAAAATAAAATAAAATATGAGTTCCAGGCTTCTTCCAGAGATACAAAAAACCCTTTTTTGTAAGAAGCTCCTGGCTGCAGCGCTGTGTGTGCTGGTGGTGCTGCCGGAGCCGGGCAGTGCCAGGAGCCTGTGGAAACGCGCTCTGCTGAAAATGACGGAGAAATACGATGTGAGTGGGGCTGGGGGGCTCGGGGGATGCTGGCCGAGAAAAGGGGGAGTTATCCTGGCGTGCTTTGGGATAAAGGAGTGTTGGATCGGCGGGCTGGCTCGGTGTCACAGCCATCCGTGAAGTTTTCCCAGGCTGTACGGGACTTTTGCCACCTAGCTGCTGCAGGGGGAAGCTTGGGGAGCTTTGGGATGGCATCGGCACCGCTTTCCCTGGAAAACCCCCGGGACAGGGGGGAAAGGGGCCGGGGAGAAGGGGGATGCAAACGCTGAGCTCTGGGGAGAGGTTTAGTGCGGGGAAAATAATGGGATTTATTGCGGGGAAAATAATGGGATTTATTGCTTGGAGCAGGGAGGGTTCCCTGCCCAGCTCCTGCGCTGCCTTTTGGGGTAACTTTGGGTAAATGTGGGATGGGGGCATTGCCCACGGCTCTGTAAATCCCTGGAGCACAGAGAGCTCAGCCCCGCAGTGCCAGAGCAGCGTGCCCATCACCCTATAAAGGGTGGCGATGCCAGAAATCCATCCCTGTGGCAAGCAGAGCTGCTGCCCACGCCCTGGGTGCCACCATCTGTGCCTGCCCCTGGCAGCCTGCAGGCTCCACAGGGCACTGGGCACAGCCAACACCCCCTAACCCGCTCTGGAGAGAGCTGCCCTAAGCACAGGTACTGCTGGAAAACCTTTGGGAACGTTCCCTCTGGTTAAGCAGGAGTGCTGGAGCTGGAAATGGAACAGCAGCGAGTGCAGGGGGTGATGCTGGGTCTTGCCCTGGTGTGTCTGGGCCAAACAATTGTCACAGAGGAAATTGGAATTGAAAAAAAAAAGGAAAATAATTTGATAGCTTAAGTTTTTGGTCCTGCTGCTTGAAAAAAAGATTTAAATTTGAAATTTTTGCTTGATCCATTCAAGTTCCCTTAGAAACCAGCACTGCCCCTTGAACTGCTTGGGTGCAAGCCCCAAACACTTTATTTTCTTATGCTCAGGTCTGACTGCATCTTCCAACCACTGCATGTATATAAACAGCACCTCAGTGTCACAGGCAGATCCCTCTATGTTTTCTGCAGGTTTTAATTCCAAAAGGATGTTTTTCTGCCCATGACTTTTAGGGTGATGTTTGTGCATGGCAACATTTGGTTTGTGCAATTGCTGATTCAGAATTGTGACACACATCCCTTGCCCCCAATGAGAAAACTGAAATTCCGTCTCCTGGAAATTTTTTAGAAAACATTGTGCTGATGTTTGAAAGGCACTTCAGGATTTTGTAAAAAATCTTCATTATAGCCTCTCCTGGGCCAGGGTTTCCTCTGGTTTGCACTTTAATTCGAAAATGGTGACATAAAGAGCTGAATTTCCTGCAAAATCACTGGAAAGTGCATTTATCTGGATGTTCTTCTGCCATATTTCAAAGTGAAGCTCAAATTGAATAGGAACCATGAGGTGAATGACCCAGAGTGATAGGACAGGAGCAGAAGAGGAATTTACATGTTGATTTTCAGATAAGGAGCCAGCTCCCCTGGGGATATATCCTCTTCTTTCAACCTGCACTTCTTCAAAGGGCTGTTTTTCCTGGCAGCCCTGAATCCAGGTGCTACTGATCTGGCAAGCTCAGCTAGAAATTACTCATATTGACAGAAACATTGATCCAGGGAAAACAGAAAATGCTTTTCTTTCTCCTCCTCCGAGCCTTGTCAGGGGGGAAAGCGTCTGCTCTGCATCCTCTCCTGCAGTTCTGGCAGCCCCTCTGCTTTCTCACGGGGATGTTTTCTCTCCTACCAAATGCTGTGTGTTCCCTGTGGTTGGAAAAATCAGAGTCTGGGGGCAGAGCAGCTGATTTGTGAGTCATTTGGATGGAGGGATGGCAGATGGAGGTGATCATGGACATGCAGCCATGTGGGACATGGGCCACAGGAGCTGTGGGACCTGTCCCACCCCTGTGGGACCCCAAAGGACACAGCTCTGTGTGGTCTGAGCCCAGAAAATCCGAGGCAGCAGCAGGAGGAGTGTGTCCAGAAAAATGCTGGGTACAGAATGGCAGGGAGGAGTGAGGGTGAGGAGCTGGCTGGGGTTTCATTCACACTGGGTGAGGAAGGCTGTTGCCTGGCAAGGAGGGGTCAAGTGGGGCTGGAGAAGGGAGAAAGGGATGGCAGTGAGGAGAAAAACCTGGTGGCCACAATGGGATGCAGGAGCTGGGCTTTAAAACAAATCCATGTGTTTTACAGAGGGACATTTTTCAGATTTAGTGATTTGCAGCTGGTGTTCTGCAGCCCCCACGCTGCAGGGACTGTTCCCAAGGGGCAGAGGGAGGGAGATACCTGGGAGTGGGCTCAGTTCATCATAAAACACCCATCATGTCTGCTGGGAAAAACTGGGCCAGTCTGGATTTCATTCCACTGACAACTACAGCAAGTGTTGGAGAAAAATCCCAGCCTTCTTCTAAAGTCTTCCAGAAATGAAGAATTCCTCACAGCTGCTGTAATGCTCTTCCAGCAATTTATTTACCCTGCAGCAGCCAGCTGTCAGAAATCAGCCCTGGGGTACCCTCCTTGTGTTCTGGCCCCCATATCCTCAGAGTAACCTGTGAGTAGGGCAGCCTCAGCTCCCCTTTGGAACCTGCACACACTCACAAACCTTTTTCTGTATTTCCTGCTTTCTAACCTTTTACTCATTATTGTGCATCTTTTGGAGCCCACCCCAATTCTGCAGGGTTCTTCCAGCTGCAAACAGCAGATCCAAAATGACAAATCCTGAGCTGACAACAGGAGAAAATTATTGCCATTGCTTTGGTCTTGTCCTTCACATTAAGCTGCTTTCAGGCTGATGTTTGCCACTTTGATCATCACTGATGGGTGATTTCCCAGGTCTTTAATGGAAATATTGGAGGATTCAATATTCCCTTTGACTCTGTTGGTTTTTTTTCATTTTTTTGTTTTATGGCCAGTGTTTAGGAACACCTGCCAGGACCAGAGCTGGTGGTGGGAGGCTGAAATAAACCTCATGTGCCACCTCGAGGGGCTCCATGCAGAATGTGCATCAGCAGAGCTGTGCTCTGACACAAGCTCAGGGACCAGTTCCAGACACAAATAACAGAACAGAACTGGGATTTTCGGGAGGCAGACTGCATCCCTATTGAAATTATGGCTGAGACTGTTTCCATCCAGGTTCTTCCTCATCTTTGTTGACTTCCAGGGTTCCTCAGCTGAACTCTGCACTTTCCCCCTTTGTTTCTATCTCTAAGGCAGATATTGTCATTAAAATATTTAATAACTCTCCCTGGGAAACAGAAATTTACCTCCTGCACTGAAAAATTATTTTAAAGAAATTTTGACTGTCATCACAATCTGCAAAAATTATAAATCAGAGCCAAATTGGGAATGTTGGGAGAGCTTTTAAAAAACCTTATAACCCAAACCTGGAGATGTCCTTAACCAAGTTATTTTGGGGAATGAGGGAATCCAGTTTACACATAAACAAGGAGGTTTATTAAACAAAATAAGTAAAATATTCATATTTTGAAAGCAATGAATTATGAGCACTAGGTGACCAGAGAAAAATGGGCAGGGAGGTCATGAGGTACAAAGTTATTTGGCCACAACTGTTATATTGTTCCCCAACGGAAATTTCATTCATGGAGCCAGCTGTTCATTGCAATTTTGGCTTCTTGGGTTCTGAATCATCTGTGAAGCAACTGCAGTAATTGTTTGGTGGTTTTTTTCATGCGTCCATTATTTGCCAGTATTATTTTGGTCCCATTTCCGTCTGCAGATGACCTTTCAAATAGAATGGTAAACTGTGACCTTCCAGGATGAGCACTCCCTCCAACAAGGGAACCTGTTCTGTGTTTGGAACTGCACAGATTTATTGCTCACTGCTCCCTTATATCCCAAAATTATGCTTGGTATGAAAATTTTATCTGTTTAAAATCCACCAACCCAAAAAAAAAAAAAACAAACCCAAGAAACGTGTATTTTCAATATCTTCGATTTTAAAGCATGTTTCAAATTTGGAGTGTTTGCAGCTTTTGAGGAATGGACAAATAGAAGAGTTTGCACCTTCAGCATGGAAAACATCATCAAAGTTGGGTTTTCCAAACCTTCTCAGTGGTTTAAACAGCCTTCAGTTAATGGGGAAACAATGTCACAGAAGGGTTTCAAAGGAAAAAGCAGAAGAAATTTGTTTGTTGATATTGGGAACGGGGCAGGGGACTGTCAATAGTGAAAACATCAGGAATTCTCTGTCTGTCTGACATTCCATCTCCTGCATTGGCCTCTCCTTGGCCAGTTTTTGGGAGAATCCATGTGGGAACAGGCTGTTGTCAAAGGACAGATGCTCCAAAGGAGCCATTGGGGGTTAGAGAAATAAGGATGGAGCAGGATGCAGAGAGGGATGTTAATTTCTCACCTCAAATTCTCCATGGTCTGCTGGTGAAATTTCCTAGAAACCCCTGGGGGATTGTTACACCACGTTTATTCTTGGAATAACAACCCCAGTTTCTCATCACTGATTTTGTAACACACCAGTGATTTGGCCTAGTGTATCTTTACACACATTTTATGTATTTATGACTTTACCATCCTGCTCATGAGCCCATGGCAGTGCTCACTTCACACCCCTGGCTTGATGCTGATCTCTTTTTTAAAGTGCAAATCCAGAATCCACATTTGATTTTATGAGAGTTTATAAATTGTTGTTAATAAATCTGAGACCTGAGTGCCCTGAGCACTTTGTGCAGCCCAGGGGTGAGGGAGTGGTTGAGCCACAGGTGAGAAAGGAGTGGGCTGGGGTGATTCACCTCTGCCACTGGGATTTGGCTTTTTGCTACAACAGCCCCAGTGTGAAAAAAATCTGAATCGTGCCTCATAAATGTTCCTGTGCCTGTTAATGCACTTTACACTTCTCTTATCCTGTCAGTGAGCAGTGAGCAGCTCAGCTTCTTTCTGCTGCAAATGGGCTCATTTTCTTTGGGACAAAGCTGGCATCACTCACAGATCTCACCAGAATGTCCCATGGTTTAGAAACGGTCTCTAATTTAACAGCCCAGAGCTCCACCATGGATAAACTTGACAGGCTCCGGTAGGATGTTCCATAACTCACCTTACAGCGAACCTGACTTGCTTTTCTTCTCTTTGCAAAGGATTATGAGTACCCTCTTCATTCTCACAGCTCCCAGCAGCAGCAGAAGAGCGACCGGTGCCCGCCGCCGCCGCAGAGCCTGCCGGAGCGCGCCTGCGAGGTGCCCAGCTGCCGCTCCGACGCCGAGTGCCAGCGCCACAAGCGCTGCTGCTACAACGGCTGCATCTACGCCTGCCTCGAGTCCGTGCAGCCCCCGCCAGGTACAGGGAGCCCCGGGGGAGCTGGGAGAAACAGGAGCTTGTGGGGATGGCGGTGGTGGTGGGGATGGTCTTCAGGTGTGTTGGGTGCAGCGTGGGAGGTTGGAGCGCGGGTTGTGTTCCGCGCTTGGGGTTTCTGCGGGGTTGAGGAGTGAAAAGGTGTCCAAGGGAAGCTGGTGTGAGAAAATTTCCACTTGGGTGAGTTGTAGAAATCACTCAAGGGCAGTTGTTTTCTCAGGATGGCATTTTCCATGTTCCATCCCTGGAAGTGTCCAAGGCAAACTGGTGTGGCAAAATTTCTACTTGGCTGAATTGTAGAAGTCACTCAAGGCCAGTTGTATTCCCAGCATGGCATTTTCTATGCCCCATCCCTGAAAGTGTCCAAGGCAAGCTGGTGTGGTAAAATTTCTCCTTGGTCCAATTGTAGTAGTCACTCAAGGGCGGTTCTTTTCCCAGGATGGCATCTTCCATGCTCCATGCCTGGAAGTGTCCAAGGCAAACTGGTGTGGCAAAATTTCCACTTGAGTGAATTGTAGAAGTCACTCAAGGCCAGTTCTTTTCCAAGGACAGGCAAACTGGTGTGGTGAAATTTCTCCTTGGTCCAATTGTAGAAGTCACTCAAGGGCGGTTCTTTTCCCAGGATGGCATTTTCCATGCCCCATGCCTGGAAGTAGGGATGCCACACCAAGGCAACCTGGTGTGGCAAAATTTCTGCTTGGATGAATTGTAGGTGTCACTCAAGGGCAATTCTTTCCCAGGATGGCATTTTCCATGCTCCATGCCTGGAAGCGTCCAAGGCAAGCTGGTGTGGCAAAATTTCTACTTGGGTGAAGTGTAGAAGTCACTCAAGGGCAGTTCTTTTCCAAGGAAAGGCAAACTGGTGTGGCAAAATTTCTACTAGGATGAATTACAGAAGTCACTCAAGGCCACTTGTTTTCCTGCGATGGCATTTTTCATGCTCCATGCCTGGAAGTGTCCAAGGCAAACTGGCGTGGCAAAATTTCTACTTGGTCAAATTAGGTCCAAATTAGATGAATCCATCAGGCAGCCTCCTCACAGGCCCTTAGAGGAAATCCATGACTTTTCCACAACTCTGTGCCCTGTGGCTGCCACATCTTGACACTGTGGTCTCTTGTTTCTGTCTCTGCAGTCCTGGACTGGCTGGTTCAGCCCAAACCCCGCTGGCTGGGAGGCAATGGGTGGCTTTTGGATGGCCCAGAGGAAGTCTTACAAGGTACAGGACATTTGTCCATCTTCTCTGCAATATCCATAATCCCACAAAGGCCCTGGAGAATGAATCCCTCATACACAGAGATTGCCTGGGATGTTGAGCTGCTGGTATTTGTCTGGAGTTCCCACAGGAATAACTCTGTGTGGTGCTGGGAGCTGCCTTCTGCTGCAGTAAATACTTTTTATGGATATGGATTATGCAGCAGAGCACTAGGAATGCTGCAGGGTGCTGGGCTTGTACCCATTCTTCAGATAATGAAAGATCTATCTTCCTTTTAGAAAAAGGCTTTGTCATCATACACATAATTTTCTGCCAGCTTCCTGATAGAGTGTGGGTGGACTTGGAATGGGAGATCCTTTAATCCAGAGTGGCCTCCTCACCCAGATGCCTTGGGCTGGGGCTGTGGCTCTTGGATCTGAAGGTGACTTGGACAGGAGCCCTGGCAAACTGCTGCAGAGCTGTGCCAACTGGGGCATCTAAATTTGGAAACTGACAATGAGATTGAGCTTCTCAGCATCATTCCATAGGAAAAGGGGGTTTAATTAATTTTTTCCAATACCTAAAATTAAAATAAGAAGGGAGTGGGGAGGTGGGAAGAGAAGTTTTCTTCTGTGAGGCATTCCGAGATATATGGACACCTGAAGTTTTGGGGTTTTTCATGGAAAAGTTAACCCAGTTTTTGATCAGCTTTAGTCAAATCCAGGTAGTGCCAATAAATTCCCTTCTTTGGTCTTACACAGATGGTTTTAGACTCGCTAATCCTCAACTCTCATCTATTATGGAAACTCCAAGTTCTTGAAGAGAAAATTCTGCCTCCAGCTCATTGGAGCTGCACAGCTAGAAACAAGATAAAATAGGTTCCTCCTCATCCATCCTTGTCATGCTTATATTATTTGTTCTTATCTGAACACCTTCATCTCAGCTTGAGGGAGTAATTAGGGAAGCAAGAACCATCAGTCATGGCATGAGAATTACAGCAGAGGTACTTGAAATTAAAAATCAGAGGGAGGAGTGGCCCTGCAGAGTCTGTACATGTAATGGCCACAGACACTGCCCAGGTCCTGCTTTGCCTTCCCATTCTGAGCTGCACTTGCTGCCTGTCCCAGGTCAGAGTGGTGAAACCTCTGTTTGGGACAGGGGTGGCACTGCCTGACCCCGCAGTGAGTCACTGCTGAGGTTTGGATTCAGCAGCAGGCCTGTGGGTGTGGAGCAGAGAGCACAGCAGCACAATGCCAGCTTCCTGCTCATGTTCCAACTCCTCACCCAGCCCAGACCCTGGTGGGACACACTTGTCCCTGCCTGGGGAGAGCAGCCCCATGGGGGGATCATCCTGCATGGTGGGCACTGATGATGCCTCTTTGGGCTACCTAAAAACAGAATTCATACAAAATTAGAAGGATAAAAAGCAGTTTGTTTATATTTATTGAAGGGCCTTCAGGTACATTTAGGGCAGACAAAGCCCCCCAGGGGCTACACCCAAAAATGGACGATGGGTCATGGGTTTGCACACTTTTATAAGTTTGGTCCATTTGCATATTGGAGGTTAATCTTCCAATTCCAGTTTCAGGTAATGAAATGTTTACCCCAGGTTTGTTCCCCCCAACTCACTTTTGTTTCCATCTCTGGGCCCTGAGGCAGTGAGGTGTCCTTGATTGCCAGGCCTGGAGAGGAATTGTTGTGTCTGCCCAAAATGGGAAAGCAGCAGCTCACACTGTGTGTGGAGTTCAGAGTTCTACACTTGGTGCCTAAAGAGGCTGGCCAGGAACAGCGTTAAAGGCATAAAGGAGAAATTTATTAAAAGGATACTTCTTGGGCAGTACAAGAGCCTGGCCATCACAACATCCAAGATGGACCCAAGATAGACGAGTTTTCACACTTTTATAAATTTTGGTCCATTTACATATTGGGGTTAATTGTCCAAATTACAGCTTCAGGTTATGAAGTCCCATCCTCCCAGTTTGCTCTTCTCAGTTCACTGTTTTTTATGCTTTTTGGGCCTGAAGCTGCAGTGGTGTCCTTAGGCTGGAAAAGGATTGTTTTGTCTGAGCTGTGAGGAGAACTTGCTATCACTTTATATGAAGCTCAGAGTCACACACCGACGAAGTACATAATCTGAAAGATGCAGAAGTTAAACTTAAGGCATCACACCAAAGAATTGCAGGATTACAAATACATGAAAAACATACAAACTAAAACCCTATGGTATGGGTGTCCTATGTGGATGGTGCCCACCCCAGAGCTGGCACACAGGCTGTGGTGGGGAGGGTTTGTGCAGGGAATGGTGCTGAGCCGTGCCAGGAGGGGCCAGCCCCCATGGCAAGGAGCCTGAGGAGGGGTGGTGGCCGTGTTGGGGTCCCTGTGGGTGTCACAGCATCTGAGGTTTCTCTTGCAGCTGAGGCCTGCAGCACCACGGAGGACGGGGACGAGCCCCTGCACTGCCCCACGGGCTACGAGTGCCACATCATCAACCCGGGCAACACGGCCGAGGGCATCCCCAACAGGGGCCAGTGCATCAAGCTCCGGGGAAACCCAGGTGGGTCAGGCAGGAAACCTCCATTGGTGGGATGAGGCCATTTCTTACTCACAGATGGGGCAGCAGGAAACCTCCCCCTGTGGGATGGAGCCCTTTTCTCACTCACAGATGGGGCAGCTGGAAACCTCCCCCTGTGGGATGGAGCCCTTTTCTCACTCACAGATGGGGCAGCAGGAAACCTCCCCCTGTGGGATGGAGCCCTTTTCTCACTCACACATGGGGCAGCAGGAAACCTCCCCCTGTGGGATGGAGCCCTTTTCTCACTCACACATGGGGCAGCTGAGAGGTGTTTTCAAAACTTTTATAATATATAAATAATAAATAATATAAATTTTATAATTCATGCCATCACAATCAGAACCCAACTGTTTCTTAATTACAATACACTTTAAGCATTTCTTGGCCTATCAGCTTTAGCCACACCAATGTTTTAGATGCCTTAAACCCAATAATTAAAATTACCCCTCATGGGTCCCACTACAATGCCTCTTTCACAGTTCTGTTTCTGCAAAGTATCCAGTCTTATCTGCAAGGCCACACTTTGAAACTTGTTTCTAGCTCCATTTCTCTCTCAGCAATGTTTGTCCTGTTCCATGGTGTTTCTAAGTCAGCAGTTCTTGTCTCAAGGTTTGCATACAGATGCACACAGTGTGAGCTTTCTGTCAGGCTTTGAGAATTCTCTACAAATCCATTTGCCACATTTTCCTCTCTCTCTTGAATGGAAAAAACTTCTCATGCATGCTGATATTTGCAGGGCAGAAGCAGAAAGGAAGGGACCAGGACACCAGGACACTCATGCCAGTGTCCTCTTGGGCTGTGTCTGTGTGTGCTGTGAATACACAGCACAAAAATTAGAAATATTTATAAGTTACTGCATGCTTCAATGAGAAATCTGAGTTTTAAATTCCAGATTTATCTTCTGACTTTGCTTTCTGCATTCAAAACTTCGTTGCCTTCATTCTGCTGATGCATTTGCCCGAAAAAGAATTTCACACATGCCAAAATATTTTCCAGGAAAGCTCATAGCATGTGAATGGTAGGATATGTACATTGGCACTGGGCTAAAATCACCTCAGTGCAGAGACACGAGACATCAGTTTTGCCATTTGGTCACTGTAAAAAACAGGAGAAGCATCAAACCAGGTCTCTCAGCTGCTTCCAAAAGAGATTAAGAGTTTTTCCATCATCTCTTTTATAACCTTTTCTTTAATAACATCCACAGTAACCAATGTAATGCAGAACTGTGGGGATCTTAGACATGAAGTATTTCTAAGGGCTTAAATAATTATATAAATGGCAAACAGAACAACCTAGCTGGAACTTGAATTATGTAAAATGCTAAAAGATGGTCTGAAAAGTTACCCAAGTTTTATTTCATTTGGGAAAGCCTCTGAATCCTTGACTTGTAGCTATTGAAAAGGTTATAAAATGCTAGTGGCAATTCCCACTTTTATGGCAAATGAGTTGTGTCCACAGAGCTCAGTAATCTCAGCAGTTTATAAGAGGTTTATAGCAACCCAAATTACTTCAGCCACAGAGGACTTTTATGTCCCTCATTGTGAGGCTATTATTTCCCTATCTCTAATTTCTCTGTGCTGTACACAGCAGGTCAGAGTTTAACACAAAAAATGAAGCCTGACTCTGTATGTTCTCACCATGAATCTTCTTTTCCAGATGGACACAACCTGAGGCATAAGTATTACAAGGAATATATTGGTAAGCTGCTGGCATGAAGTGGTTGTTATTGTTGTTGTTGTTGTTATTATTTTAAGCTTTATCATTCTTGCAATGCTTACAAGGAATTTGCTCCTTATGAAATGAAGGTTTGTACATAGAAAAAAAAATATTCTTTATCTTCAACTCTCTATGCCTTGGTCAGATGTTATTTTAAGATCTACGATGTCCTGACTGTGGACTTTTGAGAACCAGAATTTTCAGCTGTGACAGAATGAGTTAAACTGCCAGGGGGAACCACCCATTCCAATAATCTGTTTTTTATTTTTAAGCATATTTTTGGAGCTTTGCTCTTGGTCCAAGACTCCTCTGTGTTGAAGCTGAACACAGGGCTCTGTCAAAAGCAGGGTCTTGGGCTGTGGTAAGAGATAAGGGATGGTGGAGCCCAGTGAATTCCCCCAGAGGTGTCAGGTCCCTCTCACAAATCTGGGGCTCAGAAAAAGCAGGAGCATCTCCCACATCTTTCCTCACAGTTCCAAAGCTCCTGGTTCCTCCCTCTTGGATCTGGATCTGATTGGAAGTGACATTCAGGTATAACTAGACAGCAGCTTTGAAACAAGATTTCCAAACAGCCCAATTTGGCCACTTTGGCTGATAAAACCAGGAGAGGATTTCTTTTTCTTTCTTCCAGTATGGGCTAGCCCAGCTATCTGTTAAATAATGATAAAATAAACCTGCACTGCTGAGGGAACCTCGAGAAACCATTGGCCACAGCCCAACCCAAAACCTGACTTTGCTGATGTTTGTTTTACAGGGAGCAATTCCAACAATTTGGTTGGCTATGTGAAAAACCAGCAGAAGCATTTGGGCTAATTGAAGGTGTGCCTGGGTAAGTGCCCTGTGAATAAAGGGAAAGCTGGGTGAAAATAGCTGGTGCTTGGAATGCAATCATTCACAGAAACGTTTTCTGAGAGTGGTATTTCCTCTAAGCAAAATGCTGGAGTAAGGACAGCACCTTAAAACCCTGTGCAGGTGCATGAAACACTCTCATTCCACCAGACACACCTGATTTCTTGGCAGAACCTTTGCCTTGTGGGTATTTAGAGGATGAAAAATAATTGATGTTCCTTAAGACTTCAAACTTTGTGTTTAGGGGTTTCTTCTAACACAGGTGTAACTGGGCCTGCCAGACAAATTAAAAAGCTATTTATTCTGTTTATTCTGACTGCAGAAAGGGTCAGTCTTGCAAATCCTTCAGCACATGGGGGGTTTTGTGGGATAATTTTCTGTGTGTGAACACTTGTGCTGAGCAGTGGCACCACTCATGTGAGCAAAGGCACATTGATCTGTCAGAGCCAAGAGCACAAGCTCTGTCTGTTTTATCAGCCTTGCATCAGGCAAGAATGAAAATATTTATTACACCAAAAGTTCTGTCCCAAGATGGTTTTCTCAACACTTTCAGCTTCACTTTAAAATTAACTTGGGTTTAGCTGGGAGTTGTGAAAACAAAGCAGTTCAGTTCAGTACCTACGTCAGCCTGGCTGTTAAGATTGCTCAGCTACTTAAGGACAAGTTCTGTGCAAACATCCTAGGAAGGATAAATATTTTAATTCCTCTTCCTCTTTTTTTTCTCTTTTGTTTTTGGTTTTCACCCAGCTGGACCACTCTGTCAAGGAATGCTTTACCCAGCAGCTTTCTGGTCCCAGATCTCCACATCTCCAGCACCCCCTGATCCCTGCCCATCACTGACAGAAAAAATTCATTATCCAAGGAAAAGTCCAGACTTTAACCCCACCAGGAAGGGGAGAAATGTGATCCCCTGAAGGAAACCACACTGCTTATCAGCTGCCCTTCTACAAATGAAATGCAAACAGCTCCAAGGAATCCCTGTAAGCCACAGTGCCACGATCAGGCTGCTGACACAGAGCCAGCCCTTCATGTGCTTGTTGTGTGACCAATTCAGATTTCAGGCCTGTGAACACAACCCAGTGACGTCAGAATTCTACCTAAATATCATCTCTAATTTGCTTTAAAACAGGTGAGACTAAAGAGGTTCTCTGGATCAAATCCAGTGCATGCCTGTCTGGAACAACCCCTTTAAAGAAGCCTTTTCACCAGCTTAAAATTCAAAGAAATCTGCAAGTTTCTTCTATTTATATCCAGATAAAAACCAGGCTTGACACCCACTCTAAATGGCTAAACCTGAAGTTTTAAGAATTTGAGGAAGTTTAAGCTAGGAGCAAAAACAGCTTTATAAATGCTTTTAGGTTACTTTCCTCTTCTCAGTCTGGTGAGCTGCAGATTGAGAGTTAATAATGGAACAAATTCCTTCCTACAATATCCAGGCTGACACACAAATGCATGCCAGGTTTTGTAATGTGCTGTTTTTAGCCAGCACAGTTAATACTCACAAAATCTGGGGGTTTGTACCTGCAAAACCTCAGCAAGAGGCCTGAAGTCTGGATAATTGGTTAGATGTGTTAGAAAATCAAACCCAGGATAAATTTGTGTGCTGAAAAGGATTGTCTGGCAGATGGGCCACTGCTCCTCAGGAGTCCTGTACCTTTTGTGTTGATTTCCCTAAATCCTTAAAGTCTGGATATTTGTATTTGGGCCTCACAGCTTCTTTTAGCTGTTTACCATTATACAATGGAAAACACATTTTCTATTAAGGTTTTTACTTTCCTGTGGCAGTCCTGAAGGGACAGTTGCATTTATTGTGACAAACCAGCCAGAATTGTCTGGCAGAAAAGCCACATTTGCTCCATGGTTTAGTCCATGTCCCCATCTGCCTGCATGAAATTAACATTTTCATTTGCACAGTAGTAGCACTGCATATAAATACCCAATTCACAAATGCAAGCCCCTGCTTCCACTCACAAAATACAGGATTTTTTTTTTTCACTCACTAAATGGTTTCAGCCAAATCCAAGACACCTATAAAACTCTTGATGCTTTGCACATGACATTTGCAGCTGGAGAGATGGAAGGTGCCAAAGTGCTCTTCTGTTTCCTATTCTAAACACACTCCTGGGTGCTTTACAGAGCAAAGAACAGCTGAAGGGCTCCACATTTTCCTAAATATCTCCATTTGTTGTACTCACTCTTTTTCAAAGCGCAAGATATTAAATGCAGCACCATGTTTGGGCAGAGATATTTCTGTAATTTTATCCTATACAGCTTCCTGCAGTGAGATCTTAATTCCTGCTTGGACACGGGGGCCACAGAACCAGAGAATTTTGGAATGGTTTTGGAAGGGAGTTTGAATCTCATCACCTTCCACTAGACCAGGTTGTCCAGGCTCCAATCCATATTTTATAGTTCCAATCTGTGTTCAGACCAGAAACTTGTCACTTGTCCTACTGCAGCCTCCCTCCTCAGTGCTGCTCAGTGAAATGCATTGGTTTTGTTCAGCATTACTTCCTGCAGGAAAAAAAAAAAATCAAATTCTGATTAAATGAGCAAAGCCCTGAAGTGATCACTGCTGGCCCCAAAGGGTAAATGCCAAAATGTTCAATTTTAAACTAAAAAATTCCTAAAACCTTGTGAGGAGCTAGTTGAAAAATTGGTGGTGTGCATTCACAAATTTGAAAGATTAAAACTTCAAATCTCAGCCTAATCTCTCAAAGCAGCCCAAAATATGCTTAATTTGAGTGGACACATTCACTTCAGTGTCTGTTTTCTTTGTAGCTGCAGAAGCACATACCTGACCTCCTGGGTGGGACAGTGCAGGTATTTTCTGCTTGCAAAAGGAATTTAAATTAAAAAAAAAAAAAGAAAGAAAATTGACAAATTAATAATTTGATGATGAATTTCTGTTTACTGGGTGTTTCACAGCCATCACCCTTCTATAGTGGTGCTATAATGCTCAGGGGGATTTTTCCAGGTTAATTCAAGTTATTAATTGTCAGACTCAGAAACAAAAGCCACAGGAGGGACTTGACAAAGTTTTCAGCAGTGAGACACTGAAATGTGAAACTCAGACACTGAAATGAAAACACAGAGCAGGTGAGCTGTCCTCAGCTGCCCTGCTCTCCAGAAACAGATGCTCCATCATCAGCCTGGTGCAGCACAATGGGAAATGCCTGGTGTAGGATGTTTTTAACCTTTTCATGACCACTCTGCAGCGTGTTTGGTGCTATGATAACCGTCCTGTGTGCCACTGAGTGCTGCACTGCCCACAGCTCCCACATCCCCGAGGATCTGGGCAGCCCCAGGAGGCTCCTCCCTGGTTTGTGCTGCTCAGGTTCTGCTTTGGTGCTCAATAAAAAGTGACCAGTCTATTTTTCAACCCTGCTGAGTTTCTGTTGTGTCTTCTTGATGTACTTGCAGCTTTGGCTTAGGGGAAAAAAATGGAGAAAACTTCTAAATTTTAGTTGTTGGGAGAACATAACACAAGCATAGGGAGACAAAAGTAATTTTGCCCACTGGGAGGGAGGTGATAGATCCCAAAACACATCCACCACTTCTGTTAGCTTTCAGAAGGGCCCCTGTTTTGGGTCAGACCCTCAGTTCTTGGCATTTTCACTGCCCACAGAGGAGCTGGCAGACAGTGATGCCCCAGCAGAAGTGACCCTTTGTTTGCACTGGGGCAGTGCTGGGGCTGCCAGCTCAGGTGCTTTGGGCTGCACCAGCACTGCCCAGGCAGCTTTGCAGGAGCCTCAGAGGGTGAAGAAACCGAGCAAGGTGAAGGTCAGAGCTGGGCTGTGCCCACTGCAGGACAGAGCTGGCACAGCACAGGGGTTGGGCCGATCCCAGCCTCCACCACCCTCCTGCCCCACCCAGGATCCTGCTCTACCTGCTCCTCAGCAGGGACAGGAGTGCTCCTGCTCTGCCCTGATAGCACAGCAGGGACGGGAGCTGCCTGCAGGGACAGCAGGGACAGGAGCTGCCTGCAGCTGAGCCAGGGGGGGACAGCAGCAGGGCTGGCACTTGGGAAGGGCTGGGGGGGTTCTGGTGAGCCCAGGCAGCTCCAGGTGGCAGGGAAGCTCCTCACTGTGCCAGGGAAGGTGTCCTTGGGATCTCTTGGACCTCTCGTGGTCCTTGGGATCACTTGGACCTCTTTTGGTCTTTGGGATCCTTGGGATCACTTGGATCTCTTGTGGTCCTTGGGATCATTGGACCTATAATGGTCGTTGGGATCCTTGGGATCATTTAGATGCCCTTGGTCCTTAGGATCACTTGGAACTCTTGTGGTCCTTGGGATCCTCGGGATTACTTGGAACTCTCGTGGTCCTTGGGATTCTTGGGATCTCTTGGACCTCTCATGGTCTTTGGGATCCTTAGGATCACTTGGACCTCTTGTGGTCCTTGAGCTTACTTGGGATCACTTGGACCTCTTGTAGTCTTTGGGATCACTTGGATCTCTCGTGGTCCTTAGGATCTCTTGGGATCACCCAGACCTCTCGTGGTCCTTAGGATCATTGGACCTCTCATGGTCCCTGGGATCCTTGGCATCACTTGGACCTCTCGTGGTCCTTGGGGTCTCTTGGGATCACTTGGACCTCTTGTGGTCCTTGGGATCATTGGACCTCCCCATTTGGATGAGGAGATCACAAAGGGCGTTCACCTAACTCCCGTCTCCTGCTGGGAATTGTGACAGCAACCACGAACCTCAGCTTTCAGGAGAATGATTTGTTTGGTGAACACCTCAAAATCATGGTTTCATTTCAGCTCATTTCCAGGCCAATACAAGCAAAAATGGTTTCTGCTGCTGTAGTTTGGTTGTGATCTTTGAAGGAAAAGCACAGCATGACCTGAGCAGTGTCTGGAGTGACACTGAAGTGCTGCCAGGGCATCCCAGGAACCAACAACAGAATCAACAGAAGGAATAACAAAATAGATCTTCAAGGAGTCTACTCTTACCACCAGAATAATATAAAATAAACTCTGATGTACCACTCTGTGGCATTGGAGTGTCTTGGTCACCTTCAGGAAGTTTTCCATAGTTTGCTGAGCAGTGAAGAAGCCTCTGAGGTTTGGACAACCCATAAAAGAGTTTTTGGAGGCTGGAGGGTTTCTCTTTGCCCATGACACAGCAGGGGTTGGCTCATACAGGGGTTGTTTTCTTCTCCCACCTCACCCTGGCTGCACAGGATTCCCCTCTGGAGGTGGGGTTGGGTGAGCATTGATTGTCTCTCTATGGCAAAAAGATTTACTGCATCATCTAGGATCCTGTAAGGGTAAATTTAAAAAAAAAAACCAAAAACGCAAACCAAAAAAACCAAACCAAAACCAAACAAAAACAAAACAAAAATAATCAACCAAAAACACCAAACCCAAAACAAACAAAAAAACCCACCAACAAAAACAAACAAACAAAAATGTCAAAAAAGAACCCCAACTTTTTCTGGTGAGTCTAGAGAGGTAAATCCTATTTCTTCCCATTATTTTCTCCTTGTTATTTTTCCATGCAGACAAAATAGCAAGAACAACAAGAGAGGTTGTGTAAACCAAAAAGGATTTTTAAAGAGTTTCCCAGACAGAGCTGTGGATGGTGGGGATTGTTCCACTCATCCTGAGTCCCCCACCAGGTGAGACTCCCAGTTTAAGCAATGGAAACTATGCAAAAAGAAACCAGAAGTTTTATTTAAATTCCCTCTTCCTTCCCCATTACACAGCTGGGGACAGACCTATGGATTTGGGATTATTATGGATTTTGGATTTTACTCAACCTTCATGGGACAAGATGTTTTTTTGCTTTAAAAAGCAGGAGCAGCAGAAGTTCTGCCAAGGAAAATCCCAACCCAAAAGTGAATTGGATTTTTGGGTGGCAGCAAACTCCCTTCTACCCATGCAGAAGAGATTTTTTCCCTCAAGGTGGCACAAGAGGAACAAAAGTGCAACAAGTCCTGGTTCTGGCAGGGGAGCAGGTGAAGGAGCTGTGAGGTTTGAGCTCACAGCATCATAATTTTGGGCTCAGGGGTTCTCAGAGAATGGCTCCTTTGCTCTGTGTGTTTTCATAACAGATATTTTCTACTTAAAAGACAAAAAAAAAAAAAGGTTTCCCAAATAATCTCCTTAGAACTGGAGCTTTATTATCCAATTAAATAGGAAATACTGTAAGGGCACTGCAATTGGGCTGTGTGTTCTGTTTTTACAGTATGAAAATGATAGAGTGAAGAAATACAACTTGTATTAGTGTTGTTTTCTTAACATTATAGTCCTGATTCAGTCTATTCCCAGCATTTTCTGAGCCATGGGATGGCAAAATACATTAATTTTGCATTAGATTTCCTAACATGCAGAAATCAACAGCAGCAAGAAAATGAAACTTGAGTCCGTTCAGCAATTTCTCAGAGTGAGGGGAAAACAGCAACATTATTTTCCTGCATTTATTCCATCTCATCAAATACAATTTCCCATAACAGAACTGAGGGAACACAAAGAGGAGAGAGAAGGATGTGGGTCCTGAGCCCAAACCAGGCTGTTCCTCCCCAGTTTGCTGGTAATAAAACAGCCTGCTTTGATTGTTATGGTGCATTATTATTACTATTATAATTATTATTAGTATTATACTCATAAACATGTTTTTCTCCTTTTCTGTGTCCTTTTTGTCTTGAAATTTCTGCCAGTCCCACTCAGGCCATTGCTCCCCCTCCCTAACCCCAGGTGTGTCCGTGGTGCAGATTTTGGATTTTGCTCTTGCAGCTCCATGTGTCCGTACAAGCAGCAGGGTTGTGCCAAGGGGATGATGCTAAATAAGGAAAGGATCAGCCTGTTGTTTAATTAGCCATGGTGGCTAATGAGGGCCACGCAGGGCACAGCACGGCCCCAGGATGCTCCTCATGGGCAGCAGCTTCAGGGATGATGGGTGAGGATTTGGGGTGAGAAAAGCAAAAGAAAAAACAAAGAGAAATTTTCTTCCTACCTGCCTAGAGAGGGGGAAGATATTTTCCACCACTCTTCTGGCAGGAACACGAGGATTTGGAGTGATGTTAAGATTGTGGAGGCCACAAACAGGCTCAGGGCAGGGGGAGGGATTCCCTGGCAGGCAGTGCTGCTGTGCCCTGTCAGGAGCTGCCAGAGCCAGCTGGACGCGCTCCAGCTCTTTGGAAGAGCTGCACCAGGAGGGGAAAACCCGTTCAAGAGCACAAACGAGCTCAGAGAGGTTTCACCTCCTGACTCCCATACGATAAAGTCCAAATCCCTCTGTATCTGCTCCAAGCACCTTACCTAAGCCCTGGGCAGGGCCTGGATGTGAGATTCCCGAAAATCAGAGCCCAGCATCAGCGCTGGCTCCTTTCCCACGGGAAGGAGCGCTGTTGGGTGATGCAGGAGCTCCCTCCCTCTGCCTGACGCATCCCGCTCGGATCCTTGCGAAAGAATTGCTCAATTCCCGGCAGCCGGGAAGCCCCAGCTGGGTTTTACAAGGTCCCGGCTCCTTGCAGCGTTTCCCAATCGCTGTGTTTTCCTCCCAGGCTGGGTAGAAACCCCTCCTTCCCTCCACAGCACCTCGGTGAGCGCTCTCTGTAGCTGTGTGGGGTATTCCAGGGGCTCCCCAGTTTTTCCTGGATCTGGGGGATGCAAGCAGGATACAGATGCTCCATGGAAAAGCAGCATTTTGGTCAGGGGTTTTGACACCACAGGCTGTCACAGAGGTCCAGGCCTCATCGTGGTCCAGAGCAAAATAGATGTGCAGTTTTCTGGACATCGTCCTTGGAGGAAACTCTTCTCCTGCAGAAAAGTGCACATGTGTTTTTCTCTGGCTGGGAATTACTTTTATTCCCTCGGTGCAGTTTTTACTGTCAAAGGAGGATCTGAAGCTCGCAGGTTACACCTCAGGGGCAGTTTAAGGGTAAGTGGATCCTGCAGTCACAGGGCCTGGGGGAGGATGTCGGTCTCCTGGGGCAAACCAGAGCGTGATGCTCCCTGACAGGCAGCCATAAATCTTTGGGAATGATGCAACCAGAGCACTTTATCAATCCTAGAATCACAGAACCAGAGGACAGGGAGCTGGAAGGGACCCACAGGGATTACTGAAGTCCCGTTCTGGACATCAAAGTCCAACCACCACAGTCCACTGAAGTGTTGGGCTTCACCACGAAAGCACAAACGAAACACTGTGGGTTTGATAAATGATCATTACAGATCCCCACATCACAAATTCATCATGTAAACACTCCTAAATACCAGCATTGTGCTGACTGGAGCATTTCCTAAGGAGAACCGTCCCAGCCTGGAAGTTTACAAACAGGCTCGGCCGCGCATGTAACCTATCCCCGGCCAAACACCTTCCCTATCTCCCCGCCGACGCTCCTCCCGCAGCAATCCTTCTGAGGGCGGAGGAATAACCCCAACCTGCTCTTCAGGTGCCCATGGAGGTGTGCCTGGTGTCGCAGCCCGGTGTCACACATAGCCAGCCTTCCCGGCCGGCTTTTATGGGCGCAGCTCGCAGGGCGCGCACCTCCCTGCGGCGGCCAGGGAAGGAAGGCGTGACTTGGCCGCAGCTCCAGGTGCCTCTGTCTCCCTGCAGGTAACCCCGAGCTGCCGGGGAGACCGAGCCAGCCCTGCTGCTGCTCCCAGCCTGCTCATCCCGGTGGTCCCGTCCCGCTGATCCCGGTGGTCCCGGTGGTGCCGCCCCGCGGGCCCCGGAGAAGATGGGCCAAGGGAGCATCACCAAATTCTTCCAGAAAAAGTCACTCCTCCGCTTCGTGCAGAAATATCAGCCCCTGGGAAGCGGCGAGCCGGAAGAGGAGGTGAGGATTGCCTCTTGCCCGGACCTGCTGGGATGGTTTGTGTGTTTGGGGTTCGCTCTGTGCGCTTTGCCGGGTTTGTCCCGCCGGTAACTCGAGAGCGCTGTGGCCGCGCTGTCCCCGCTCCGTGCGAGGCTCCGGCAGCACGGGGATGGGGCGGGTGCTGTTTGCCAGGGTCAGGAGCCATGGGGAGCCTTGTTTCTATGCAGGAATCCAAGAGCTGAGGCCCGAATCCTGCCCAGGAGCTTTATTCCCTGCTCTGAGGAGCTTCCAAACCAAGGAAGAGCGTGGGAGAGCCCTGGAGTGCCATGGGAGTGTGGGCACGGCAGGGGAAATGGAGAGCGGGGCTCCCCTGTCACCAGGGTACCGTGCCACCAGTGCTGGTCACTGGCTATGGGGCTGTGACCCTGGGGATGTGACCCTGGGGATGTGACCCTGGGGCTGTGACCTTAGGGCTGTGACCCTGGGGATGTGACCCTCAGGATGTAACCCTCAGGATGTGACCCTGGAGCTCTGACCCTGGGGATCTGACCCTAGGACTGTGACCCTGGAGCTGTGACCCTCAGGTTGTTCCTGCACCCTCTGTGCTGTTCCTGCAGTCAGGGCTGGCAGTCAGCGGCCAAGGAGAGTTTTGGCTCAGACCTGCAGAATCCACTAGGAAATATTGCTTTCCTACCCTGAAAAATGCTGCACTGCTGTGCCCTCCCTGTCCTCAGCACAGATGGAGTGCCCAGTGCTGGTTTGGATGACATATTTGATGTTCTTCTTGGTTTTTCACCACAAAATCTTCCAGTCTGGGATGATCTGACTATTTGCTCACCACAAGGCTCCCATGGCTCAAGCCCCAGTTTTTCTGGCATGTGGCAGATGGGTTGGGTGCTCTGCCACGTGAACCCCATTTGTGTAATCCCTTCAGCTTAGCCCTTACTGCCAACCCAATGAATTCTAACCACACACTTGGAGAGATTCATGAGCTTTTCCTGAGTGACTGAAGCCTTTCCCAGCTATCATTTCAGCTAATCCCCTTTCTGAGTCTCGCCTGTCCAGTGTGGGCTGGGCCAGTGCCACAGGGAGAAGAAAATGAGACACTGAACTCTCACCCTGCGCAGTGCATGGGGTGATGCTGCGCTGCACTGCTCAGCCAGAGCTCTAAACCCCAGCAAAAGAAGATCTTGATGAGGTTACAGAAAGTCCCTGTGCCCTGGCTTGGTGGGCAGCTGGGATTTCTGATTGCACGTAGGCAGGAGGCCACTGGCAATTAGGCTGGCTTGTTCTTAGGCTGCACCATTTATGCTGTGCCAAAATAAATAGTGCCATGTATTTACTTCCAAATCTAAACCCCTCTTGAGTTTTAGCCCTGGTCCTTGCAGAGAGTGGTGTGTGTGTAACAGAGGAGGGAGGTGAGGAGAGCTTTGGCATGGGGAAGGAGGTGGACAGCAGTGTAAAACGAAAATAAGAACTTGGTAAATCAAACTTATTCCCCGAATTGTGTGTTTCCTGCAGAAATCTGAAGAACAGGCAAAGATTTTTCTTCTGAGCATCCCAGTGTGTGTGAAAGTGGGAGAAAAGCCTGGGCACTTCTTCTTTACATCCCCCTTTCCCTCTGCTCAGGCACCAGGGGCACCTCAGTGGGCACAGCCCAGGGCAGGACTCTCAAGGGGCTGCAGCTGGATGCTTCAAATCAGCTTCACTGCAAACCTGGGGCCTTCTGCACAATCAAAGGCACTACTTTGAAATTTGTATCTGCAAGCAGGGGGACCAGATCTTTGTTTCATGTGAAAAATATTGGAATTCTGTTGAGAGATGTGCAACAGGGAAGTGAGAAATTGTGTGGGAGGTGCAGAAATGGTGGTGGTGGTGGGAGCTTGGAGAGGGAAGCCCAGCAAGGCAGCTCCTCACCTGCAGGGTGGATTCTGCATTCTGCCTGCACCCCTGGAACAGGGCTCCTTTTGCCTGCCATGTCCACCCAAAAACAGAAATGTAAAAGGCTTTGGAGAGAATAGTTTGATTAATTTATTGGGTTTTTGGCAGGATAAAGTTTAATATTTGGAAGGGCTTCATGTAATCGAAATAACCCAGCCCTCTCTGGATTGCAGTCCATTAGCTGCTCCAAAGTAACCCAAGACAGGGAAAAGAATATGCAAAGCCTCAGCCTCAGCAGAGGTGGGGGAAAATCCCGAGCACTGATATTTTGGGCTGTTTGCCAGAGTACACAAAAAGGGCTGTGTGCTCTGCAGAAAGCCCCACGCTCTCTTTCTTCCACATGGGCTGCTCAGTGGCACAATTGATGGATTGTTTTGGGATGAGGGATGCTCAGGTACCTCCAAGGTGGCTCCCAGCCACACCTGCTGCTCCTTACAGCCCCCAGTATCTCCTGATCTTGCAAAGCAATGGATAAACTGATAATTCCCCTTTTGTTATATATTATATTTGTTATATTTGTCTTCCTACCCTGCTGAGTGGAGTCTGTGCTCTTGTGCAGAGAGGATAAAGGTTATAAATGTAAATGGATATTGTGGATAAGCCACATCTGCTTTGCAATGTAAATACAGAGCCAGGAGAGGTTTGTTTGGGAAGGGATTTGCACAGGACACTGCCTGGCACCCCACATCCACGGGCTGGGATGGGATTGGGGCAGAAAGGCAGCAAATGAAGAGGAGGAGGAGGGAGATGGGGCCTCTCTGATGCATTCCAGGGGCTGTTCTGGTGGGAAAAGCTGTGCCATGCTCGTGAGGGAGAAACCCTTTATTGGGAGAACTCATCCCAGTGAAGCTGTTCCTGTCACAGCAGCCCCTGGAGCAGGGAGCTGAGAAACCACAGAGGGCTCAGACACATCCACAGCCTTTGGCATTTATTTCCTCCACACCTTTTTGAAGGTAAATATTGCTGATAGAGCCGGGTCCTGCTTCCCTTGGGGACTGCAGGCATGTTATCTTCATGTCCAGGTCTCTTCCTGCCCTCCAGCTGCTTTTATTAAAATTTAAACTCCTCCAGGGCAGAGCTGCACCTTGATACCTGTGTGTGTCACCTGCAGCACAGAGGAGCCACATTAATCAGGCTGGCAGTGAATTCCAGGATGTGTTTATCCATGGCAGCCTTGTGTTTTCTTCCCACCAAACCCTTCCATCTCCATAAGTGGCTTTTTGGGATTTAAGTGTCTGGATGTCAACAAAGTTACAGGGAACTGATGGATTTGTACAACCAGGACATCCAAACAGGTGTATAAATCAAATAAATCCCCCAAAGAGGGACAGAAATCCAATAAATCATGAGTTTTAAACATGGAATGGGTATTTTTGTCCCTTCTCAAGAGGTCTGTTAAGGAGATGTGGAAATAAGGGTGATGTCCAGTGCTAGGATGGCTGAAAAAGGGGAGCAGTGCTGCAGCTTCTCTGGGCAAAATGGGGTCACCAGCTTGAGGGAAATGTCAGGAAATGGCCATAAAAAGGGGCTACAACAGATGGATATGGCTAAAGCCTGGTCCAGGAGCAGGGCTTAGAGACACTCTGAGCCCTCCAGAAACCCCAAGACTGAAACCAACTCCAGAGAGAACAGCCAAGAGCATTTTCTGCATTTTTTATTTTCTGCATTTATCATTTTCTGCATTTATCTCAGGATTTAGATTGCAAAGCCCTGCATGGTCCTAGAAAGTTCCTGAATATTCAAGTCCCCAAATGCCCCTGCAGGAGGATGAACCAGACCTGAGTGCACCCCACAGCAAACATCCCAGGGTGCTGGGAGCTGGTGCCCAATGCCTGCCACACTCTCTGGGGGCTCCTTTCTTAATGAACACATTAAATTCATTAAACACATTTTTAATGAACCCATTTCTGTGCTTTATGGATGAAGGGAAAAGGGAATGGAGATCCTCTCCCTTGGGAAGGGGGAGATTTCTCCCTTTCTGTACTCAGCCTGATCACAGTGCCCTCATCATGGGCCTGGCAGAGGCTTTGGGGATGCTGCTGCTGTGGGAATTGCATTTTAGAGAAGGAAATGGAGGGAATTAAAAGGGAGAGGTTGGGATGCTGAGGGTTTGGGCTGCCTGGATGGGACAGAAAGGATTTACCAAGCTTGGAGGAGCTGCAGATCAGTGGTGGAGAAAAACAGCCCTGGGCACAGGAGGGGAGGTTTTGCTTCTTCTGGCTCACATTTTCAGTTCATTTATTGTGTTTTTAGGAGGGGAAAAGTGTTTTCCTTGCTCTGAGCATCGAGTCTGGGCTGTGAGACCCTGGCTGGGGACAGAGCAGCTGTGGGCAGGACACTCAAATAGAACAAACCTCTCCTGATCAGCACAAACCTCTCCTGACCAGCACCATGAGCTTCCCTTTGTGGCTCCCCTGCTCCTCACAGCCTCTCTCCCCCCACAAGAACCTGCCCTGCCTTTAAGCCTGCTCTCAGGATTAATTAGAGCTGGCATTAAAGCTCTGAGATTTGGGAAGTGTTGTAGTGACCGGAGGAGCCCAGCTGGCAAGGGGAGGGGAGGGAATGGGATGAAGGGAAAAGCAAGGAGCTGCTGGGAAGCTTTAATTAACACTGCTCTCACCTGATGATCGCTTTGGTGTGTTTGCTCAGCCCCAGCAGGAGTGTGAGCTGAAAATCATCCAGCAGGAGCAGGAGGTGGCAGTGCTGCCCCCGAAGGACGCCTGTAAATGCCAAAAGGAGGACTTGGCAAGAGCCCTCAACGTAAGGATTTGCCCTTGGGAATGTGGGATCTGCCTGTGGGAAGGGCCTGAGCTGAAAAATCAGCTTTTAATTGCCTTGCAAACTCCTGGAGTGCCCAATCCTTCTGACTTTTTGTGGGATGGATCCTGTGAGGGTCCCCACAGCCAGGGAAAGCTTTAGTGCTTGGCTATAATTTGGTTTCCGACCTTAGTATTTTTTAAATCCAGGCAGAATAGATTTTATCCCTTCTCATTTTGTTCCCTTTGAGTTTTGTCAGAGTGTATTTATTTTTATTTTCTCTTTAAATATACAGTGCAGTCAAAAAACCCTTCTTTCTTTTACTATTTTACATTTCTAATTCATAGTCAAATTTCTGGTACAGTTTCTCCCTTTTGGGAATATACTTTTATTTTAATTAACTTGTGCTTACTTCATGGGTTTCTGCGATGGCTGATGGTAAAATTTTATAGTTTAACAAAAATATATATTTAAACAGAAAAACAACAGAAGGATTTATTTTCTTCATGTGGGACTGAGCCATGAAGATCTTGCCTAGTCTGCTAATAGGGGTTTAATATGAATTTGACATAATAAGTTTTCTGTAGCTGTGATATGAAATGTTTGGGTTGGGTTTTTTCCCTCTAGGTTGATTTACAGACTGGACTCTCTGAGTTTTCCGTGCTCCAGCGCCGGTCAAAACACGGCTGGAATGAATTTTCAGTAGAGAACACAGAGCCAATATGGAAGAAATATCTGGACCAGGTGAGGATTTTCTGCACAGATCCTCATTTCTTGGCAGAAGCAAAACCTGGCAGGGTTTTGCTGAGCGTGTGCCTGCATTGAAATATTCAGGGTTTCTACTTCCAGAGGCTGAGCCTTGGAACAGGCTGTGCCCTGAGCACAGGAACTGCTCCTTCGCCTGGGAAAAGCCACTGTGAGGCTCCTCTGCAGCTCCCTGAGGGTGCAGATAACATCTGCAGACAGAAATGGACCTTTTTATCCCCACACAGCCCACAAATCAAACTGTAGATCACATTGCTTGAGCATATTTATTCCCTTTAAGGCAAGTGAGAAATTCATGAAAAGTTTGAGGAAAACCAGTGGCTGGAAGATGCTCTGATTTTGGAAGATGCTCTGATTTTGGCTGTCCTTCTAGGAAAGGGGCAGCTGTGGAGCTCAGGGGAGTTTTAGGGTTGATGCCTTGTAAAGGCAGACCCAGAACAGAGACTAGATGGAGATAAAGAATAAAGTAGGGATTTATTCAGAGGCCTCAATTGATCCACCTTGGGCAGCACAAGAGCCCAGCCAGGGCTGCACCCAAGGTGAACTAAAATGGTCCCAAAATGAACCCAAGATGAACCAAAATGGTCCCAAAATGAACCCAGGATGAACCAAAACGGCCCCAAAATGCACGAGCGCTCCCGGGGTCTCTCCCTGGGATCAGTTCTGCTCCATTTGCACCTTGCAGTTCATTGTCCCATTCCAGCTCTAGCCCAGGCAGTCCCACCCTGCTTGTTTTTCTCTCTCCAGCCCACGGGGTTTGTGCTCCTGGGCTGAGATTGGGATCATTTGTCCTTGGTGCCCAGCTGGAGCAGGAATTGTTTTGTGTCCCTGCTCTGTGCACAGAGCTCAGCATCCCCTGATGTGAACCCAGACCCTCACACTAAAGCAGCTCAGAATGTGAAAAATAGAAAAGCTAAACCTGAGGCGTCAGGGTTTCTGTCGGTGACACACCAGTGACAGGTACATTTAGAAATGATGCCATGTGCTGTTGACACCCACAATTTCACACCAACTGCCCCAAAAGCGAGGCAGAAAGTGATATTTGTTATCTTGTCTTTCCTCAGATGAGCTATCCTTGACTTTTGCTTTTATTAACTATTTCTCATCAGTATTTAATACATCTTTCATCTCTCTTTGAGAACTTTTATCCAGACAAGAAGGGCCTTTTGTTTGTTTTTATTTTTCATTTCCAACCAGTGATTTGACTCATCTTCCTTAGCTGAATCACAAGGATTTGAGTTGCTTTGAAAGACTTCATTTTTATTTCATGGTTTATGCCTTTTTTTATATATATAAGATTTATATCCTTTAAGCTTTTGGTAAGGATCACTAAATCTCTCCAAGGATTCTTTTATTCCTGATAAAAAGTGATTTTTTTTTTTTTTTCTGCTCAGCCTTAAGAACCAGTTTCTCCTACAGGGACACCAAAGGGATTTGTTGGTACGTCTCTGAGCCTCCTACAACCTTTTGGTGCCTCTGCTCCTGCACCATTCACACCCAGCAGCCCCTTGCTGTTGCTTTTTCCAGTTGCTATTTTTGTAAACATCCCCTTTGCCTTGGTTTTGTAAAGAGAAATGGAGAGACTTTCACCTTTGGATCCATCCAGGAATAAATTTAAACCCTGGCTTTCCTGCTGAGCATCACCGCACATCTGTTGCACAAAGCAGGCAGATTTATCTATATCCATTTAATTCCTTTCCATCAATTCCCACATCAGTTAAGCAGAGCTGTAATTTTCTTAGGTAGCAAAAGGGGCCTCAAAATCTCTGCTTAGAAGTGAAACAAGTGAGCACCTGACTCCCACAGCCCTCAGTCCAGTGAAGATTTGAGCAGATTAATTAAAAAATGAAAAAGAAGAAGAAAGAGGATTTATGGTCTCAGATTCTAAAAAGACAGTAAATGTTTTGTTTGTTCTTATTGTGCATCTAAGAAGCTTTTGGAATCAGCTCTGTGTCTGCAAAGGGGAGCAGTGCCTGTGCAAAAAGGGGAGAAGTGGGGGGATTCAGGTTTTGGTGTGAACTTCACAGAGTTCACAGAATGACCAGGTTGGAAGAGACCTTCAAGATCATCGAGTCCAACCCTTCAACAAAACTTTGGCACCCAGTGCCACATCCAGGCTTTGTTAAACACACCCAGGGATGGGGACTCCACCACCTCCCTGAGCAGCCATTCCAGAACTTTATTACTCTTTCTGTGAGAAACTTTTCCCTAATATCTACCCTATATTTCCCTTGGTGCAGTTTGAGACTGCAGCAGAGTTTTTCCTGCTGGTCCCTGAGGCCACCAAATCCCTGTGGGGCAGGAACTGCAGAACCTGACCATGATGTAAGGAGGGTCCTGGAGCAGAACCATCCAGGGACCCTTCCTGAAGGACACTTCCTGAGAGACCCTTCTTGTGGGACTGTGGGACCCCTCCTGAGGGACCCTTCCTGCAGCAAAATCACCCAGGGACCCTTCCTGCTGGGACCCTTCCTGAGGGAACCCTTCCTGAGGGACTGAGGAACCCTTCCTGCTGCGCCCTCCCTGCTGGGCCTTTCCTGAGGAACCCTTCTCATGGGACCCTTCCTGAGGGATCCTGCCGGCTGGGCCCTTCCTGTGGGATCCTTTCTGTGGGATCCTTCCTGCTGGGCCCTTCCTGTGGGATCCTTCCTGTGGGATCCTTCCTGTGGGATCCTTCCTGCTGGGTCTGCAGCCGGCTCACCTTCAGCACCTCTCCTTCCATATTTCCCTTGTGTTCTCAGTTCAAAAACCCCCTCATCCTCCTGCTGCTGGCCTCAGCTCTGGTGAGCGTCATCACCAAGGAGTACGAGGATGCCGCCAGCATCACCATGGTGAGTGTCACCTGTCCCTATCACCATGGTGGGTGTCACCTGTCCCCATTACCGTGGTACATGTCACCTGTCCCCATCACCATGGTGAGTGTCCTGTCCCCATCACCATGGTGTCACCTGTCCCCATCACCATGGTGAGTGTCACCTGTCCCCATCACCATGGTGGATGTCACCTGTCCCCATTACCGTGGTACATGTCACCTGTCCCCATAACCATGGTGAGTGTCCTGTCCCCATCACCATGGTGCCACCTGTCCCCATCACCACAGTGCGTGTCACATGTCCTATATCACCACAGAGGGTGTCACCTGTCCTTTATCTCCATAGTGGTGGCCCCATCACCCATGTGACACCTATCCTTTGTCCCCATGATGGTGGCCCCTGTCCTTGTCCCCATGGCGGGTGTCACCTGTCCCCCATTCCCACACTGAATGTCACCTGTCTTCATGGTGGTAGCCCCTGTCCTTTGTCCCCACGGTGGTGGCCCCTGTCCTTTGTCCCCATGGTCCCTGTGCCCACACCTGTCACCTCTCTGTTCACAGGCCGTGCTCATCGTGGTCACCGTGGCCTTCATCCAGGTGGGTTGTGCAGAGCTCTGCAGTGGCCATGGCCAGCAGCACAGAGCCCCTGCTGTAACTTGGCTCTCCTCTCCTTCTCCTTCCCAAGGAATATCGCTCAGAAAAGTCCCTGGAGGAGCTCAACAAGCTGGTGCCCCCCGAGTGCAATTGGTGAGCCAGGGAGGGGGCTGAGAGGGCAGCACCAAAGGGAGAAGGGGATTATTCCAGGCTGTGGTGCACATAGTGAGGAGCTGGTCTCTGGAGGGTTGGCGCTGTGAATGGGTGCAGCTCTAGGTCGGGGATGAAATAATCAGTATTGATCAGAAATTATTAGAATTTTTGTTTAACTATTAGGAAAAAATTAGAAATAAGGAGTAGGCACCCTGTGGAATTAAATAAATGCTAAGACAGGAGAGTCCCAGAAAAATCTGCTCCACATCCCTGCAGCATCCTCTCTCCCCAGGCAGGAAAAACCCCACCTGTGTGTGCATTTTTTTGGCTTTAGGGTAGTTTTTCTCCACAAGAGCTGGGCACAAAGCAGCACCTGAGTGCAGTGCAGGTGGAATGGGGTTCCTGTCCTGCCTGGTGCTGCACACACGTGTCAGGCACAGGCACAGCCAGGTCACAGCCCATGGAGCAGCTGCAGGGTGGATCAGACACCGCTTTCCCCAGGGCTTTGATGTTTTTTATCAGTGCTGGAAATCACAAGAAACGTGTTCCTTATTTATGTCTTTGCAAATCAGTTTTGTCACAGCGAACAGGAATAAGTTGTGAGGCTCAGGAAGCCTTGCCCTGCCAAAGAGGTGTGGGGCTTTCCTCTGGTCCAAAGTTCACCCTGGAGCTTACAAACCCCACTGTTGGTTCTTTATTTATTTATGATATGACACCAGAAGCATCCAACTGCCAGGAAGGCTCCACTTTGAATGCAGCAGTGGAATGCCAGGGGTAATTCTAGCTTTAAAACGCCTCTTTTTTAGGTTCAAGAGTCTGAAATTCATTATTTAAAGCATGTAAGCACAAATTCTCATTGCTCCTCTAATGTATAAATAATGTTTATAGTTTACAAAGTCACTCCTGAAATGTAAATCATCCATAACCTGCCCATCTGTTTATGAATTAAAACCAAGCCCAAGCTGAACATAATCCTCTGCTCATTGCTATGAAGATTTTCTGTTCTTATTTACATTGGAAGCTCTTTGGGGCAAGGCTTTCTTGCCAGCCACATTCCCAAGCTTGCAGGAGGAATAAAACCCTCACAGCCTGCTTCCCTTTCTTCTTTTTGTTCCTTTTGCCTCATGTAGCCTAAGGGAAGGAAAACTGCAGCACCTTCTAGCACGAGAGCTGGTGCCTGGAGATATCATCTACCTGTCTGTGGGTGACAGGGTTCCTGCAGACCTCAGGCTCATCGAGGTAAATTCAGCTGGAAACCAGCCTGGCTGGCAAAGCCTTGTCTTAACAGTGCCAGAAATTCATCTTTTGAATCAGGTTACAGATCTGCTGGTGGATGAATCCAGTTTTACTGGGGAAGCTGAGCCTTGCAACAAGACTGAGGGTGTGCTGCTGGAGGCTGGGGACATCACCACGCTGAGCAATGTGGTTTTCATGGGGACCCTGGTGCGATACGGGAAGGGGAAAGTGAGTCCTGACATCGCTGATGTTTTCCTTTCCTGGGCATTAATTACAGATTCTTTTGGTGTGGGCCTGGAGAGACAGGAAAAGGTGAATGGCAGAGGTGAGGTTGGATGTTGGGAAGGAATTCTTCCCTGTGAGGGTGGGAATGCCCTGGCACAGAGAAGCTGTGGCTGCCCCTGGATCCCTGGCAGTGTCCAAAGCCAGGCTGGATGGGCCTTGGAGCACCCCGGGACAGTGGAAGGTGTCCCTGCCCAGGCTTAAGATCCCTTCCAACCCAAACCCATCTGGGATTCTCTAGGTTTTTCCACCTCCATCTCTCTTTTTCCCTTTTTTCAGGGCGTGGTTATTGGCACGGGTGAGAATTCCCAGTTTGGCGAGGTGTTCAAGATGATGCAGGCTGAGGAGGTAACACAGTCCTGGCTGAGTAAATGCTGGATGTCCTGGGTGAAAGTCTGTGAGCAGGAGCAGTCCCAGGAGCCAGTGCACTGGGCTCAGTTCTGCTTCTGCCACAAAATGCCGGTGTGAGGGAGGGACACCAAGTGACAGAGAAGGACAGGACAGGCTCTGCCTGTTGGAGGATTGAGGGTGGGAGAAGCACAAGGGACCATGGATTGAAACCAGCACTGTTGGGTCACTTGAGCCAACCATCATCTCCCCATCCCACAAAACACCCAAAGAAAAAACAGTCATCTCTAACTTTTCCAGACTCCCAAGACACCTCTGCAGAAGAGCATGGACAGGCTGGGGAAGCAGCTGACCCTGTTCTCCTTTGGGATAATTGGTGAGTGGGATGCAGGGCTCACACTTGCATGGCTGGCTGTGGGATCCCTCTGTGCTCTCCCAAAAGCCCTGGTGGGTCTGGCTTACCTGGACTTTGGGGCTTCCAGCAGAGACAGCACTGAAGGAGAGATTTGGGTGCCTCATTGGGTTTTAGTTCTACAACATCAGCTAAAAGAGGTTAGGGAATTTTTTAATTCTTTTTTTAATCAAATCCTTTACACCCCCAGGTTTGATAATGCTCATTGGCTGGCTGCAAGGGAAGCACCTCCTCAGCATGTTCACCATTGGAGTCAGGTGAGGACTGAAGAGCCCTTCTCTCTTTCATTTCTAATGAAACATCCCAAGGAATTCCCTGTTCAAAACAATGGACTTTTCACATAAGAAAACTTGAGTAAAACCTTTCATAAATACGTATTTCTCAGGCACTGGCAAAATTAATATGAGGTTTAAACAGAGAGGAGAAAAACAGAACCAAGCTTGAGGGTTTATTTAATTTTGTAAACTGTTATCTCAAAAATCTTCACTGGCATCTCTGCCTCATCCTGCTGTGGGTGCCCTTTCCTATCTGTGCTGTGAATTTAGTGGGAGTGTACCAACAGCAAATATTACTCTTTGCTGTTCCCGCTGGATTTACATCTAAAGAAAGGAATGCACACCTCACACAGCATAAAGAAGCATGCACAGCTTCTTAATCAAACACAATAAAAATGTGTTTTCAGCAGTGCCCATAAAACCTGTAAACTTGGCGTTGTCATGGTTCTAAAATCAATTCTTAAATAAAAAATGTTCTATAGAAAGAAAAAAAAATCCTGGGTGAGGAAACAACAGAGAAGCCAAACTGATTCAGTGCAAGGACAGTGGTAAATTCTGAGTTTTGGAGGGCAGCTGTTGGTTTTATAAGCTCTCCTGGATTGCATTTTGCACATGCCTAAAAGCATTCAGAGCTTCCCAAGGAATATCTAATATCCAATATACAGACTGGGCTGGATTTTTCCAGCATATCAGGTGTTGCAGGTTTTGATGATGGGGACATTTGGGGAGCTGGTTTTGTCCCCCACATTGTGGGTAAGAGAGGAGGTGAGGGGCTGTGGTCAGAAGCCAGTGGTTAATATGTGAGCCCTGATGCCAAGGAGTATTCAATTCCCATCCTCAGAAAGTTAAATAAATGAAATTAAATCCAGCCTTCACATCACTGCTTAGCCAGAAATTACTGCTCTTTGGCAATGCAAAGAAGAAAAATAACTGCTCTGTCAAAATCATCCAGGAAAAGCTCGAAGGGCTGGATAAATATCCTACTTTTATATTGACAGTGTGCCAGGTTTATCCCCTTAGGAAAACTCAGCCCTGGGGGTATTCCTTTGGCGCCTTTGGGTCAGTAGTGTGGTTTGGGCCCTGTGTTGAGGCTGTTGTGTCTCTGCTGTCCCCAGCCTGGCCGTGGCTGCCATCCCCGAGGGGCTGCCCATCGTGGTCACTGTCACCCTGGTGCTGGGAGTGCTGCGCATGGCCAAGAAAAAGGTGATTGTGAAGAAGCTGCCCATAGTAGAGACCTTAGGTAAGGCTGCAGAGGGGCCACACGGCCTGGTCACCTGCCAGGTTCCCAAATCTGAGCTGGGCACCCACAGGCTGATCCAGAAAAATAACTTTGGAATAGGGTTACTGGGACAAAGCAACCCACTAAGAATTAAATGCATTTTCTGCCCTGTGTTTCCCTTAGTTTGGTGGTGGGAACATGGTTGGAATGGTGCAATCCAGCCCACGGGGAACAGGCACACATTGGGTTATAAAATCTTTGTTTTTCCTTCCTCTCCATGAGTGGAATCCTCCTGCAGATCCATCCTGTCCACTTCTTCAGTGTCTGGCTAAAAAAACCTCCCCAGCCCCTTTCTGACAGCAGAAATAAAGCCATTTTTTGTTCTGCAGGCTGGATGGCCATGTCCCTGAGATCCAAAAAGTCACAGAGAGGGGGACAGAGGGGATTTGAGGAGGTGTCCAGCACATCCTCACAGCTGTAGGGCACAATGAACCAGGATGGAATTGTTCTTCCAGCTCCCCTTATCTTTAATTTGTCCCTCACTCCCAGGTGCTTACTCCAGGCTTTGCTGCTCTGCCCTGCTCAGGGTGGCAGGGATATGGAGGAGGAGACACAGAGTCTCTTTAGCACCACTCATTAAAGGCACACTGAACACCAAGGCTGGGCTGTGCAGTTCCCAAAATCTGCTGCACAGCCACGTCCTGCAGCTAAAACCTGTCCTCTTAGGAAACACTGCTATTGTTTGAACTGCCCTTGTTTGTTCTGCAGTTAAGGAATCTTATCACCCTGATTTTATTGTCTCTGCCCTGACCCAGGACATCTGAAAGGGCTTTTCCCTCCTGAGGGAATTTGTTCTGCTAGGGCTGCGCCCACAGAGGCGGAACTGCAGGTGCAGAGAAGGCACGGCCAAAACTGTCTGGGAAACTTCTGAAAAGGAGAAAAACAATCCTTCTTTAATTATCACTCACAAAAATGAGGTATTGGAGGTCACAGCTTTGCTTTCTGCTAATCCTTCCAAAGTGTGATTCATTTAATTGCAGCCCAATCTGCTTTATTTTCTCTCCAGGCTTTTTCCTGGAGGTCACTGTGCTCATGGGGTTTGTGCCTGAGCACTGTGATCACCTCCAGAGCCAGGGATGATATTCACACTCAGGAGGGAGCTGGAGCCTGATGCTTATTTTGTATTAATTTCCTCCCTTCTTGGGAATAGAAGCTATCTGGAAAGTGGTGCCTCTGCTAATTCACCCTCTTGTGGTATTTTGTAGATGGGCTCTGGAAAAATGTGCTTTGCTGGATCTGGATTGGCACAAAGCAGAGTAAAGGGGCAGATTCTGTTCTTGGATGTGGATCTTTGAGTATTTTTTGTGACAGTTTTTAGCCCATCTCCTCTCACAGTCCCTTGGTGAGGCAGGGAAAGGCTGAAATTCCTGATTTAGAGAAGCAAGGCTTAATTGGCAGGGTGGGAATTGGGTCTGTCTTTTTGGAATAGAGCAGCTCTTCTGCTGAGTGATGTTGCAACTCAGAAACATTGACCAAGACCATGTGACCCTCTTCAGGTGTCCCCAGCCACATTTCACACATTTCACACATTTCACAGTGATGCTCACAATGCCCCAGTGTGCACTCAGATCCTTCCCTTCCCTGTCAGGGGAAAGGATCTTTTGTTCTTTTCTCCCTGTCACCGGTGCATTTCAAACACCACGAGTGAAAGTTGTTCTCCCCCCTCTCAATCTCCCTGCTGTGCTGCATTACTGCCCAGCTCTGACTGGAGCCATCCCTGCCCCAGGTTGCTGCAATGTCATCTGCTCGGACAAGACGGGCACTCTGACGGCCAACGAGATGACGGTGACGCGGCTCGTGACCTCGGACGGCTGCCAGGCCGAGGTAGGGATGGGGCTGAGGGGCTGAGCCAGCCTCTCCTGCTGGAATCCAGCAGCACTCATCTGCCTTTGGTTCACTCAGACACAAAGCAGGGAGGCTGGCCAGCCCCAAACCCAGCAGTTTCTGTCATGTTCCACACAGAGAAGGGATTTATCCAGCCCTGGGGACAGGCAGAGGTGGGGCTGAGGGGACAGAACTGCTCAGGTCCCACTGAGATGTTCATTGGAGAAAAGGAGACTCAGAGGTGACCTTATCACTCTCTACAACTCCTGAAAGGTGCCTGTGCTCAGGTGGGGTTGGGCTCTTTCTCCAGGCAGCAAATGTCAGAACAAGAGGACACAGCCTCAAGCTGCAACGGGGGAAATGCAGGTTGGATATTAGGGAAAAGTTTTTCACAGAAAAGAGTGATAAAATATTAGAATGGCTGGTCTGAGGAGGTGGTGGAATTGGAGTTTTTTTGAACACATCCCTGGGTGTGTTTAACAAAGCCTGGATGTGGCACTGGGTGCCAGGGTTTAGCTGAGCTGTTGGGGCTGGGTTGGACTCGATGATCTTGAAAGTCTCTCCCAACCTGGTCATTCTGTGAATTCTGTGATTGGCATAACTGTTCCCTGCAGTTACTGTAAATTCTGAAACCTGCCACTGACCTGTGGATGTGACAGTCTGGTCAGAGAGAGAAAGCCAGATAAACCTTCCCAGGAATTGTTTTGGGCAGTTTTGAGAAGGCTGAGAGAAGGAATTAAAGCAATCTTGCAGATGGTGTTCTGAGCAGTTGTTTTCTCATAAGATGTTTACCAAAGGGTGTCTTCTTAATTAGCCAGTGGTGTGATGGGGTGTTGATTAAATGACCGATCATGTCCACCTCTATTGGAATGGTGTAAAGAATAAGTTTTCAATAAAACTCAATTTAACTTCCTGAAGAAACCCGGACTCTCTGTGTCACCTCACTCCCATTCCTGACTCAACAGTGACACTGACCCTTGCTGGTCCATCTCCTGCAGGAATATTTATTATAAGAGCAGCTTCATTCTCTGCTTGGTTCATTTCTCTGTGCAAAATGAGGGAAAATGCAAAATGTGAGGCAGAGGAGAGACAGTCAAGAGAGCAAGGCTTGAACAACCCAGTGATGCCAAAGGTCTGCATCTCTCCCCTGAGCTGGAGGAGACTTCTGGAATCTATAGCAAACAAGTTCCCTATAGGACAAATTCACTCCTTTTGTCCCTAAAAAGCGATTTTAATGTGATATTGTCACTGTTTGCAGCCTTTACTTTAAGCCTTGCTTTGAGAGACAAAGAAGAACCCCTGCACTCCTTCAAAATGAGAATTTTCTTGAGTGCAGCCCCTGCACACGTCTGCAGCTCAGTCCTGCCTGGCAAAGGGGAGATTTCCCACCTCTCTCTCCCTCCCTCCCTCAGGTCAGCGGGGTGGGCTACAATGGAGAAGGAAATGTTTATCTTCTGCCATCCAAGGAGGTCCTTAAAGAATTTTCCAACATCTCTATTGGGAAACTCGTGGAGGTAGGTATAAATTATGAACCAGCTTAGCCTGGTTGCATTCAGTCTTCAGTTGCACAAATAACTTTGGATAATTAGTGTGAAAAAAAACACTTTTGTAACTCTAAAATGGACTGGCTTGCTAAAACATTCTCATGGAAAGACTGAGTGTGATTTAATTCCTGAAATTAGGAGTGAGAGGCAATGATCATAAGGCATGCAGGGAGAGACCAGAGCCATCAGCTCCAGGAGTCAATGATATCTGGATAAAAATACAATTCTGGCAGAGGAGAAACCAATACATTTTACCCTGTTCAGGTTTTTAATGTGCACAGTTTCTAGACATTAGCCAGCTACACAGTCAGTTTATAAATTTATTGTGATGTTCTCTGGGTTTTGTGTCAGCTTTACATAAAATTTTGAACATTCAGCTGCAGGCTGAAGTGGAGTGTTTGGGTGGTGAAATGATTCAAGCTGGAATCTCAAATGTAGACTAGGTCCTGTTTTATTCATACTGCACATTAGAAACAATGGGAGGAGAGACTGAGCCTTCATTTTCATGATCTGCGAGCTCATTAGATGTATCTTATGTTTTCTTGATGTTAATTTATCCAAAGCATAATATTTTACCAAATTACTGGTGTATTATATGCATTAAGTGGCTTTAGAAAACACAAGAACTGATCTCAAGTGATGCTGCTGAGTTTTTCCCAAAACTTTTGGGATGTGGCTCCTTTCATTCCCCAACCTTCAATCTTCCAACCTTCATTCCTCTTCTTCCATTTCATTTAAAGAGATTAAAAAGTTGTGACTTCAGTAATGACAAAAATATCTCATGCAAACCTGTCCCTTTCTCCAGGCTGGCTGTGTAGTCAATAATGCTGTTATCAGGAAAAACACTGTGATAGGACAGCCCACAGAAGGAGCTCTCATTGCCCTGGCAATGAAGGTAAGACCCTTAGAGCTTAAAATTTCCCTGAAATTCAAATAAATAAGTTAAATAAAAGCTGAATTTGTGAGGTCTGGCAGCAGAGTGAGACTGCTGTTAATTCCCCAGGCTGGTTTTGGTCCTCCCTTGTCCCCTCTGCCCAAAGTCACAGAAGTTTCCTCTCCCAGCCATCCTTTAGTCATGGACAAACACTTTCCTTGAGCTCCTGTGCTGGCAGCAATCATTGCTTGGCTTGTTTAATTATGCTGGGTAATGCATTTATTTTAGGCTCAGATGGGAAAACCTTTTTTATATTTCCTGCACGTGCCAATGAAGAGTCCAGGAGGAAGAGAAAAGTTAAAAATGGGCAGGAACAGGCCAGGCCAGATTGCATGGCAGAGGGTCACCCTCATTTTGGGGCATCTGCTGGCTTGTACTTTTCCTTGTCATGATAATGTAAATCAAAATGTTTTTATGGATATTGCACTCACACTCCTGGGCAGAGCTGTGAAACACCCCAAGGTGTCACCTCATCGGTGTCACCTCATCGGTGTCCCCCAGGCTGTGGCCTCAGCCCTCAGGTCCCTGATGAAAAGGATGCCCCTGCAAACATCTGATCTTACTCCTGCTTTTAAAGCTCATAACTCTGGCAGTGAAACCAGGATTTTTTACTTTTTTCTTTTTAAACAGTGGCATTTCCTTTCCCCAAATGCTGAGTTAAAACCTTCCTCCTGCTCTGGAATTCAAGCCAAGCAATAGCAGAATATGAGGGAGGGTGTCTCTCCTATTTTTAGGGGATTTTTTATATTTTGGTTTGATGGGAGCTGGAGACAGAGGTGATCAAAAGCAGCTTCCAGTGTCTCCCACTTCACCTGGAACACCCACACACTCTGCTGGAGCAGGAGTGCATTGATTTGGACTGAAAGGTTTTGCTGTGAATTGCTTTTATTATTATTTGAAATAATTCAAAACCACATCCATGACTGACCATTCTGTTATTTGCTATTTCCTTTCTTCCTTCAAGTAGAGGTGCTGGGAAATAACACAGAAAAGAAACCCAGAAATCTGTTCAGCCATAGATTTAGGGAATGGACTTGATCCTCCTTTGACCCAAAGCCTCACAAAAAGGCAGGGCAGCTCCCTAATTCTTTAAAAAATTACCAGGAATCAAGCTTCAAACTCCAGTTTAATTTATCCCATATCAGGCACACCAAAAGGGAAAAACTGGTTTGAAATATGAATTTTGCTCTCCTCATGTTTTCTCTTGAGCTCCATGGTATCTGACAGCCTGGAAGGACACAGTCAACAGTCAATTCCTGTGATATAGAAAATATATCCAGGTTTTGGCAATGCCCAGCCTCACAGAGCTCTTTTTGTTTTACCTTGCTTCAGATGGAATTAGCTGACATAAAGGACATTTATGTAAGAAAGAAGGAAATTCCATTCAGCTCCGAGCAGAAGTGGATGGCTGTGAAATGCACACTGAAAAATCAGGTAAAGCAAACAGAGGCAGGGACTGGTTTCGTGTTTCTAATTGTGCGCCTCAACAATGGGCATGAAATGGTATCTCCTCAGCAAATAATGTTTTCAGGAGTTAACTATGTCTGGAGAAAACAGAACAAACCTCAAAATTCCCAGCTTGGGGGGATTTTTAGCCTGTAAAACTGAGTTTGAATGGGAGGGGGGAATACTTTTCATACAGTGGTTTGAGCAGGAAAACAAAAGCTTTTCAGAGGTGACTGACAGGGAGAGAAAGGTCTGGTGTGTGGGAGGAAAGGGTGGCCCTTTGTCCCTTACTGGGTTAAGGAGCTCGTTTTGGCTGATATTATGCTCTGGTTTAAAAACTCACCAACCTTTTCATCTCCATGCTGTCTGTGAGGGCTGAACATGAAAAATGGCCAGAGCAAAAATATCCCATCCCATCCATAATATATGCTCCTGGGCATCTCTTGGAACAGGTAAAAGAGGAAGCAGGATCTTTTGTACCTAAGGACTTATTCAAAATGTGCTCCTTTTTTTGGATAAAGTGTATTCTCTCCTTGCTTTCAAGGATCAGGAAGATATTTACTTTATGAAAGGAGCATTTGAGGAAGTTATCCAGCACTGCACTCTGTACAACAGTGGTGGCATCTCTCTGTCACTCACACCCCAGCAAAAAGCCCTCTACCAGCAGGAGGAGAAGAGAATGGGCTCCTCAGGCCTTAGAGGTGAGTCCTTACTGCCCCTATCTGGCCTAAAACTTTACTGTTCTGTTGTGGTTGGGATGGGCAGAGGCTCAGTGTCCGGTTAATCTCGGCTGTTTGAGGGGCCTGGAAAGGCCCGAGGTGGCCTTGGGGCAGCCCGCGTATCGAAGGACGAGAAGAGGCTTCAGTTCTTCTTTCGGTCTCGGTGTTTATTAATTGTTTATCTAAAAGATGTTCTTTCAGCCGAACAAAGATCTGCTCAGCAGTCAGCCATGAGCACACTGTCTGCCCTCCGGGGCAGCCACGTATCTTTATACCCTTTGTTACGTGTACAATATTTATCATTTTTCCCCAATACCATCTATTCTTATAACTCGGTGTACTCTTAGTAATAACCAATCCAAAGGTGCCACCGTGGCCAAAGAAGATGGAGGAGAGGAGGAAGAAGAAGGAGGGCAGGACACGCCCCAATTCCTCCATCTTACTCCTCTAAACCCCCCTGTACATAAATCCTAAACCCTGTTTCTCACCCTCTAATTAGCTAATCCCTTCACCATTCACCCGGTGAAGTCCTCCTATCCTCATCCTGTGTAGGGACAAAGTGCAGCCACCAGACACTTCTGGCAACATTCCAGGAGTCCCGAGCCCCCCCAAGGGGTCTCGGAGGCTCAGCATCTCAGGACTGAGATCTTGAGATCCGACAGCTCAGTCCTCACAAATCACAGAATGGTTTGGGTTGAAAGACTTTAAAGTTCCATCCCACCCCTGCCATGGCAGGGACACCTTCCACTGTCCCAGGGTGCTCCAAGCCCTGTCCAGCCTGGCCTGAGACATTCCAGGATCCAGGGGCAGCCACAGCTGCTCTGGGAACCCTGTGCCAGGGTCCCCTCACCCTCCCAGGGAAGAATTTATTCCTAATCTCCAATCTAAATCTCAAATTTCACCTTAAAGCCTTCAGTTCTTAGCATCACTTTCATGGTCTCTTCCCAACTCTTGTCAGAGTGCCAAGGGCCCTGTCGTAGGTCTGCTAGCTGGTCTTTTTTTTCGTGCTGGGTTTAAATTAGTGAATTTGAAAGGAGCTGAAAACAAGCACTGGAAATTGAGTGTTTCTCTTCCATGGAGAGCTGTGATTGTCTGGGACACGCTCTGGGTGCTGCACTGCCGAGCTTTGTGCTGGGCTCAATCTAAGCACTGCTCTGCCAGTTTTGATTTTGGAGAAGACAGCAACAAAAATCCACTTTGGAAGGAGTTCCAAACATGGATTTGGGAGCTGAGATTTCTGTTTGAAGCTTGGTTCAATGCTGTGCTGGGCCCAAATCTCTGGATCTCCTGATCCCAGCTGCCTGTCAGTGCACAGCCCACAGGAGCTTCATCCATGTGCCACCTCCTCCATCACCAGAACATCCCCCCAGAAACACCTCAGGCTTCCACACAGGAACACAGACACCATTCCCAGCTCGTAAGGAGATGAGGACAAGCCTTGGCAGCTGCATCTGGAGGATGGTGGAGTTCATGCACAGATTCTCCCACCCTGTGTCCTGGGGTTAGGAGCTCCTGTGCAGCGCTTGATTTACAATATCCAAATTATCTGCCCTCGTGGCCATGGCAAATTACTGCTCTGAGGGGAAGTGATTAACTCAGGCAGCTGCTGCAGCTTTTGATTCCATCATCAAAGCAAGGCTGACATGGACCCCTGGCAAAATATCCTTGAGTGATTTAAGAATGATTGAGTGATAACGGGTGTGCACCAGAAACAGAGACAAAATGTTCAGAGCCTGGATGTTTACATGGTGGGAGTTTCACTGGTTTAACTGAATTTACATTTCACATTTTTAGGTTTTAAAAAAAGTGTAAGTTTTTGCAGGAATGCTATTGTTTAACTTAGGAGTTTAACAGTGTCTGGTTTAACATAACATTGCTGAGATTTAATCCATCTGCATTTAGGCAAGACGTGGTAGACAGCTTAAAATTACAAAGAAAGAAATCCTAAGAGAAACATGTCAAACAGAAATGCTCTCATTCAGAGAAACTATTATTTAGTGGACTGAATTTTTGTGTCTATACAAGATCTGATTGTAATGACTAAAGATCTGTTTTTAATGACTTTTTCTGCTGGGAATGAGGCAATTTAATATCTTCTCTAAATATTCCTTTTAAAGCACGGAAATACATCATTAACAATTTCCTCTTGTCCTCTTTTTCTCCCCTCTGTTCCTAGTACTTGCTTTGGCTTCAGGTCCAGAACTTGGCAAACTCACATTCCTAGGTCTGGTGGGAATAATTGATCCCCCAAGGGCTGGGGTGAGAGAAGCTGTGCAAATCCTGTTTGAGTCGGGTGTGTCAGTGAAGATGATCACTGGAGATGCCCTGGAAACAGCTGTGGCTATAGGTACCAAACTTTTCTGCTCTCCTGGGCGTCTGTGGTATGTCTGTCACATCAGTTAAGTGTTTTATCCCCTAATAATCACCTTTGTCATTGTGTCTGTGTGCTCAGTAGAGGCTTTAAAGGTCACTGAATTTTTGCTTTTCCATTGAAACAAACATTAAATGGAGTATAGAGCAGCTACAAACTCTGGGCCAAATTCCAATAAATTAATTCCACTATTTTAGCACCAGAAATGGGAAAATCTCACTGTAAACCTCCTAAAAGACACAGATAGCGTTGCTAGGATTATAGAATCCACTAATATTTGGAGTGTGAGTATCTCTTTTCTTTTTTTTCAGGACAGAATATTGGTCTGTGCAATGGGAAGCTGAAAGCCATGTCTGGGGAAGAGCTGGACCAACTGGCAGAGGCAGAGCTCTCCTCCACTGTCCAAAATGTAATGGCTTTGATTACATTTAGAAAAAGCTTATTTCCAATAGCTTCCATCTAATACGAGATTATATTTTGTCTTTGTTGTTTTTCAGGTTTCCATTTTCTTCAGAACAAGCCCAAAGCACAAACTAAAAATAATAAAGGTAATAAGAGCCTGTGAAATTCATTGTACACCTCACAAAAACAAGGGGGAGGGAGCCTCAGTTCTGTGGATGATCTGATCTTCCCCAGCAGCATCAGCTCAAACTGAAGGACTGTAAAACCCCAGCTAGAGCACTGGCACTGTTTCTCTGAAGGTATTAGCTGTGGAATTGGACTTGATGATCCTTGTGGGTCCTTTCCACCTCAGGATATTCTATGATTTTATGATTTAGTTAAAAGTCTGGGCCCTGGGCATACCAAAAAAAAAAATACCTAGTGAGGTATTAGCAGCTCCAATCAGGAGAATGTTTTCTGAGGTTTTACTCCCCCCTTCAACTTCTGATATTCTATGATTTTATAATTTTCCTTGCAAGTCTGGGCCCTGGGCATACAAAAAAAAATAGTGAGGTATTAGCAACTACATCAGGAGAATGATTTCTGAGGGTTTTACTCCCCTCTTCTAGATTCTGCTGGAGTTGTGAGGTTCCCTATACTCCTGAAAAACCTAATTCTTGGTCTGAGCTTTGTCCGCAGTGCAGCGCTGAGTCCGTTTCACCCTCAGAGTCCAAGAGAGTTTCTGATCTTTCAATACAGAAAGAGCAAAGCAAACAGTGCAGGCTCTGAAATTGCCAGCGTGGCTTGTTGCTGTCCTGTTTGAGAGCTGTCCCCTCCCACAGGCCTTGCAGAGGGCTGGTGCTGTGGTGTCCATGACAGGGGACGGGGTCAACGACGCCGTGGCCCTGAAATCAGCCGATATCGGGATCGCCATGGGACGGGCGGGCACGGACGTCAGCAAGGAGGCTGCCAACATGATCCTCGTGGATGATGACTTCTCAAAAGTCATGTAGGTTTGGAGATCTTCTTGCTCTGCAGCTCTCTTGTGGCTGGCTGCTGCAGCAAGCCTGTGTGTTGTGTAAGGAGGGCTGGGGATGGAAGTGGAGAGCGCCAGGGTGGCTCTGACTCACCTTTAGTTGCACACATGGCAATGACTTTCCTTCCAAGTGGTGCTGACCAAGCCACCTTGCACCTGAAAGCCCTGGCTCCTCTAACTGGGCATCTGAGAGCACCTAAAAGCCTGGGTAGATCAGAGATTTTTTGCTCATAATTTGGGCTCAGTGATCCTGGAGGTGTTTTCCAACCTTTATGATTCTGTAGCCAACTGGGGATCTGAGAGCACCTAACAGTCTGGGTAGAGCAGAGCTTTTTTGCTCATAATTTGGCCTCGGTGATCCTGGAAGTGTTTTCCAACCTTTATGATTCTGTAGCTAACTGGGGATCTGAGAGCACCTAAAAGCCTGGGTAGATCAGAGCTTTTTGGTCATAATTTGGGCTCGGTGATCCTAGAGGTGTTTTCCAACCCTTATGATTCTACCTCGTACTCTGCCTCATCCAGGAAGCTCAGAAGAAAAACGTAATTTGCAATGCTCTGTTGGTTCATAATAACAGAGTGGGCAGGGTGAGTATATAAATAGGTCTCAAGCCTGCTTTATGAACCAAAACCTGGCCACATGACCCAGATCTATGTGTTGATAAAGGAATTGTAAGTGAGAAGCTGCATTGACAGCCTCCTCCTCAGCTGGGCTCTGAACTTCCTCTGAAATAAGGGCTACAAAAGACAATTGTGGTTTTGAGTGTCACAGGGAGCTCAGTGTAAACAGTGTGAGTGCTCTTGACTTAATAAAATCCCCTCTCCCTTCCAGGAATGCAATAGAAGAAGGAAAGGGAATATTTTACAACATAAAGAATTTTGTCCGGTTCCAGCTGAGCACGTAAGTTCCTGTTCGCTTCAGCTCCTGTGAAAGCACCTCTGGGGTGAGGCCCTGCACAATAATGTTCTGTGCTTGCAGGAGTATTTCAGCTTTGAGCCTCATTACCCTGTCAACAGTGCTCAACCTACCCAACCCACTCAATGCCATGCAGATCTTATGGATCAACATCATCATGGACGGGCCCCCAGCACAGAGGTATGGAAGAGTCCAGTGAGCAAAATAATCTTGGGTTTAATATGCCTGAATTTGGCCTAGGAACACAAACTGTTGTGATTCCTCATCAATCGTTATCAGTGGTTCAATAAGCTGCACTTCTGTTCCCTCCTGGTCTTTCAAACAGCACTTCACATTTACTTGAAATTTTCTGTGTTTTCCAGGTTTATCCAGGTGGAATCACTTAACTATTCCCTTTTTTGACTAGCAATGGCCTGTTATCCTGAAAATACCACCAGGGAGTAGTGGGGATATGCCCCAAAATCACAAGACTTAGGAACCTCATCCAACTGTTAATTACAACTACAGCTAAATACAATTACAGCTTCCACATTATGCTCAGTCTCACTCTGGGGTGGTCTGATGATTTAATGTTATTTTAGCAGCTCAATATGCAGAAAACATCTTTGGAATCAGTGTCATGGACAAATTTGGTCCTTTTGTCACCTTGCTTGAATATTCACACTGTGTCCCAAAGAATTGCATCCTCCAGCTCCATCCTGGTTTCTCAGGATGAACATTTTGGGACCCTGCATTATTTAACACATCCCTCTGCTTCTCTTGGAGGCAGCTTGGGGGTTGAACCTGTTGACAGGGACACCATCAAGCAGCCCCCCAGGTGCATCACAGACACCATCCTCAGCAAATCCCTGATCCTGAAAATCTTCATGTCAGCAATCATCATCATCAGCGGAACCCTCTTTGTCTTCTGGAAGGAGGTGAGGGAAATCCGCACTCGGATCTGGTTTCCATCAGGGTGGGTGGAGCACAGAGTGAGGGCAGTTTCTGAAGGACATGAGAAGGATTTTCTGGAATCCATCCCCTGGGGAAGGATCACTGTGGGCAGAGGGCTGAGAGCAGGGTCAGCTCCCAGCTCTGCTCCTGCCTCCCTCTATTACCTCTAATTTGGTCCTTCCAATCCAGAATGGGAAACCTATAACTTAATCAATACTTTAAGGGACTTTTCACCTCCAGCTTTCCATTTTCCCAGCAGAAAATGCCGAGTACAATAGATTGCTGTTGGTACTTTAAGTTTCAGTAATTGAATTTAGGATGTTCTTTACTCAAAGTCCACATCAGTTTAAGAATTTAAAGTATGGTTGATAAGATCATAAACTTTAAAATTAGCAGAGAGAACTGAATGCTACCTACAATAGCTAGAATTACATTTACTCTTTTGTTTTACTACCCTGTGATTTGACTGGGCTCATTAAAGGGAACATTTAATTCTTCTATTGAATTGGCATATTTTTGAAAGGTTAAACTAACCCCTGAATTTTTGTGTGCTTCCAGAATCCAAAAGGGGGCATAACTCCTCGAACCACAACGATGACTTTCACCTGTTTTGTGTTTTTTGACCTCTTCAATGCCCTGACATGTCGCTCTCAGGTGAGATGGCTCTGTCAGCAGTAATTTCTTGTCTTAAATCACAAACATAAACATTAGAATACCAGCACTTTGCATAGTAAGGGGTTTTTTTAATGTTACTTAAAGCAGTATGATTTTTATCAACTTTTTATACAGATAAAATTATCCATCACAAGAGCAACTACACTTTCAACTATGTAACTCTAAGTTAATGTTTATGTAACTTAAAAAGTAATGGAAATTAAATGTAAAGAAACAGGGTGTCATTTAGCTCCAACAGTGATTGGGAAAAGCTACTTTTAATTTTTTTTTTCTTTTCTAGACAAAGTTGATATTTGAAATCGGCTTTTTCCGAAACCGCATGTTCTTGTATTCCGTGCTTGGCTCATTTTTGGGACAGCTGGCAGTTATCTACATCCCTCCACTACAAAAGATCTTCCAGACAGAGAATTTAGGAGTGGTAGGTAAGTTGCAGAATAAATAATGGCTTGTTTTTGGGGTTTTTTTTTGCCTTAAAGTGACTTTAGAAAACAGATGCCATTCCCAGTTTGCTCTGTTAGCTCCCAACACCTCACTGGTAGGGGAGATCAACCAACAGCTCCAATCTCTGTGTATTTACAGAGAGCTGTACCCAAACAGCACAAGTAGTTCATATTATCCTAGCTTAGATTCTGAATATTGATTTACTGCACATAAATGCAAGTAAATGGAGACATGCCAAGATTTTCCAGCTCTGTATGATGATATTTCTCAGATCATTATGCAGACACTCCCTTTGTAAAGAGCTGGGTTAAACTTCAGTTTCCCAGCTGCAATGGAAGAGAGATTTTCATTTCAGTCATCAGATTGCACCCTACCTCACCGTGTTCCATCTGCATTGTGCTGTGTCATGAGCAGGGGGCAGCAATCCCAAGTGATTCCTGTGTCCACCCTCCAAGGGGGCCATCCCAGCTGTGGGTGGCCCTTGTGCTGCAGTGCTGTCCCTAACTCAGCTGGCAAGGGCACAGGAGGGCACACAGGGCTCACCAGCCCAGGTCCAGCTGCAGGGAAGCCCTGGGCTGGGATTCCTGCCCAGCTGAGCTCCCCTCACTCCCTCCTCTCCCAGACCTGCTGTTCCTCACCGGCCTGGCTTCCTCAGTGTTCGTGGTGTCCGAGCTCATCAAACTCTGTGAAAAGCGCTGCTGCCCCCCAAAGCACACCAGGGGCTGTCACAACTGACTGAGACTGCTCTGAAATGCACCTGGAACACAGCTGTGACAATCCCAATCCACCTCTGCTGCCCCCCAAAGCACACCAGGGATGTCACAACTGACTGAGACTGCTCTGAAATGCACCCGGAACACAGCTGTGACAATCCCAATCCATGGATTTGTGACCCACACATCCTTCCTGAAGGTACTCAAGTGCAGCTGTACCAACAGTTCTTACACCAGAGACTCTTCCACGCCCTCCACGTGAGCTGCCTGCAGAAACCTCCAGAGTGGCTCCTTTTTTAAACCAAGAGCAGGTATATTTTTATAACACTGATGTCTACTCCAGAAGGCTGAGCTAGTCCCAGACAAAAGAAGAGTTTCACACTTGTACAGAAAATCTATTGTGCATAAACTGAAATTTTATTTATTTAAATCAAAATCATTTTTATTAATAAAATCTACATTTTAAAATGTTACTGACAAGTATCTGAGTGAGACTCGTGATTTAGACACATCCTTTAATGTTTCACTAGAAGAGTGGAAAAGACCTGCCTTGAAGCATTTCTTTTCCTTCCATCTGTAGTGTTTGTGGATTCCCAGATTTCCAGCCTTGACTCCAAGGGAAGTGTGGAGCAGGGAGCTGAAGTGCCAACCCCCAGCTGTCAGGTTTGGTACCTGTGTGCCTGACAGAAGAAGGGAAGGCTGATCAGAGCCAGTGCTCAGCAGAGGATGGATTTCATGGGAAAGGGACTCACTTCCAAAGAGCCTGAGAATAAAGAGGAGTCAGGAACAGAGCAGGGATGTTGGGCTTTACAGCTGGGCCAAAACTGCACAGAAGGGACTGAGCTGTTCAGATCACAGCTAAGCCCGCTGCTGACAAAAGCTCTCTGGACATTTTTAGGTGCATGAACATGAAGCCCAGATTTCTTAATGATTAAGTTCAGGTTAAAATAAATATTGAGTCTTTCCCAAGCTCGTCTTTTACATTTAAAGAACAGTTTGGAATAATCCCATCTGCTGGTTGGATCAGTGGTGTCCTAGTAAATAATCCTTCACTGAGACATTTGCTAAAGTGCCAGTGTCAGTTTTCTTCTTGCCCCAGCTTAACACCCTCAAAGTGAAGAGGAAGAGTCTCAGACACAAACTTGTCAAAAAACCACAATTTCAGAGGTCACAATGCTATGCTGATAGTCACAGGATGAAGTTCAAACAGGATGTTTTGGGTTCATAATCTAGAAAGAAATAGCTTTACTAATACTCATTAAAAATCAAAGAAAACCTGGCCACTGAAATATTTTTGGTGGAGAGCAGTTTTGTACAAATCAGATTTTTTTGTACCCTTGCAGATGGTTTCAGTTCTCAAAAACAAGCTTCTGCCTTGTAATGGAAGGAGAATGAAGTCTAGCTGTTTATTTTATGTTTAACTGCAGAAATTCAGCTCTCTCATCCTGCATGCCATCTACATGGGAGTGTTTAATGGGCTTAGTCAGTGCTAAGTGAAAAAAACCTCTGAGACTCCTGGTGGGAGTTTGAGAATGTTCAAACAAAAGCTGCTACCACAACACTTACAGACAGCATCATGTACTTACTACTCCTTACGCTGTCAAATTTAATATTATTTATATAGAGAGAGAGAAGAAAACTATACAAAAGTATCAGTGCAATTGTTCTGACGGTTATTTTTTTCTGTGTGTTACAAACTTGGGAGATTATCTGGTTTCCCTAAGCAAGTACAGCATAAAAGGACATTCTCCCAGCACTCTCTGTACTGCAACAAACAGCAAGGAAATGCCCCAAGCATTATTTCAGTTACTCCACAAAACACACAGCTGAGCCCTAGGATACCTGGCTGGAGTGATTTGTTCATGCTCTCCTTTCCAAACTAAATTCATGTTGTTTATTGTTATTTTTACAAATGAGATCTGTGTTAAGGCACAAGTGCAGATTGTTCAGAATATTCAAATCTGGCTCCCTATGAAAAACAACAGGTGGGGGGAAATCTCATACAAGAAAACACCAAGGGAAAGAACTTTAAGGAAGGCCACATGAGCAGAAATTATAGAATAATATTGTTTTTCTCTAAGCTGCAAAGAAGACAAATTCATGCCAGGACAAAGGGGACTGGACACAATCCTTTTCCTCAGGAGGAGAAAAACTGACAGTCAGAGACACTGATAACCAAACACTTGTTGCTGAGTTAGAAATTGCAGCCCCTGCTAAAAATCAGGGTTATTTTTGACAAGTTAATTACACATAGTAAATGAGCAAGGTCAAACTAATAATTACTGAGAGATGGGAACTAATTCAAGTAGAAAAAGTCCTGAGTATAAGAGACCTGACAAAAGTGGTGCTGACTGGTGAAGAGTCACAAAACAGAGCACAAACCCCAACAACTGCATTTCATATTGTGGGGATCCTTTTCCATAATAATGATTTATTATGTGGAAATAAAGTGTACAGCAATCATCTTTAAACATTTTACAGACATAACCCTGATTTCTATTTCTTTCATAAGGTATCTGCAGATTCTATTCTCAACTAACTGTAGCTGCTTCTTACTCAACTTTTTTTACAGCCTGGTATTTTACTCCAGTCTCATGAGGCCACTGAAGAATTTACCTTCTCTAGAGAATTCTGCTGGAGGTATTTTTAGGATAAATATGGCTCCGATGATTCTGGTCTAAGTTTAAAAAGCAACAGACAAGTTTCTGCAGAAACAGATGAAGAGAAATGCACTAGTAGTGTTGTTGTGTAACATCCTACAGCTCACATGGAATCAGCTGCTGAAAATCTGACTTAGAAAACTTGAAATTTAATGCTTTAACTGCAGCAATGCAGATTTATAGCACCCTTCATATGGCACCATGTGGGCTATTCTATGTTCAGCACTGTAAGACATTGTTACAGTTTGTAAGCTTTGCTGACTAATTCCATTGCATGCAAATAAATATGTGCAGTTGAGGTATAAGAGCTTTAATCAGTGCCTGGAACAGGTTTTATAAATATATAACTATGTACATATCAATCCTCCAGGACAGAAAGCCACACTATCAATAACTTCTGCTGCTTTTAATTCAGTGTGCAGACATGATCTATGGGGAATGAAAGCAGATTCATATTCAGCTGGAGCTCAGCCATGCCTAATGATTATGTCCCCAGGTAATTCTTCTGTCCTCCCCAAACAAAACCCTGCAGGCAGATTAGTGCTTTACACCTAAATATTACACAAGTACAAGGCTTCAGCTTTGTCCCAGACAATTAGGTACATTCAAGGAGGGAAAAAAAGGGAATATCTTGTCCAAGGAACATCACCAGCACTTGAAGAAAACAAAAGTGAAGTTTTTACATGTTACTGTGGCTCCTTTAGTTCTCATCATCATCACCTTCCTCCTCTTCCATGGGCTCCCGCAGGCCCTCGCTCTGACGGCTCTTCCCAGCCATTTCCAGCAAGGCCTGAGCCTGAGGATCCACATCCAGGATACTCTTCTTACCTTTCTTCTTCAAAACAAAATAAAATACAATTTAAAGGGTCAGTATCAGACTACAGGAAAGGGACAGCTCCAAAGTCTGTAAGTGATGTGGTTTGCATGCTTGGCACAATGCAGAAGATGTGTTTCCAATTTCAAAATTCACAAATACATCAAATGATTTTTACTGCTGCAGCTACATAAAGCAGCCATAAACTTTTCCCAAGATGACAGTGAGATATTTCAAGTTTATTCAGGTTACAAGCCATCCAGGACATCCTGGTCAACCCCACCTCAGTCTGAAGTGCTGATGTGAGGTTTTTAAAGAGATCCAGTTACAATTCAACATTTTCTGTTTGCTCTGTTTCTACTTAGAGCTACGTGTCCAGTGGAGTCAGGGTGCATGAATTTAGTTTGAAAAGAAGTAAAAATTAAAAAGAAATAAATTTTAAAACCCCACCAAACTGTACAGACCAGACAGTTTAATAAGAGAATAAATTGCAGGGATAGAGGAAACCTACTCATTCCCAAAAATAAACCATGTGCAAAAGGACTGGCATAAATCTGTTCACACAAATTTATGGTAAAACAACAGTAAATTTAAAGTTACTGATATAGAAACCTTTTGGGCCTCATCTTGAACTTTTACTTGAGAATTTCCAGTGCTTTTAGCAACTCTGAGTTTTAGTGAGCCCCTCCAAGGAGGCTCCTCCCAGAGACCCTTCCTCAATATCAAAAGGCCTTTTGAAATTCAAAGCACTGCTACTCTGACTCTATCACCTCATGGCTCCTGATATTCTTTCTCATGGCAACCTCACTAATTCCACTACAGTTCTGCTGTTTGGTGCTACAAAACACAAGGCACCACAGGGCCAGGTAAAGAAAATATTCACTACAATGGAGAAACAGTGTTTAAACAGAAAACTGCAACCGTGAACTCTGCATTCACACCTTCTGTTCCAACCAGGACACAATTTCACAGGTTCAATTCACAATTTCACCTACCCCTGCACTCTCAGGGGCATCTCCCACTGCCCAAACTTCCATGGCATCCAGGGTAAAATCCTCTTTGGCTGACAGCTGGGGGCTGTTGTAGGTGGTGCAGCGAGGTTTGGCTTTGCTGTGGCCCTTCCCATAGTCACTGTCTATCCAGAGCCCAAAGTAGCCGTGCTGCCCACCCATACCCTGTGGAGAAAACCAGCACATTAAACACATCCTGCACAGGGAAAACAGATGGGAAGGTCAGGAAACCTGAGAGTAAGCAGCTGTGGTCACTATTTATGCCACACTGCTGTGGGTAGGTGATAAAACGGGATACCTACATCAATTATTCTTGAATGCAACTAAAAATTTACCTGAGTGATATTGCCCTACCTCTGTGCTTCACAGAATACAAATATAATCACTTGTGCCAGAAATTAAACTCCTGGCTTTTGTTTATTGACTATTAACAGTTCCATTTCAAACAGTGCTCAGGTTTGTTACCTCCTTTCCATTTAGGAAAGTATCTAGAGAAACCAAATAATCAAATAATCGAATAATGTAATTTGATGTTGTTCACTTCTTCTAGAGCAAATTAATTCCAGCCTGCTGCAATTCCCAAAGTTATGGGCACATAATGCTCCAAAAGTGTAAAGTATTTCCAGGGCAGGTGGTGTGCTGTAGCTCTGCAGAAACTCCTCTGCATCTGGAGAGCTCATTTGTGAATCTGAGCAGGAGCAGCTCCTGCCACTGTCATCACACAGCAGCAGCAGCTACTTGCAATGTCTGCACTCTCATCCTGCTGGGATTTCTCCTCCATAACTCCAAAAGCAGTTGCTGTGGCAGGGAGAGCAGCCAGTGGAAGAATCCTCAGTTACACAGATTACTGTTTTGTGCTGCTTCAGGCAAGCAAACTTCCTCAGAGAATAACAAGTGAAATAAATCTGCTCTCAGAACGAAAAAAAACCCCACAAAACACTTCCAAACACCACCACAAATCCAATTTCCAAATCATCATTTCTGAATACTTACAAGTCCATTTGGCATAGTCTGTTGGCCATGGTTTAAATACATGTAGTGGTCATTGTAGCCTGTGTATGTGTACACAGCCAGAGTGGGGGAAACAGAAAACAGAAAGCATCTGTTGTCACCTGCAATCAGAGAAGCACCTCAGGTCAGACAAGAGGTCAAGAAATAACAAATAAATTAGAAAAAATCATTTAAGCTGAATAATTCAAAGACAGCAGCTGCCATCTGAAAAAGCCAGTAGATTCCCCATCAAAATTTATATGTATTTTTTATTCTCAGTGAACTCTGTGCAGTCACAAAAATCAATGCAATTACAGGCTGTGATCAAGGGCAGAGCCAGAGGCAGCACTAGGACATTATGTCACTGTGTCACCTACCCCAGACTGCATTATATCACCTTACACTGGCCAGCTGACAGATCTGTACAAACTGAATGCAGACATCCCCAGTTCTGACTACATTGCTGGATAAATCAGTTCAGTCAATGATTTAAAGCAATTTTCACCATGCCCAGTTCAGGATTCAGAGGCACCTGTGGTGTGCTTGCCCTAAAGGCTTTGTATGTTTCTCTATCAGGAAAAAATACAAGAAAAGGGATGTGTAATCAGAGTAAAATAATATTATACCAACTGTCTGAAGTGGTAATTTTCAAATGCTCATTTAAGATATGAATTAACTTTCTAATGTAGACAGAGTGAGGATTCCTAGTAACACCAAATACCCATAGCCCGTGGTTTTTTCTTCACAAATCCATCACAAACACTCTTTCCAAAGAGTTCCTCAAAAATCCCCTCTTTTCCCTCAAAGTTTTAAGAGAACAAGAAGTTTAGCTTGCCCAAAGAATCCTCTGGCTTCTGGATTTTACAAGAGGAACAGAGACACAATGACAAGAGGAGGCTCAGGTGTTCCTGATGGAGGACTGCCATCCTGTGGTCAAATTATTTAGACACTAATTCATCATCTGTGCTCTACTTCATTCATTTTCATTTAATTTTCAACCTAAGCAGCTACAGGGCTTGATAGATTTCCCTGAAAACTTCTTCTGTGGTCAGTAAGTCCTGCAATTTCAAAAGCCTTATCAAATAAAAAACTGTAAATATTAATCAGCAACATGCTTGACTGCCATGCTAAGAATAACTGCATGTGTTTTATATTCTTTTATATTCTTTATATTGAAAATTAGTGTTATTTTGGAAGTGTAAGGAACACTCTGTGTCATTAAAGGGACAGTATCCATCAAGGGAACAGGATTCTTGTGCCTGTACAAAAAACAGGGAATTTACCAGAAACACTAAAGAAAGAAAAGTTGAGTTTTACCTTGAAACTGTGGCTTCACCTCCCAGGAGTGAGATGCAAAGCCACCAAAGATGAAACCATCCAAGTCCCTTATGATCACTATGCAAGGACCTTTGTTCACTATGTGTGCACACAGCTGGGAGAAGCTCTCCCCGTGGAGCCTGGAGGAAAATAAAAGCTGCCACTTGTGCTGCATCTCTGCAGGCAGGTGGGAGTTGATGTAGATGATGGCTGGGATGTCAAAGAGACTGACAACTCCCCTTCCTTTGATGCCTTTGCAGTGAGGAACCAGGTGGAGGATGTCGTTGGTTTGGTCTGGGAGGGAATGCAGGACGTGCAGGCCCTGCCTGATGACAACACTGAGGAAAACTGAGATCTGGGGCACTCTGTACACCCAGTCCTCAATCACACTCTGGTCAAAACTTGTCTCCAGCAGCTGAGAACCCACGGGTTTGGTCCCATCTGAAGAATAAGACACACAGGGAGAGGAGTAAGTCTCCCTGTCTGGAAAATAATCAGGTGATTTGTAAGTGTGAACATAATTTTAATGGACAGAAAACCACTAATGAAAGAAGCCAGGAACAGTAAAGTGTCAACTACATTAAATGCAACCACAGAACTGAGAAACCTTTACCTGTGGCATTCTTTGGTTGGGCTGTCATGATTTAGAAACACAAACTTTGAGCTACAACTCAGGAAGTGTTCTTTACAAGACAGCAAAATCTGTTATTACAACAGTGCAAAAACAGATCTATGCTTTATAAAAGGACATAGCCAAAAATACATGATAAATTTTATTTAAATAAATATTATTTAGATGCCCATTCCTATCACCTACAAGTCAGCTATTTGTGAAATACACATGTTCCATGACAAACTAGGACTTCAGATCAAATCTCACCTGAATTTAGGGGAGAAAGATGGTAAGGTTAAATAAATAAAACTTCAATGTCATTTTCTAAGCACTAGGTTTGAAATTTTGGTCTCACCCTTAAAATTCAAAGTTGTGACCTAAAGAGAAAAATTCTCATGAGATCACTGATTACACAAGCTCTGGCATAAGCTGAATCAGGGCTGCTTACCTGGAAGCTTCAATTCTGAGAGCAGCTCAGAAGCCAAGGCTTTGACTCCACTTGAAGAATCCCTTGTATTCTCCAAACTCCAACCCTTCAGCTCCTTCCTGTAGCTCAGTACATGGACTACAGATGTGATCAGATCCTCTGTGAACTTAAAAGATTAAAACACCCCCATTTTGGTATTTAAGTGAAATTTCCAAGGGCTTCAAAGGACTGTCTGAAGATAAAGTCAAGCAGTAGTGATGCTGTAATCCCAAAGGCAGAAACATCTCTTGCCATGACAAGTCAGAAACTACAGAAATGCTATTTCAGTGCCATAGGCCTTGAAAAGGATCCTTTTTCAAGTTGTTTCATACATGCTACTTCACAAAGCACCTCCATAAAATAGAGAATGAAAGAGGGAGGGGAAGGTCAAGTTTAGCAGTGTAGGAGCTGCTAGTGAATTACTGTTCTGTGATATCTCAAATGTTACATAGCTGATCGTGCAACTAAAGCTCTAGAAAGCATTTTACAAAGTTCCCAGAGGCAACAGCCACCCCACAGCCCTTGCTGACTCTTAACCACAGCCCTGCTCTCTCACTGTCCCCCCAACACCCATTTAACTCCTTGTTTACCTCTTGGATTTGTTTGCCCTTCAGAGCCCCTCCCGTCTTGGCGATCATTCTCATTATGATGCCAATCTTCTCATCTGCATTCCCTTTTAGCAGGTTTGACATAAAAATTACAAACTGCTCCTTGGCAATCTGTTCACTGAGCCCGGCTGATTTGCCAGGCAGGTCAATGCTTTTCATCCCATTGTACAAGCGAGCAGTCATTGCCTCTGGCAGGGGCTCCCGGGTGTGTGCCTGCAGTGACACAAACAGCAAAGAGCAGGTTTCACAAATGAGGAATACCTGGTGTGTTCCAGTTAATCTGTGCTGACAGACAGTAGGTAGCATCAGTGACAAAATTTTGTCAAAGAAGTGCTTTGCCAAGAGAAAAACTAAAAATCGCTATTTTTATAGTGATTTTTTTAGGGATTTAGGTTGATACTGTTTTCTAGAAACACCATGGGCCTCAGAAAAGTCAACACTGTAAAGTCGTAATAGGATATCAACAAAGAGTTTCTAGGTGATTACTCTGGTGCAAAGGTTTACAGCTCTGCCAGTAAAACATTGAAAATTGTGTTTTAATTCTGCTTTCGATAGTGCAGCTCACTTAAAAGCACAGTGGAGTGTTTTCCATATCTCAGTTTTGGCCTCAAGGCAGTGTTTAACCCCACATACACGTGTAAAAACAATCCTGGAAAATTTCTACCTGCATAGCAACTAATTGAAGCACAGATCACCTGGCTTTTAAAAAGCATCCCTGGTGTTAAAGAGAGTCAAAATCATCACTTATTCATTTGCATTGCATGCTTGGCCCTTTGAATTGAAATCTAGCTGGAATATATCATCACTCATCACAGCTCTGTGGGAAAGATCTGACTCTGGATTCAAAGTGTTCAAGATAATCACAGAGTTTAAAAATAAATCACCTCGAGTACATGCACAGAGGAGGGGGTGATTACCCAGTGTCCTCACTGTGCACAGGGGTGTGCTGAGCACCTGGCTTGACTCTTCCACACTGGGTGTAGCTCAGTGGGGGCTGTGCTGAAATCAGTGGAGTCCCATCATGCCTGAAAGCCCAACTATTGCTGATTCTGGCTCAACACCACTCCTGGGCAGCCACCTGGGCTGCTGCTGTTTGCTGTTTGTCCGGTTTTCAGCTGTTTGGAGGGCCTGGAAAGGCCCGAGGTGGCCTTGGGGCAGCCCGCGTTTCAAAGGACGAGAAGAGGCTTCAGTTCTTCTTTTGGTTTTTATGTTTATTAATTGTTTATCTAAAAGATTTTCTTTCAGCCCGACAGAGCTCTGCTCAGCAGTCAGCCATGAGCACACTGTGCTGCCCTCCGTACAGTCACCTATCTTTATACCCATGGTTACGTGTACAATATTTATCATTTTTCCCCAATCCTTTTTATTCTTATTGTCCGGTGCACTTTCAGTAATGACCAATCCCAAAGTGCCACCATCACCACAGAAGATGGAGGAGAAGAAGAAGAAGAAGAAGGACAGGACATGCCCCAATTCCTCCATCTTACTCCTCTAAACCCCCCTGTACAGAAATCCTAAACCCTGTGTCTCACCCTCTAATTAACCAATCCCTTCACCATTCACCCCGGTGAAACCCTCCTATCCTCATACAGGTGTCGTCTCCTGTGTAGGATCAAAGTCCAGCCACCAGACACTTCTGGCAACATTCCAGGACTCCCGAGCCCCCCAAGGGTGGTCTCGGTGGCTCGGCATCTCAGTCCTGAGGTGCTGAGATCCCACAGCTGTTCATGGCTGTTGCTGGGCATGAGAGCTCCAACACCCCGAGCTGTGTGCTGCTGGCACTGACGTCAGTGCCACAGCTCCCATTGATTCCAGCAGCCACAGCATCACATCAGAGGGCTCCACAGCGAGGGAGGGATGCTCACAGGGGGTACAGCTGCCTTTGAGAGGCTTTCTGAAAATCCTCTATGAGCCTCAAGTGGGAGAGGCAGCAGGGAACACAACTAAAGCATTATACTCACGGTTTTTTACTTCACACTGCTGATTTACCTGCCTACTCCCTACCCAATCCCACCACTTCACTGAGCTGTTGCATTTTGCTTCTAGCTATTCCAAAGAGTGTGAAAAAAAAGAGCTGTGTAAAAAAGGAATCCTTAATAACCATCTAACTCACACCTCTGACCACTTAGAACCCTTGTTTTAAAAAGGCTTCATGAAATTATCAAGAGGTTCCTGCTCCACCTGCTTCCCAAGCTATGCAGTGCAGCCTGTCCTGGTCCACATGTTTGGGATCAGTGGTACCAGATTGTTGTTGGATCAAATCTGTCACAGCTCAGTCCAGGCATGAGCATTGTCACCTACAAGGCACAAATGCCATTGCCATTCTCCCTGCACCTACAGGAAGTCTTCCAAAAGATTTTAATTTAAGCTGGCAAACAAAAGGCAGGAAGGGAAAAGGCAAATGTTCATCAAAGATTACACTGATCTGGGGCAAAGCTAGAAAGAGAATTTCTGCCAGGTCCCAAACAAGGATGTTCAGATATCTCAAAAAATTACCTGAAAGACTTATTAATCTGAGTAAGAGCAAATACTCAAAATATAGACCTGCTGTCTGCTTTTCTCTTTGATTTTTGGCACCAAGAACAGTGAATGAACTAGTGCTGAAAAACCAAGCAGCAGAACAGCATTTCCAAACTTGGTGCTCCAAAAATTGGTGGCAGCTCAGCCAGGCTGCAGGAAGGCTGAGGCTGGTCTGTATGCAGAGGCATTGCTGAACACCTTAAAATAACCTGCTGCTTTCAATGAGCTTTAATTGGGCTCCATTATCTGTATAATATACATCAAACTGCACTTTACCACCACATTCATTTGGCCACTTAGTTCCTGACTAGCTGAAGTTATTAAGGCTCCCAATGACTCATTTTTCTCTTTTCTTGATTAGAAAATGAATGCAAAGTTAATCAGAAGCATAATGCATGTTAATTAGCTAAAACAGGGAGCCACAGCTTAATCAAGTCAAATTGAATTCTCTGCTTTTAGTACAAGTGAAGAGATTAGAGACAGTGATATGTCAAGGGAGACAGGCATAACCAAATAAAAATTGACTTTGTGACAGCTCCTCAAGACAATCTGTAAATGATCCCACTCTACAGACTCCAGGGGTAAAAATATTCTTCCCATTTTTTCAGGTCTCTGTGAAAATATTTCCAACTTACCAATATACCCTAACTTACTTCAGAATTAGGAAAACTGCAAATGGGCCCAAAAGTGCAATTTAAGAGATAAATGCAAACCTGAAAGTCACTACTCTGGTTAAACTGCAAGAAAAAGTTAAATATCCATCCTGTCCCAAAATATAAAAAATTAAAGAGATGAGCAAACCTTAAAAAATACCACATCTTTATATTTTATTTCTGGAATTCTGTTCAATGCACTACATCCCACCTATATGATGAATAACAGACTGTCCTACCTCTAGTGCTGCCAGAGTCACAGTTTTCTTTGCAGCTTTGGAATTTTTTGCTCCAGATGAGCCACTGGATCCTGATAAGGTGTCAAACAGTCCATCAATGTCAGACTGCTCCTCTGGAAGAAATCTGGAAAGGTGATTCTGATAGGCATTGCTTTCAGCATTCCCCATCTTTTCAACCTGAAGCAAAGAGAAAAAAAATCAAAAGAAACATTAAACACAGAAAGGTATCACAAGGGCCATGAAAGACACATCAAACAGACTGACATACCAGTGCAAGCTTTACAAGAAGAGCAAATTGGCAGCCGTACAGGAAATTATTAAAACTACTGTTTAGTCTCTGTATTCACCAAGGCTTAATGAACCTGGAGAACATCTGTGAACAGTAACTGTGCTTTAAAAGCTGACAGTCTGACAGCTCTTGGATAAAACCACCCTGGCCACCAATGCCAACCTCAGTCAAGTCTCTCTCAAATGGAAAAACCAATATGATCTAATGGTAAAATTAGTTTACATAAAAGTGACCGTGAATTTGACAGCTGGATTACATCCCTAACCTGAAGGGAAAAGCCTGATAATGGAGTTGTTATGACAAATTATGTTGCATCTTTCTGGTGCATTAATGGACTGAACCTAAGTTTGCCAATATAATGTGGTACTAAAACACCATCACTGAAAGTCTCTGAAAATCACTTAAGAGTGGGTTTTTTCATGGACACACTATAGAAATAATTGTAAACAAAGGAACAAAAACAGTTAGGAACACAACTCAAGACCCATTAAAAACACACCGATTTTTATGAAACCAATAAATCAATCATTGGGAGTTGGTACCCACAGAATTAAGGCTGGCAGTGAGGGGTTGGTTTGGGGTTTCTTTGTTTGTTTTATAATTTTAGTGGTACAACTATTTCTCTCAATGTCCCAGGAATCACCTGCATTACAGATTGATTTTTAGTGTTGTCTGGCCATGTGCTTTGCCCTTCTCTTTGGAGCAGCACAGCACAGACCTAACAGTGAACAGAAACCCCAAACTCCACCATGACCACAGTGACGGCCACCACTGCCAACAGCCTTCCCCCATTTGGGCAAGGCACGGGCCTGGGGTGGCAATATAAAAAATATCAGATATGGAACAAAAACATCATTTTGCAGGGTGTTTTTCTGTAAATTCCATATCCTTCCTGACACTTCTCTTTTGTAGACAAGCCCATCACACAGTCCTTTCTGAAGGACGCACTGCTGAGCCCAATGCAGTATTTCTGTCGTTAACTTTGTTTACCGTAGACAAGAGGCCGGGCTGTGGCTGCTTCACCTTCAGGCCTAAAGCCTTGTTTGCCTGAGGAAGGCGCCGATCGTGGGGTAAACACCGAGGGCTGAATGGAAACCACTATAACCTAAAAAACAGACCGTGGACATATCGTTAATTTAAGCAGCGAAAAGGGGGCTCTGAAGGGTTTATTCCCGGTGTGCCCAGCTTAGCTCAGCACTGCCCATCCTCCGCAGCCGGTGGCAGCAGCTCCCGCCCCATGCCGGTGACGAGGCTGGGGCTGGGCCGAGTCCACCACCCGCCCCTCGCTTACCGGCAGGGCCCCGGGCTGTGACACCGGCCCGAGCCCGGCCCTCGACAGCCCCCGATCGCCCCCGGGCTGTGACACCGGCCCGGCCCTCGATAGTCCCCGATGGGCCCCGCGCTGTGACACCGGCCCGGGCCCGGCCGGCGCCATCCGGCACCTCCGCCCGCACGGCCGGGGCGGAGCGCGGGGCCGGCCCTCGGCCACGGGGAGGGACGGGCGGAGCGAGGTAGGCAGGGAAGGGATGGAGGAAGGCAGAGAAGGGGTGGAGGAAGTGAAGGAAGGCAGGGAAAGGATGGAGGAAGGCAGGGAAGGCGAGGAGCAGCGGTGTTGCCCCCGCGATCTGGAGGGGACAGGCGGGCGGTGAGGAGGCAGCCTGAGAGCTCCGCACGCAGCGAGAGCCACCCCGCCTCCATCAGGGCTTCCTTAGCCTTGAGGGGACTTGTCTCTAAGGGAACGCTTTTCCCTGAGGAAACCCTCCTTTTTGAGCGAACACTTCCCTGCTTTTTGAGGGAATCCTCTGCCCTGAGAGAAGTCTCCATTTTGAGGGGGCTCCTCCACCCTGAGGGGACCCTTTTCCGGAGAGACTCTCCTTTAGGAAACCGCTGTCCCTGAGGAGACCCTTCTTTTTCAGAAACCCTTTTCCCTAAGGAGACCCTTCTTTTTCAGAAACCCTTTTCCCTAAGGAGACCCTGCTTTTCCAGGGAACCCTTCTCTCTGAGGAGACCCTGTTTTCCCATGAAACCTTTTCCCTGAGGGGACCCTGCTTTTCCAGGAACCCTCCTCCCTGAGGGGACCCTTCTTCCTGAGGCATCCCTTTTCCCTCAGCCTCCCTGGCCCTAAAAAGTGTTTCAAAAAGAGTAAAAATTCAGAGCTGTAGCTGGCACACAGCAACCACCCTTCACAGCTCCTGTCAGGGCTGAGGTGCCAGGTCCCCTGTGCTGAAACAATTTAAAAACCATCCCAGAAATTATCCTGCGAAAGTCCTAGAAAGGTCTGTGGGTGATGGTGTTGCTGGCCCTGATCTGTGCTGGAAACAGCTCATGGCTTTGGGATGGGAAAAGCTGGGTGTGCCTGTGTGTAGTAAATACTCTGTGTGTAGTAAATAAACACACAGGTCACTTTCAGGGTAAAGGCTCCAGCTCTGGTCAGTTTCAATGGAAGCGGGGAGTGGAGGAAAAGCACAACAATTTGTCAATGAATAGATTCAGTTTCTGTCTCCTGGCTGGCAAAATCAGGCTGGTGTGAAGCTGAGAGGTAAAAAGGCTGTACATGGGCTAAGGGACAAATGCGAGGTGACAGGGACTGGCCATGCCTTCAGTCAGACATGTGAAGGCTTGGGAGAAAAAATTATAACTTCAGTGGTTGCAAAAACTCTGGTCCCACAACTCACTTTTTTTTTTCAGGTTGGCAACTTTTCATCCCATTTGCATTATTCTCCTTGTTTTTTCACCTACAGGGTTTGGTTCCTGCAGCATACCAAAGCCTTCATATTCAGAGCAGTGAAACCATTTTTATCTATGCTTTGTCTGACTCTGGTTGATTTTCTTGCAACCTGAGCTCAGTGTAAAGCCTCCTTCTCCTTCCAGAGATGGGAAGTTAACACAAATCTGCAAATTCACACAAATCTGGTATTGTGAGTGTTCCTGCAACAACATATCATGGAACAGGTTAGCAGCCTTGGCATTTAGCTTTTAATTACAGTCTGATCTGTGTGTTTTCAACAGAAAGCAGAAATGTACAAAATAAGATAATTTAGGGGAAAAAAATAGTTTCCCAGGGAAGTTATTAATGTCCCATCCCTGGAAGTTTTCAAGACCAGGTTGGATGGGGCTTGGAGCATCCTGAGCTAGTGAAAGGTGTTCCTGCCCATGGCAGGGGTTGGAATGAGATGAGCTTTAAGGTCCTTTCCAGCACAACCTGTGATTCTGTCTGCACTAACCATGGCAGAGCTCCCACTGTTTTGCTTTTTTTCAAGAATGAGTAAAAGTCTTGATTAACTTAAATCACACTTTTGAATTGTGGGGGGAATTTTTTTAACCTTCACAGGTGCAAAATTTCATAAAAACCTGTAGAATAATCTTCCTGTTGCCAGCTCAGGAACAGATTGACCAGAATTCCAGGGTGGATGCTATTTCAGACTCTCTCTGATCACCACTAGAGGCACAGGAGTTACCCAGCTCCTTCTGCCGGGTCAGGATACAGTAAAGTAAAAATGAAATAATTAATGGCATGTTCATAGGATGTGAATATATCCTGAGCTAGTGGAAAGTGTCCCTGCCCGTAGCAGGGTCGAGATGACCATTTTAACTCAAAACAGCTCGAAACATTCCAGGATTCAATGACATTCCTCCGGAAACTGCTGGAGTTGTGTTTGCCCACACGATGGCATCGCATGTTTAGGAAGTTCCCCACGCTGCGGGCTTTAGCTCCGCTCCTCGCGGGCTTGGATTCCCCCTTTACGCACTGTGTGTTAGAAGTAAAACCTGTGTCATAAATTAGTTTATCCCCTTCCTGTTAACTCTACGTGAGGACAAAACTCTGTTCTTGGTGGAAATCCCTCCCTGGGCTACATGAGCAGGCTCTGGAAAAAGTCTGCTGTGTGTTTGGTTTCCATCCGTGTTAATGAACTTCCAGAAAGTGAAACGTGCACAATGAGAAAAACAATGTTATTTCATTCAAGTTAACTTTTTCTTCTTTAATTTATTTTCAAAGGTTAGTCTTTCTGTGGATGTATTGCTTCACATGCAATTGGATTTTTACATTTGTTTGATTGGTTGTGTTTCGTGTTTTATCTCTTCCTGTAGGACTTCTTTTCAGTCTGGAGATACAAGTCTTGAGATTCTAGTCTTACTGACCTTGCACTGACAACCAGCCAGCTAATTCTGATTGACCAGCATCATCTTCACAAAGAAATGATGATTTCAAGACCCTTTTCCTCCAGAATCAGTCAAAAGCTGCTGAAAGGTACCTGGCCTGGTTTAGCTCCAATTTATCCTTTTTTGTTCAAGCCTTGCCCGTTTGTGACAGAGCTGGCTGTGAGCTGTGGGTTTGTTTGCCCTGCCCCTCAGTCTAACCCGAGCTTCCTGCTGCTCCTGGATGGAGTTTTGTCACTTCCCTGTGACATTAGGCTGTAAACTCCAGCTCTTAAAGCCACGAGATACTCACATTAAATCGCACAGATTATGTTCCTGCTGAGGGAATTTCCAGGTCAGAGGCTAACCAGCCTTTCAACGCCTGTTCTTTGCACTGTAAAAAGTCAAGCTGGAAACCTGGTGCGTAAGGGCAGCAATTCGCAGCTCTCCTTAAATGAGTCGTCACTTCCTCATGTGTATTTTCAGCTACTCAGCAGAGCTGGGGAAGTGTCTCGAGTGCTTTGTTTCTGCCAGTCAGAAAGTGAGAATACACTAAGATGCCTTTTAAGGACATTTTAGAATACACTGGTGTATAAAAAAAAGAGGAAAAACACACAAGTAGGTTCTATTGTGGCTAATTTTGTGGACTGATGTTAGACCTGTGTTTGATTGCAGAGTGAAAAAAACAAAAGCACAAAACCCCAGACTATTTATTTAAAAGACTATATATTTTTGACTTTAATAAAATGGAGTAGGTTTGGTTTTATTAGTTTGCCAAGACCACAGAAAATTTAGATGACCTTAGTTCCAAGTAATTCTCATTTCAGTTCAAGTCTCAGTTCAGGTAAGTCTCTTTCAGTTAAAATAAATTATTTCAAGATAAGAAAATAGAATATAATTTATGAGCTAAGCAGCCCTGCGTTTATATCAAGCACATGTGGTTTACCTCAGTTATCTTTTAGTTTCTTGAAAATTATATTTTCTCCTCTCTTGAGTTGGAAGAGAGAAATTTTGCAGCTCATTAGTTTTGTATACATATGTTAAGGTTGTTACTCTCTGGTGTCAGTGACTCAGAGTCGTTCTGATTCACCTTTGATATGATTCATACCTCGCACTGAGCTCTCACTGAAGGCCAGCTGAGAACGGGACCCTGCTGTGCCAGAGACTGCAGACAGACAGGATTTCTGCTCCAAAGAGCTTATAATTAGCTGCACTCACACATGCAGTGAGCAGAACTCCAGCCCTCTCAGCCACAGGCATCTGAGAACTCCAGAAATGGCATTATCACACCGGAGGCACTTTTCAGCAGGGTATTTTGGGGTATGTTCACCTCCTGGGAAGGAGAGATTGGCACTGTAGGTCCAAATAAGCCATTCAGTTTGAAGCTCTTGCGGCCTGGAGTGCAGATAAGCCCTGCTGTGTCACATGGAGGAAACACAGCTGATGCTTTTCACTTCCCAGTTATTACTCAGCATTTCAGTTATATTATATTGCAGAACTTTGCCCTTTGCAATAGAGGTCACATTTGAGTTAAAAGAGATAAATTATAAAAGGCCCTTCCATGTTTTAGGTTCTAAAACAGAAGTTTCTGAACACAAAAATCATTTCACCCCTTTTAATGCCATTAGGCTCAGTGTTTCCTGTATTGATGGCACATGAAGTTTCACAAGGCATCTGCAGTCACAGTGAAATCCTGCAATAATATTTGATTAAACTAGTGGTAGGCTCGGCCCTCTGATCATCTGTAGGTGACCTCAGCACAAAATCCTTTTGACTTTAAAAGGTATCCTCCAAACCTACCCCTCATGGCCTTTTATGTTTGTGTTGTTCAGCTCTGCCTGTAACTGGCTGCTGTAGGAGCTGTAACTTCACAGCTTCTCACCTGATTTGCCTTCAAGTTTTTGTAGGATTGCCATATAAGGGTAAAAGAAAGTCTGATTCTCACCCAAACACAGTCCTTAGGTAGTCACAAAGGAAGTTCTGGGTTTTGCAAGTCTTTGTACTTCCCTTTACAAACCCCTCTGCCTGCTGGTAAGCAATTCTTCTATAAAAGGAGAAAGGGTGCAGTGAACAGATGAAATCTGATTATTGGGGTTGGAAGAGATGTTTGAGGTCACCTCCAAACCGTTCTCTGATTCTGTGATTAGAACATGCAGTATTTTAGAAAATGTATTTACAGGTGAGATAACATTCATATAAACCACAGCCAATTCAACAAGGCAAACAGTCCTTAACAAGAGAACCTTTTCCACCAAATATGCAACCTCTGATGCTGAGAAATCCTACACAGCCCCTTTTGTTTATTTTCTGCTTAGCCCAGGCCTAGTTTGAATTAAATTCCAGATTACTTACTGCATTACCCAACTCCTTTGTTTTGTTTGCAAAGGTTTGTAATCTGTGTTTAGTGAGAAGCATAGAGGAATACAACAAGCTTGTAACTCAGTAAAGGAGTCAAATGGTAGAATTCTGAATATCAACTGTCTTTGGATTTGCTTCTTTTTTTTGTTTGGTTGGTTTCATTTTGGGTTTTTTTTTTAATTTACAGGCTGCTTTCTCTGAAGGAATTTTAGAATTTGTTGAGGGTATTTTCTCCATATGAGGAAGTCTTCCATAGAAAATACATAACTTTAGCTGTTTCCATATATAGTACTGCAGGATGGAAAGCAGAGGATGCAGATGGAAACAGAAGGTCTCATTTCCTCATTTCCTCAGAACACAGCTTAATTCCCTCTATTTCAAATGTAATGTGGGCAGCATTACACACAGCAACACTGTGGCCCAGACTTTCTGTTCTGTCTGTGAGCAGGGATCCCTCACAGGGTGTTATCACAGTTGTCTCCTTGGGGTCAGACTGTTTGGTCTGCTGACCCCAAACCCTGGAAGTGCCACCACCAGCAGAAACAATGAGGTGCAAACACAGTGAAAAACATCAAACAATTTTAGAGCACTGTATGGCTAACAAAAACATGTTTGAGTAGGAGATGGGAAAGTTCTGGTAACATTCCTGAACTCATTTTCACTCTTGTTCACCTCTTTGTGAATGCAGACTCTTTCTCCAAACAGTGGGAGAAAACCCCTTGAAACATCCTAGATTTGTGAGGGAAGGCTTTTTCAGCAGGGCAGCTGTGTTTCTTGGCACTGTGCAGTATTGACACCCACCATGTAACAAGAAACCAGTGTTTTGTCCTCTGTTGTATGGAAAACCCTTAAGTTTTGAAAATAACTGATGGAAACATGATCATGGCTTGTGATGTCGAGAGCCATTGAGGAAACAAATAAATTTCTTGTAGTTTCAGGGGTTTATACAAGTGGCATTGCCCTGCTTTGTTACATGCAGCTCCTTTTCCCACACAGCTTCTTCCCTTCCACCTGGGCTGGATTTGATCTATTCATTCTGTGTTTGTTCTTGTTGTTTGTGCAGCACAGTTTGTTTTCCACTGTAACTCATCTTTTTGACTGCTTCCCATAGTTCTGTCCTGGTATGGAGTGTGTCTCTCAGAGTCCAGAGCCTTTGGTTACCTTTCACAGAGTGACCCAGAGCCCAGCATGGCATGGTTATTGCCCAAAAGAAGACCAGTGCAGGTTGTGGGAGCACCCAGTTGTTTCTGACTGCTCAGTGTGGGGATCTCTGCTCCAAGAGTATCCAGGAAAAGGTGAGACACCAGATCAAAGTGTGGGAGAGGAAGCTGTTCCTGCCTCATGCCTTTCCCAGGAGTGTATGTATATATATTTATACACACACACTATATATAGTAGGCAGTCATGTCCTTGTACATCTCAGCTTTGTCAAATTGCTCCAATAAGTTCCAGATTGTTTTTTTTCAAAATTTTGGGTTATAAAAGGCTGGTTCTGGAGCAGCTTCCTGTGTGATCCAGCTGGATGGAGTTTTGTCACTTGCCTGTGACATTAGGCTGTAAACTGCAGGGTAACCAGCTCTTAAAGCCACAAAATACTCACACTAAATTGCACAGATTATGCTCCTGCTGAGGGAACTTCCAGGTCAGAGGCTAACCACCCTTTCAACACCCGTTCTTTGCACTGAGAGTGTAAAAAGTCAAGCTGGAAACCTGGTGATCCAGCAGCTGGATCCTGTGTGATCCAGCAGCTTCCTATGTGATCCAGCAGCTGGATCCTATGTGACCCAGCTGTGCTGCCTGCTGGAGCCATGAGCTGTGGGAGGAAGTTAGGACAATAAACTGCTCCATCTCAGTGTTTGTTCCATGTGTGGGTACTCCAGTACCTTCATTAAACACCTGTGGCAGATGTGTCCCCCACAGATGCTCTCCAGAGCAGAACACAGCAGCTTTCTCTGTGGTTTCTGTTTTCAAGTTGTGCTTTTTCACAGGGGAGGGAAACCATCATTACCAACAAGCAGTCTGAAACTGCAATTCCAGCTCTTCTGCCCAGTACAAAGAGCTGATAAAGGTCAGCCTGGCTCTTTACAGCTTGGGCCTAATTAGGCATTGCAAACAAGCAAGAGGATAACCTGTGCTTTCATACTGAGGAAGGTACCAGTGAGATCAAGATAATGGCAGTGAGCTGGGACAGCTTTGAAGGGCTGCCTGTAAATCAGCTGCTGCTAGAGGTGACTCAGAGCCTGTGTCCCCAGACAGGGCTCAAGTTGCAGTTTAAAGCAGCGATTTCCAGCACTAAACAGAAAATGTGTCACAGGAGATCAGAGTCCAAGCCCAGCTCTGCCTTTAGGTAGGGCTCTGTGCTGGCAGCTGATGTGGGGAAGGGGAGATTCATGGTGGGAAAAGAAGGTGAAGTGGTGAAATGCTTTGTGTAAATGGTTGGGATTGAAATTTTTAAAAAACTTTATTTTTTTTTTCCCAAGGTCTGTCCTTGTCTTGCTCTATGGCCTCAGGCAGGTTTGTTGTTCACTTGTACATCTCTTCACACAAAAACTGAAAGAGTACATGGTGTAATGGCCCTGATTTTATTGCAGAGCTGTAGCAACATGCCTTCTAACAACACAGGGAGGAAAAGTTACAGCACTGTTTCTACAAGCACCCCTAGAGCCACCCATTATCCCCATCCTGCAGAATCTCCCTTCCTTAGGTACCTCCTCTCAAAGGCAATGCCAGGCTGTGAGGCTGCACAGAATAAAACTGGTTCCAGTGGCTTGGAATGCATCAAAAACCCCCCTGACACTCAAAAACAGCCACAAATCTGGCAGAGTGTGAGGCCAGCACCAAAAGTGGGTGTCACACGATACCTTCTGCCACTCAGGGAGAGCAGGCTTGTTTCTATGGCTACTACTGCCTTTCTCTCAAATGCATGAACCACTGGTGCTGATGAGATCATATTGTATTGCAGAAAAAAAATATTTCCTCACATACTGCTTTACACTGCAGCACTTGTTGAGCTAGTAAATACCTGACTTCCTATGATAAAGACATTTTCCACTTAACGTATTTTTACAAAAGGGTCGGATTTTCCTCGTCTCTGATTTATAAATGCATCCATTTTGGCCTCGAAAATCCTTGTTCTGGTTTCCATGACAACAGCTCTGATTTTTGAGACTATTTCTTCCCCTTACTTCATCTTGGGTGGGGAAGAGTTGCTGTCCCCTTCCAGTAGCAGTGCAATGGGCAAACAAAATGGTTGTCTTGGAGGAGAATCTGCAGACTTGAAGCCAGAAACTTCAGCCAGTTTTTTGAAACACAAGTGAGAAATGGCACTGCTAACCTAGCACAGGTTTGAGTCAGATTTTTTGTACGTGAAAAGTCAAGTGCATATGTAATTCCAGGAAATTTTAGTCACGTACCACCCAGTCATATACTTAACAAACTGCTCTGGTATCCCTGAATAGCTCTGTGTTGGCACACAGCAAAATAACCAGACAAAGAGGATCCAGCCAGTCTGTTCATATTGTCACTTTACAGATTAATTAGTACTGAATGCACTTTATTACTTGAAATACACTCTCACCAGCTCTATTTTTTCCCATTTTCAGTACTGAACTGCTAGGACTGTCTGTTTCACAGATCATTCATGGTAAGGCATATTCCTTCAATGTGGAACAGTGCATTTGTGACCATGGGTAGTAAAGGCACCATAAATAATCCACAGCTGCTCAGTGCATTTTGCACTTTTAACATTTTCAGGAAAAATGAAGATAGACAGCTGCTGGTACTCTATGGCTGAAGTGGTTTAGTAATTGCTCTTCTAAAATGATAAAAAGGCCTTTTTTGCAAACTCCTCAGAAAATCCCTGGAGAGGTCTTGGTTCCTTTTCCCTGCAGAGAAGAAGCACAATGGACCTGCATCCTTTTGGGTAATAAGTACCTTCAAATGTGCTGTCCACCCAAGTTTCAGATGAAACTTCTCTCTTTTACTTACTGCAGAGTTTTCCTAATTTATGTGGGTAAAAGGCATTATTTACCATAGTGTTAAAGGTATCATTGTATTATGGCATTATAATCTCATTTTAGCTGGCCACAGCTTGATAAATCACCTACCCATTCCTGAAATAAGTATGGAATTGCTCCCATGTCTAATCCAAGGCTGAAGATTCCAGCCCATCTTTTGAAGCAGAAACCCAAGAGCAGGTCAGGTATTCTCCACTAAGACAGAAGGCAGTGTATCTAATTCAAGATGTTTTATCCACTGCATTGTAACCTGTCTGTAATTCACATTAGAGGCTGCTCTGTGACTCTTCTGTCCTCACCTGTGCAGTCCCTGACACATCTCAGGGTAAAGTGAGATTATTGCTGAAAGCCAAGAGCAGTTAGGAGTGAATCAATACCAGGCACAACACAAAAGTGGTTCAGTGATTGCCTTAAATGACCACGCACAGGTTTTGCCTTCTGTCATGACTAAAACATGCTGCCCATGCTGAGTCCCTTGGGGACAGTGAAGTCACAGCAGCACCGTTTCAGCTGTGCAGCCAACCAGAGACAATGTGAGCACCCTCCTTTGCTGTGCCCTACCGTGACATGCAAGGGAGATTAAAATGTGAGTCATCTGCTGAAAAAACACTGATCCTGAGGCACTAGGACGGCTCTTAAGAAAGGTTTTGCATTCTGTAAATATTAATTATGAGTGGTGAAGAAAGCAGACACTATTGAAAACAATGAAACCTATGCAATTTCAGCTGCATTTTTAACTTTTCAGATATCAATGTTTCCATCTAAATTGCTCTCACACTTAAAACGCTTCAGTGGTTTTATAACCCATTGAAAATGAATTTTTACATTTCTGGATTTTTTCATTTCTTTTGGTACAACTTCATGTGATACTGCCCTCCACAAAAGTGTTGTGTTGAAAGCCTAATTTTGTTTGTAGTGCTGTCTGAATGGTCCTGCAAATAATTAATTGATTCCTGCTTTTCATATAGCCCAGAGCAAGTTTAGAGGAAATAAATGTAACATGAGTTAGTCATCCTTAAATAATGTCAAAGCAGGGAGCCCTACATTGGCAGCAGGCTGATAATAAGCTGTGCAGTGCTATCTCCAGTGAAGCTTTGCTTGTGACTTCAAATAAATTGATGAGCTGTCATTTATTTGTTTGTTTGCTTTTTCTCAGCGGGTGAATTTACAATCTTCTTGCTGAAGTATCAATTATTCTTGTAGAATTGAGTAGTAATGTTTTAGGATTATGCATGTAGAGGCTAAGGTGGTTCGAGACATGATGCAAATAAATAAGATACCAACTCTGTTAAGACACCTGTGGTAGGTTTGTTTGGGTTTTTTTTGTACTAGAGATAAATATTATGTTACAGGAACAGCAAAGAATGGGATTAAAAAGAATCAGCAGACCTGATCTAACCATTTAATTCTTTATTTTTTGCAGGCTTCTGCTGCCAACCATCTGCAGCTGCTGTAGGTCAGGCATTGATCTGACCTCTGAGGGACAGAAATTCATTCTGTTCCCTGCCTGCTCGTTCAAGGCTTTTTATCCTGGCATTTAAATTGGATTTTATTCAATTTTATTTAAATCCACTGTATCAACACTTAATGAACAGAAGCCCTCCCACTCTGCTCTGTGGCATCCCATTGTATAGCAGCCTTTTATTCTTGTGTGTGCTATGCATATTCATGTCCCTTAATCTTTCATGCTAATGTGCATTTCCCTTTCCCTTTCTTTTTCTCTTCTTGATTATCATTAAATACCTGGATGATACTTAAATCAGTCAGAAAAGCCCTGAGAAATGCCACATACTGGAGAACAAATAGTTTATGTTTAAAAAGCCCTGAGCATGGGAATATCTGCTTTTCAGGCTGAGGGGCTGTTCTGGCCAGCTCTGAAAAAAAAGAGATCTCTTGAGAGAAATAGATTTATGGTGCTGGTGGTGTTTTGATTTTGAACTTTGATGTTGAAATTGGAGGTTCAGAAATGAATCCTGTCTTCTCTGTAGTTCGTCTCTGCCCTGACATGATAATGGGTCACTTGGAACAATCAGCTGGCTTCATTAATTATTAATCCTAACACATGGCAAAAGCAATCTGGAGATTGGCTGGATGTGTGGGGGTCTGTTGATGGAAATGTAAAGGGGGCAATTATCAGTCTGAAAATAAATGAGGGTGGCAAGTGCCAAAGAGAAGGGGGAATCAGGAGGCTTAGGTATAGCTGGAAGAATTAAAAGATATTTTATCTTACAGTCAGATTTATATCTTAAGTTACATTAAAGTGAAAATTCCTCCAGCAGGACATGTAGTTCACATGGGGATTGGGTTACTTGGCTGAGCTGTGGTCTATGCAGATATGCATTTATAAATGTTCACAGGAATTGTGAGACTTGCTGAGTGCATAGGAAAAGCAGTGAGCTGTTCACTTTTAGGAACTGATACCCAGTTGGGCAAGAATAGAACCCTTATCCATGCATTGTAGTGGCTTCCTGGGCATTTATGCTGAGGGGAGAAAACACAAGTCTTGAGACATGGAGTAAGAGCTGCTACATGACATGAATGCTGTTTGAAGGTGACTTTTTATCTGCACAGACCTGGGTGGTCTAATGGATAACTACTCATTGCCACTGCAGGGAGGGAATGTGTGCATTTGCCCCAAAGTGTGGTACAATGAGAGGTTTTTTTTTCCTATGGCCTCTCCCTCTGCTTCAGAACAGGAGCTCATGTTCTGCTGGTTTCAAAGGGGCTCTCTGTACACTTCCTTTCTGTCAATAACACATTGGTGAGGTTTGTGCACAATAACATCTTATTTTAATATCTTAAAGAGCCCTTCCTGGGAGGGTGGTGTGTTCCAAACCCCTGCCTGCCCTGTGATGCATTGCTGGGTCTGCTGCTCCCTGGATATTGTCTGGATTCAGTTCCCAGGTGAGCTCTCCCTCCCCACAGCCATGGTCCCCGTGGCAGTGGAGCCATCTGTGGCACCTCCAGATACCTCACCTCAGGTTTTCCCTGCATTATCCAGCTCCAGTGGCAGTGGAAGGCAAGGGTAGAGAGGTGAACAACTCCCCCTCTCAGCCCCAAATTGCTGAGGAGGGCTGGCAAACCACAAAGGGCTTTCTCCTGCTCAGGCTGTGCCACGGATTAATGGAGCTCCAGACTGTCTGATGGGGTTTTTCCCACAGAGCAAAATATTAACTAAGTCAATTTGATTGCATTTTCATTTCTTGAGGGAGGTGCAGCCCACACATCCCATTGTGTGTGAGCACAGACAGTCTGCTGAAGCAATACTGTGTTATCTCACAGAGCTTTGTGCTGCATCTCCAGCCCTTGCCTCTGCTGTAAAAGGAAATGGAAATTCTTGCTCACAAGACCTATGTGACAAAGAAATAAATTCTTGTAAAGTCAATGTCCCAAAGTTAGGAAATTACAGTATCTGCTGCAGCAAAATGCTGTGATAAACCCCCATCCATCTGGAATGTTTCCATAATCCACTACAGATTGCCAATTAATTGCATACTTAGTTCAATGTAATAAGGACAGATAATAGGCTGTATTAGTGTAAGTCCCTCAGGGGCAGTGGAAATACATCACAATATTCCTAAATAGTGTATTTTTATTAAAGCAACGCCTGCAAGCTTCTGTCTGCTCCCAGAAACCTTTTGTGTGGGGAGCTGTGCATGTAATGAAAGGCCAGATTTACAGCACACACTCCTATTAAGTGAAGCACTTAATTGCTTACTTCAAGTACCAGTTCAAATAAACTGAACTCATCTATTTTCTAATTAAATGTGGGAAATTATAGTGTGGCTGGTTGGGACACAAGGTTTTTAAACCCTCTTCAAGAGCAGGAGGAACTGTAAACAGTGTCTTATGCTGGTAAGATTAAAATGAGGCTGAAATCACAGAAAGATCCTTTGAACAGTGGTGTCTGAAATATTTAAGATTTTGCACACATAAATAAATCACTTTTTTTTTTTGCTAGCTTACAAAGAATCTTTTGTGGCCATTTTGGATTTAGACTAAAATTCCTATTAATTAAACCAATTACATAATGAGAAGTCATAGCTTTTAAATAAACACATGTAATTCATTTTATTTGCATGAATTGGGTTTTTTCTGTGCTCCACTGAACATAATGCCCATGATGACCTTTTTCTGCTCACAGGAGATTGAATATTTTACTGCAGTGTTTCTGGGATGCAACTTGGTAAACAGCAATTGTTCTCCAGAGGATAAAAAATGGGAAAATTGGTTTGGAAATCAAGTCAGATTGTCACAGAATTATTAAGGTCTAAGGAAATTATGTGTATTCATTTCATTTATTGCTACACTTAGTTAATCTTGCATATCTGTGACAACCACAAGAGAGTTGTGTACTTATTCAGTTTTAATTTTCTGAACATTTTGTGTGTATGTGTTGTATAAATGCAATATTTTAGTACCCAAAGACCAACTGCTGGGTGTAGCTCTGTACCTCCATGTGAAATCACTGCTGTGGAACCAGGGATGGATGCAGAGTGTTCATTTTAAATGGAATTACCTCAGGAAAGTCTTGGATTGCTCTGGAACGCCTGGGAGGGCTCCCACTGCAATGCCTGTGACTTATCTGCCCCAAAAACCACCTGATGGTTTTCCTGTTGGTTTTAAACACATTCTCCTGTGGATTTTTCAGAAATGAGAAAGCTGAGCACATTTAGAACAGTTTGCTGCTATCAAGAACCATTTTGTCTTTGCTGTTTCCTTCTCCTCAGGCTGTCACATGACTGATGAAGCAAAAATTCACTCATGAGCCACTACTTGTAAGAAGAGACAGAACGAAGCTGAGCCTCCCTGCCTCCTCATGTATTATACATGTGAAAGTCATGATAATTTCATAGGATTTCACACTCTAAAATTAATGTCCCCATGACCCAGGGCCTGTGGATCTTCCTGGTAGCAGGCACCACATGAATTAATCACTCAGCTCCACTTTTGTGCTCAGTTTAGCCAATTCCCAGGAGTGCCAGGCATTACATTTGCTGGTTCCAGCAGGGGATATGTTATTTATTACCCCTGGAAACATGGAGCACTCATGTCCACAGGGAGGGTCAGCTTCCATTTAGCCTCCCCCAAGCCCATGTGCAACAGACATTATTGTTTTAGCATAATTTAGCTTTGTTATGCTGCTGGGGAGAAATTACTTCAGTAGATTATCACTAGATGGATGTTTTCCTCCCTTAAATGCAAGGTTTGAGTGTTTTTTGCTGTTCTCAAATGGTTTTTATACTATCAAACTAGAGAATCTCATTCCTGTAATCTAATCAAAGATGTTAATGTGGAGAGCAGTGGTTACTGACCAAATAGAAATCTGCCACTGTCTCTTTTCAGTCCTGATAAGACTCTTTGCTTTTAGCTGAAAACCATCTGGGAAGTCTCTGCATCACGTGCAGCACTTGCCTGCCTTGATAAAAGGTTGAAAAAGTACTGATTAGAGCCATTTGATCTGGCTTGGAATTCAAGTGCCTATAGAAACTCCCTCTCACAGTGCAAGATAAAACTACTGGTAATGTGTAACAGATCTCAGGAAGCTTCTTACACCTTCAAATAGGAGGGCAAAGCTTCCTGAATCTAAAAATCTGAATTTTACAGCAGAATTCCACCATAATTTCTCTGTGCTAGATATAACTTGTTCCTAGTTAGTATTTTAATTTTTTTTAATCAACAAAAACTTTTCTGTTTTGCTGCCCCAACTGAGCAATAGTAAGAGCTGACAAACCTTTTATGTGTGTGTGTGTGTGTGGAGATCTGTATTTAACAAACAGCACTCTTCTCCCTCCAGCCCTGCAAACACACTCTTGTAAATCTGAATCAAAACCCATTCAGGACATTTCATCTTAAGTGGTTTCATCTTACTGTAATTACCAAGTCATGTGAGGAGTAGCAAACAATTGTCTGCACAACAATGGAGATGAAATAAAGATAGCCTCTAATTAATTCCATCTAGGTTATAATTAATTTTGACTGAGTTGCTCAGGACAATATCCTTAAGTCTCACAGGCTGCTCTAAAAGGGGCTGATCACCAGCTGCTGCTCTTTGATTTTCAGAGCAGATGGGGCTATTTCCAGCTATTGCTTAAAAGGAAGTGATGAGGAGGAGGGTGGGCAGTGATTGATTGGCTTTGAGCAGGCCTTGGGGTGAGACTGCTGGAGGAAATGCTCTGTATGAAAAGTACACTCTGATAAGGTCTTTTGAAGATTTTAGAGATGTTTTGGTTTAATTTATCTTTAGCTTTGCAAGCACTACTTTTTTCTTCATTAACAAAATGTATGATTAGTGATGGGGTGCCATGTCAGTAAATATTTCATTATATGCTATGTATTAAGTGGCACATAAGCATATTAATTAATCATATTAATGAGCATATAAGGCTTTGGGTCACAGTGTTGGTAAAGGTGATGAAGGATACAAATATGAATGTTTCTAGTCCTTGCCATTTTGTAGAAACAGAAGATGAAAAATATCAGTTTAGATTGTTACTCTAGTTCTGTCTGTCAGCAGAGAGTTGTTCCCAACCTCATTATACAAGAGGCTTTGGTAAATAATGCATTAAATTTAATTTGGGAAATCCTGCCACTTCCTTTGTTTGCTGGCAAAAGGCAGAATTCTCAGATGGATTTGTTGTTAGAAATTATTCATAATGTCTGCAATAAATAAGACCTGGTTTGCTAGTAGACTGTAGTCATTAGGAGCAATGGATTTACCAGTGTGGCAGTTTCTCACACACCACAGTATTTATTTAGGTTTCTGACTGGAGAGCATCTAGAACTCCTTAATACCTGGCATGGGCTCAGTTCTAAATGCAGAAGGTGAAAATAGAGGTTGGAAACCAACACTGTCTAACTATCTCTGTGTAAAAAGACAGCAGATGTGTGACAGCCTCAGAGCTAAAATTTTCAAAGCTGAGAATTTGCCTTTGGGGAGGGAAAAGTCAAAGTTATTTTCACATTATGCATTTCAACAGGAATAAATAGGAAGGTTGGGGCTTTAAATATTAAATAATGGTGCATCAAATGTGTTGTCTAGGAATTTCACGTTCAGTCTGTATTTTCCTGTGCTAAATCTTCTTTCTGCTTGCTGTCGTTTTGGTTTGCTGCACTTTCATTGCTGTAATGTACATACCATCCTACTAATTGCTAAAGATCAGTGCCATGTGCTTTTCTAGGTGAAAACCCCACAGAAAGCAGTGTTTAAAATCTTTCTTGTTCATATATGAGAAAAGAAATTAGATGAGCAATCTCTGTCTTATGGTGGGGTTTGAAGCTGGTACCAAATGCTTTCTCCAGCAATCATTTCACTGTGAATATGTGGCTCCAGTCCAAACCAGTTCTTGTTTCCTGTTTAGTCTGAGGGAGACAAGTCACAGCTCTGGTTTTGGGAAAGCACTGGTGGGGTGTGTGGAAACACTGCCTGTGTTTTCTGTTTGTGTTACCTTGAATGTGATGGCTGTTGAATCTTTTTTGTACTTGTTTTTTTATCCTTTCATTCTTTTGTTTGCCCTACAAGTAATTTTCTGAACCCAATGAGTTCATTATTATGCTTTAATCAGCCTTTCCCATAATAGAAGCCACACAGTTTCACCTAAAAACCCTTGTATTGAGCTCAATAATCATGTTCCAATTGTAAAGTGTCTTTTTTTGCCCTTTAACACAGGTGCCCTTAAACTCTTTGGTTTTCCCAAGTGTGTTTTTTTAATTGTAGGCTTGTCAAGTACAGTTTGACATTGGCTACGTGCCTTCACTTGCTTAGTGTCATTGCTGATTTCTCAGGGAAGAGGCATGGCCCATCTCCTCTAGAAAGCTGTTAAATCCAGGTGAATCTGTCTGTGTTTTGAAATAAATTAAGGTTGCAAGTAAGTTTTATTTCCCACTTTAGCAAAATTGTGCTTCCCTTGTTTGCAGTTTTAGGCTCTGTAAAGCATTGCAGGGCAGCTTCCCTGCTCTCCTGCAATTCCAGCCTGCCTGGACAACAGGAACATTTTGTCTCCTGGGACACCAATGTGCTGAATCAGTGGAGCCATGGGTTTCAGCCTAATATCTGTCCCCATTAGAGTGGGCAACTAATTCAGCTTTTGGTCTAAAATGAGAACTTAATGACTCACACATTTGTTCCATTGCTTCAAAGGATTGTTTCATGCTGGCAAAATCTCCCATGGCAAAGTCCAAGAGAAAATTGAAGGAAGATCTGCAGTTTTCAGAGTTTTGCATTCTTGCTGTTGGCGTATTCAGGTATGTTGTTCAATTAGCCCTAATTCCTTTTTATCTATTTGGAGGATTTGGAGGAGAAATCCCTCTCAATGCACTAACAAATGGTCAGACATGCCCACGGCTCATTACTGAACAGACACAGGAGGCCTGTCCTTTCCAAGGTTTCCAAGATATTTCCTTTAGCAGGAAAAAAAAGAGGAGAAAGAAGAACCCACATGGAACTCTGAAATGCCTCCCTGACAGTTCTCAGTGCTAATACAGTTTTTGCATCAGGTTGGGATATAAAACCTTAGTTTAAAGGGCTTTATGGAGATGTGTTAGTGTTCTAAATATTATGTTGAGAAGAACAGCTGCATGTGTTTGTGCTGGTTCAAGGCAGGTGGGGATTCTCTGACTGAACCTTGTGAGGGTACAGCAGCTTTCCACAGCCACCCATCATCAGCATTGGTACCTAGTTCTGCCTAAAGATTGTGATTTCTGTAGTGATTTTATTATTTTAATTCTTTATTCAGTAGCAGTGCTGTATTGATGTATTCTTTCCTTCTAGTTTCTTCTTCCAGTTTCACTTTTTCCTGGTTTTGTCTTGCTCTCAGTTTTATCAAAGGAATTTGTTATGCAGCAAGGTGGATTCCTTTCTAGGCCTTGAACTATTCACAGCCAGTGGTGGAGCTTGGCCTCCAGAGCTGTAGCATTAAGTTGCTGTGGTGAGTGATCCACTGAATTTCACTTTTAATTTAATTTCACTGATCTCCATCTCCAAAGGCACGGATTCAGGTGTGGGAATGGCTTGCTGTAGGACAGTGATGAATTGTCACCTCTGTTACCCAGCTGCTGGTCCTACATCTACCCCAGGAGCTCTCACAGAAACTCTGGGTTTGACCACAAGGCTTCTAAGGAGAAGGGTAGTAATTAATAAGAAATAATAATAATAAAGCTTTTGTTTCTAGTCCTACCAGGATCAGTTTTAAGGGCTCAGGCCGGAATCCTCCAAGGTAATAATCTTTGTGTGGCTAATTATGAGAAATTAATAACCTTCTGACTTCTTGTTTTGAGGGAGTGTGGGGTGTTTAAGGAAACTGAGGCCCACTGAAGCAACCAAGAGTGCTTGAAATGTAGCCAAGAGGAACAGACCAGCAGAACTGAGCAACAGCATGCAGTCTCTGAATATCTTGCTTAGCTCTTTTTCTTTCACTCTTCTGTTTCTGAACACTTGATTAATAAGTTTAGCAAAACAATGGGTTTTCTTTCCTTAGTTCCCTTCCCATTCCCTTTGGAGTAATCTACAGAGCTCAAGTGCTTTATGCACTGCAGTTTGCAAATGCACCAGGAAGTCTCATATCCTGTTCTCTGACTTTCTTCAACTTTCCTTTGAACTGTAACTCAGAAATAATTACAACAGAAATAAGCTATGTGTGTGTGAGACAGTTTCAAAATTACTACTTATGGAAATTACTGCAGTTGATTCTTCTATAGTGCAGATCTTGACCAGCTTGTAAGTTTTGAGTACTGATGAGAGATACAGAATGGATTTTTTGTCTTTTCCTTGTGAATATTTCTTCACAGTTTCCAGTTAGGCTTGAAAAGGAACTTAGCCTGATCTTGAAATGCAGAAAGGAGAAGTAGACAGCCCACACCCTGTTCATGCTTACTCTGCTCTTTGCAATCAGTGTTGGTTGGTTCCCTCTGGGACACAGAAGATGAGACCAGAGTGGTGTTTCAAATTGCAGACACTGAAACCAAAGGCCTTTTTATGGTGTGCCACTTCTGTCTCCTTTGTCCACTTGAAATAGGTTTTTCCAATATAAGAAGCTTACTTAACCCAGGGTTTAAGGCTATTTTTATCCAGTGTGAAATGTGCATGTAAAGAAAGCCTTTGGAGGTAGAGGACAGCACTGTTTGTTTTTCCTCAAGGTCTCCTTGGAAGATAAAACTATTTTCAGGAAAACTTAGATAATATTCAGATGTCCTGCACACTCATATTGCTTGGCTCAATCCTTTGAGGGGGTGAAGGCAGCAGATAAATTTGCAAAATCCCACTGGTGCAGTAATTAAAACGAACTGTAATGTCATTGCTCTCTGCATGGTCCTGATTTCTACTGAGATTCTGGATCCCTATCTCTGAGATTTTACTGAATCCTCTCAAATATATGTGGAAATTTCTCATTCCCTGCACTGTTTGCAACCATAAATAAGAGCCCTCCTGTGTTCACCTCACATTAGCTACTGAAATTGCCACTATTTCATTATATATTCAAGTGGAGGATATTTTTAAAGCACAGCTCCTTAGCACAGCTTGGGGGTCAGCACATCCATCCCTTTGTGCTGCTGCTCCCCAGCGTGTCTGGAGGTGTTTATGTAGCTGCCAACTGGTGGGGTCAGGGTTCCAGAATGTGAAATACTGCTGCAGAGATGACAGCTAGGGTTCCACAGCCTTCCCCAGAGCAGCCATGGCACTGTCACAGCACAGTTTCACTCCACCTTAAATGCAAAAGCGTGTCTCTAACCATTGTGAGCTTTTAATCGCTCCAATTACCCTGCTTCCCCCATGCTGACAGCTGGCATGCACACCAGTCCTGGTTAAGGCTTGCAGGAGAGATGGATTTCTTTTTTTCAAAACTCCAAGCACAGCCCCAACAACACCCAGCAATTTGCTCAGCTGGAGTTTTCTGATTTTTCACAGAAGATGCTTAATGCAGAAACCATTATAATGTGCAAGATCACTGCCCTTGCAGAGGATGCAGCAACACAGAACAAACTGAATCCAGGGGGTTATTAAAATGAATAAAATCCATGATACCAGAGTTATCATTAAGCAAGAGCTTGGTTTAAAAAGCTGTGCTGGTAGCTGGAGGTTTAGCAACACAGGCTGTTTGCCTTTTGAGTCAAAAGTGATTAAACCTTATGGTACCAGATTAAAAATGTAAATATATAGAAGAAAACGTACTCTGCCATCCATAGAAGTCCCATTGTTATGGAATATTCTGAGTTGGAAGGGACCCACAAGGATCATGAGTCCAACCCTTAGGTACTCAGCTTTGTTCCTTTGCAGCCTCTCCTGAATGGCCACTCTGTGCTGACTTGTCCAGCAACATTATTATGGGGTTTTTGGCTAATGGAGGTGGACTCTTTCCTCTTTCTCTCATCATGAAAAGTCCTGCCATGTTCACTGGGAGTGCTCCTGATAAACAAAGAGACAAAACCTGAGTTTTCCCAGTGATCATTAGCTGCCTCTAACACCTAAACCCCACCAGCAGATCCTGTTACTCTCACACAAACTGGGTACCAAAGGCTGACGGAGGGTGTGGATTTCACCCTCTCAAAGGCCTCTCATGACTTGGCATGGGTCAGAGATGGAGTAACTTGCCAAAGACCAGAGCTGGGCATGTTTTTGTCTCAGCAGCAATGCCAGCTCATGCCACTCTCTGATTGACCATCCAGCATCCTGACTGTGGAACTGGTTAGGCTGAGCATTTGCTGTCTAAAGGAAAATGTGGGGTTGTTGGGTTTTTTGGTTTCCTTGGGGTTTTTTCCCCATATGTTCTGCTCCTTTCCTTCAAAGTCTGACAGACACTTGTGGCACAGGGATGGAGATGGTTCTAGGTCATGCTTAGTAGTTGGTTCTTGCTACTGTGTTATACAAGATCTTACAAATACTGCAATGTCACCAAATTCCCAGGTGTTCTTCAGAAATGTGTCTGGAAAACCTCTCCAAAAAGCACAGAGTTGAGAGCTCTCACTTCAAACACCCTGTCAAAATTGGATGCAAAAACCCTATTTGAGAGGAAACAATTGAATTCATGTGCCAATCTGGCCCATTAACAGAAATTATTTATGCTCCAAAGGCAGCTGCACTGCAAAGTTCTCCAATGGTTTAATAGACAGCTGCTTCTGCTCGGTGCTGAGCTGGAGCTGTGGCTGCTGGTGCCTTCTCCAGTGATAGGCTGGCAAAAGTCTGTCTTCTTCAGCTCTTTTACAAATAACAGTGAAACAGGAGCCAGGAAATGTGGGCACAAGTGTCCTGGAGGGAGCTGTCTCATGGCTGTGGTTTTACACCCACCTCCCACCTCTCCTGCTCGCTGCTGTGGCAGTTTGTTTGAGAGCTGCAGAATAAAAGTTGCCATGGGATCTCTCTCTGTTGGTACCAGTGCAGAGCTGCATGCTTTCTTTTGTGTTTGACTCACAGCAACTGCCTGCAGGGCTGTGTGCTCACCCTCCATGGGTCCCTGCAGCTCCAGGACATCTTTGGAACTCCAGGAGTGCAATGGGTGCAGGCTCGCAGCTCATTGCAGAATAACCTTGGGGTGTTGTGGGAAAGGAGGGGAAATTAAGTATTTTTCCTTCTCCATCCACAAATCAGTCCTGTTGTCCAAAGTAACTTCAAACTCTCCTTGATTTAGGTGTGTGAGGGTCTAGATCCCAGGTTTGCTGTACCCTCAGTCTCTCCAACCAGACCACTCCATGCCTTTGCCCAGCAACCCCTGTCCCTCTCCAAAGTCAGGAGGTGGCTGAGCCTTGGAACAGCCTTTGAAATGAGAATTTGTATTCAAAAGACACATTTTAGTAGTACAAAATTAAACACTACCCTTAAATTGTACTAATCCTTCCCCAGAGTTGATGTGGCACCTGCTGGGTGATGTTTCAGCAGGTGGAAGTGCCCAAGCAGCCCCAGAGAGGGCACAAGCCTTGCCCAGTTGTGTGTGCCTTCAGCTCTACCTTTGTTCAGACACACTCAGGATTGCTCTGGCAACTCCAGTCACCAACTGCAAAGGATTCATCCTAAAACCCAAAAAAGGCTCGTGCTTTAAGGGCTTTTCTCCCTTTCTTATTTCCTTCATCCCAGAAATCATTTCTGAGCAGATGGGCCTACAGCAGCTTTATCAGTCACCCTTTGTTCCCTGATTTCTGAGCCTGAGCTAACACAGCTGCTCTTGGAGTCAGGGGGAATATCAGGTGTTTGTTTTCCAGTGCCTCAGATCAGAAGGATCCTTGCAAGGAAGCCACCCAGTCTGGTGGCTCTTGCCAGCCCCAGAACATCCCAGGGGGGTGAGGTCTGTACCTGCTTGGAGAAACTCTGTCCTGCTGCAGCCAGAAAAGCATTGGTGCATTTTCTGTGTGCCACAATTGCAGAGCCCAGGGAAGAGCTCTGTTAAATCCCACAGGGGTGGTGTGGGAGATTCTCATCTGTTCCCTACACCCTGCTCTGACAGGTCACTAATTTAGGCAGAAGCAAGTGCTAATTATCTGTGTGCACACCTCCAGCCTCAGCTGAGATGAGCACTGAGAGCTTCCATGGATGGGAATTTATTTGGCTGCTTCTTGGGATGGTTTTGTCTCTCTGGCTCCTTGCTTGGTCTTGTCTTGGACATCTGTTTACAGTGATATAAATAGAACTTTATTTTTTCTGTCCTTGTCCTACTTATAATGTGCACACAAAGCTCTGTCCATCAGATGAACTTTGTGATGAACAGATTTGTGGAATTCCTTGGTGTGCCCACAATGAAGCAAAGTAGCTTGGGGGATCTCTCATTGTATTTTATTTTCTAGATGCTGAATGCATTTCAAACCATCTTCCTCTCCCAAACTGAAATGTGAAAAGCAATTCTGCTCCACCCACTGACCTTCATGTCCTTGCCTCAGGTGGAGCAGGAATTCCTACAGAGCTGATATTTTCTCTGCTTCTGAGGAAAAAAAAAATCTTTATTTGCTCTGAGACACATTGGATGTTATCTGTGGCTGTGTGGTTACTCAATTCACGATCCTATTCCCAGCCTGGAATTTGCCACAGGATTATCAGAAAGCAGAAACTGGAGGACCTTTCTAGGTGTGAACACAAATTCCCCTGATTTATTTTGACTTGTTCTGACCATTTGCTGAAACAAGTCTCTCTGAGTCCAGCCAAGATTTTACACCAAGGAACGTGATGTGCAAAACTTAGAGCAACACATTTGTACCTGAGAGGGAAATGAGCTCTGTGACTGGGGGGAATTCCTGGATCACAGCAGCTGAAATGGGAAATAGGGAAAATTGAACTAAAAAGACCTTTTCAGGTCTCTAAAGAACATGTCTGGGTGAGCTCCCACACAAATCTGGCTTTGATTGCCTCTTACTTGATATAATGAAGAGAGATCTTGGGGGCTTTTTTAAATTTTGTTTTTAAGAAGTAGCAGATGAACATGGCCAAAAGTGGATAGGAACAATCTGAGGAATTGCAAAATGCTAAAATAAACTAAAAGCATTGTGAGGGGTTATATTATTGCCTGAGTAAAGACAGAATGTGCAGTATTTAATGACAGCCTTACAGGATTGTGCTTGATGAATGCATTTGTTGGGTAGTGAGGTTGGTTCAGCAGTGCCCTTGGTGCCCACTGTGGGAAGAATTCCTGTTTGTTGGCTCCCAGGTGTGATCCCAGCAGCTGCAGCCTCTCCAGTGCCAGTTCTGACACTGAATAAATTGCAGTGCATCTGAAATGGCTGGAGCAGCACGAGGGCTCTCCCACAGAAATAGTTCACGAGTGATTACCCCCTCTCTGTCTCCAGCAGACAACACAGCAAATGTTTGCAGAGCACAGCAATCCAGCAATCATTTCAGCACCAATCCTATTGCTTCTGAATGGAAATGCACGAGAGAACTCTATGTGCAAACCCCAAAAATATTTCCTGGGCACAAAGCCAAAGCAGAATAATTTAACTCTATTGAAATGCTTCATGTTTGGGGGGAGTTTTTTTGTGCCAACACGTGAAAATCAACATGTTCTCAAGGAAGGCAGAGGTTTTGTAGAAGCAGTGGTGGTAGAATATTTTTTCATTGAATTTTGACCCATTTTCTTGAGGCATGCTGTTCAAACCTCAGGGGCACATGCAAATTAGGAGCAAAAGTCTAATTGGCACATGCATTTGCCATAACTGGAGGAACAGAATGGAAGTGATTTGGTGTTAGGGCATTAATAACAGCCCAGGTCTGAACAGAAGGGGAGCGTGAGGGGGTGGGAGGTGGTTCCAGTTCCATGATTCCTGCCAATGTCAACCCTGGCATATATATAATTAGCCTACTTGATTAACATCACAGAATAAAAATGTGAATAGGGGAGCTCTTCTACTCTGGCAGCCCCAGGCTGAGGAGCTGGAAGGTGCAGAGAGAGAGGCTGAGGGTGGGCAGCAAAACCTTGTGGGTAGAACAGCTGGTAATGAACTTTTGCTCACTGAAGGCGTAGCATGGCTTCCGTTTTCATTGCTGATGGCAAATCTCCAGTCACAGCCTCCTTTCCTGCAGTTGTGATCTCTCTCAGAACCTTGTAGAGTCCTGTCCATGGCTGCTCTGCTTTTCAGGGTGCTGGGGAGTCACAGAATTCACTGAATGACTGAGTGGAAGGGACCCTAAAGCTCATGGAGCCCAACCCAGCCCCAACACCTCAACTAAACCCTGGCACCCAGTGCCACATCCAGGCTTTGCTAAACACAGTCATGGATTTGTGCTCCCTGAGCCCTTGTGTGCAGCACCACAGCCCTCAGGAATTGCTGAATGCCACAATTCACACAAAGGAAGGAGTATTAGCTGCCCTTTTCTTCCTCTGCTCACAAGCAAAATAACCAAGGGAATCCATCCTTCCCCAGAATATGGAAATAGGAATAAGTAGCTGTAGAATCCCAGAGGGCAGATGTCTGATAACAAATCCATGCATAGCTCTCCCTCATGGAAAATAAAGGAATAGAAGGACTCATTATTACCCCTGCCCCAAGCAGAAGCTTAGCAGCTCACAGGAGTGACAGCTCAGATTATTGGTGTATTTATAATAAAGTCTTTTAAGTCTGCCACGTGGATTTGTGAGTCAGCAAAGAGAGCAAATAGGTCTGCAAGGGACAGGCCAGCACAGAAGGGAAAACTGTCAGGGATTACTCAACCTTGAACATGCCCCAGTCTGCCTCCATTTCCTTTAGCAATAACTATTGTTCTGGGAATGAGAGGTTTATTTTTAATTTCTTTGAAAGCAAAGTGCAGGGAAGGCAGTGAGAAGTGCCAGACGGTGATGGAGCAGGTCAGGCTGCCCAGCTGGCACCACACACGGGTGAGCTCTGCACAGAGGTGTTCCCCAAATACCCTCCAGGCAAAGGCTGCTATGAACCCAACTATGAACCTGCACCTGGAAATTCACTGTGCTCTACAGGTGCATCCTGCAGTAGGTTTGGGGGAGCTGATTGCCTTTCTAATAGGTTTACAGCTGGAGATACCAATTTAGGGCTCATAGGAAGGATAGTCCTTAATCCTGTTCAATCTAGAAGCTCCTTGCAGGGCTGAGATCACAAAGAACCCAAAAATAAAATGCAAAAGTTGACCAACTGCCAGTTTTTAAAAATTTAATAGCTTTTATTATTTATCTAATACAGAAGACTTTAATGCTATGTAATGTTTTTGCTTGAATCTTTAGAAGAAAATAAATCATACTGTTGTGACTGGCCAGAAAGCAGCAGCTGAATGCCATGGCATAAAGGAGAGATTGTAATGAAATGGATGCACAATTCACCCCAAAAGTTGGTTGGAATGGAACACTAATTCACATTAGGATCTTCCAAAGCCTTGCTAAACACAGCTCCTAATCACTCACTGATGGTCCCACTCTGCTTTTTATAGCAGCAGTAATCCAGGTAACCTGGACAAACTCCAACTTGGGTAATTATGTTCTCCTGACCTAAATTCTCCTTGGTGTTTCAGATGGATGCTATTCTTGGGCTGCTATCCTTAACAAGCAGTTGCTGCTTGGTGCACTCTGTGTTTCACCTGAGTGAGCTGTGTCTCACTGGACTCACAGCCTGTCTGAGGGACATTCTGGGAGCTTTTTAGACTTTAAAAGCCTTTTGTAGGAGTAAAGCGGGAGAGGATTTCGTGTATTTCATTTACAATTTACAGCATCTACTTAAAAATATTTTGGTTGATATATATCAGATGTAGTAATTAAATCAGATATTTTGGCATGCATACACACTCCAGGATGTGGGCATTGGAGGCACTTTAACAGGCAGTCCTAGAAATTCAGCTTTTCTTGGCATTTATCACTGGCTTCAAAGAATGAATGCTCATAATTCTGCCAAACACTCAGTAATGAGGATTTCAGCTGAGCATTCCCAGCTTGTTCTTCCCAGCTCCAGCTGGTCAGCAGTACCTGATGCAGATCAGTGGTTCCTGGAACCACATCTCCTGCAGGAAGGCTCAGCACAGAGCACAGGCTGAAGAGCACTTGCAGATAAACCCTCTGGAGTTTTTCTGAGGGGGAAAGAGGCAGATGTTTGGGTTCTTTTGTTGGTTGAAAGATTTTTTTTTTTATAAATACTCAAATACGAGGGAGCAGCCTGAGGAAACTGTAAAGCAGATCTAGTGGATCACCCTGGGGACATCAGCTGAGTCAACATTAGCTAAATTTACCAGACTTTCTTCCCCATCTTGATTTCAGTCTGCTTTGAGTGTGAAATACTTCTGTTCACTGCTGTCACTTATCTGGTTTGTGGTTTTATCAAAATCATTTTACTCATCCTCATGTTTTGCTTGGGGCAGATAAGCAAAAGATGCTTTCACCATTGTCACATTTTTCACATGGTCTGAGCTCCTGGATGTTCCTGGACAGGCTCCCTTCACCAGCCAAACAAGAACAGGAAAAAAGCAAAGTGAGACCAACATTTCAGGAAACAAAGAAATGTGTGCAGGAGGGAAATTGGGGTCAAACCCCCAGATCTGAGGAAGGATGGGACAGGAAGTAGGAGGGGGGCTGGAAGGAAGAGCAAAGCTGTGAAAGGATGTGTCGGCAGAGCATGGAAAAGCAGGAAGTGGAAAGGTGGAGTGTCAGTGGGTGAGGATGGAGGCACCAGTGGAAAGGACAAGGACTGGGATCAGGAAATAGCACAAAGCCCCTGCTCAGAGGAAACGGGCAAAATTCCAGAGTCCTCAGCAGCCCAGCCATGCTGCATTCCCACTGGCTCCTGCCAGTGTAACACCTACAGTGAGCTCCACCATTCCCAGTGAAACCCCTTTGGTTTGCATCAGGGCACAGCCACAAAGCCATTGCATTTTCATTGTGCAGTAAAATCCACAAATTATGTATATCTGACTATGTAAGTCCTGTTCTTTGCTTGGACACAGGCACAGTTGCTGTTTTAAGCAGTCAAACAAATTGAGATGCGCAGAATGAGCTAGATTATTTCCCAGTGCATTAAACATGGATGAACTTGACCTAAAATCTTTTAAAATTGCATTAACTTCCCTCTGTTGCTAGCAAAAACGTGAGTTATAAATGCTGGAGCCGGCTGAGGCCACCAGTTCCTCGAAAAAAGGACATTATACATGTAAAACTCTTGGTGATAAGCACAAGAATAATTGCAGGCTTCAGCTCAGGATGTTGAATAAAGCATTCCTGGGATTTCAGGGAGGACTTGGTGTTGCTGTGCTGTGTTGCTGCAGCCACTCTGTGGGTGCCTGAACCCAGAGCAGAGCCCACTGTGATATTTTCCAGAGATGTTACAAGAATTAAAAAGAGACTACAGCATCACTTTCAACTGGTTTCCCAAACGGTTTTATTAATGGTTTCAGGATGTGAGTAAATTAAGCAGATTAACTGTTTTTTTTTTTTTATTTCCTTGTATTTCAATGGAAAGAAAAGTAGGAAACCCCCTTGCTAATGAATCTGCCATGAACTCAGTGCTTCTTAGCAAAATCATTTTTGGCTCCTTTTCACTCTTGTTTTTGGGCTACTTTCATGTTTCAGTCTTGGGAAGTTATTAGAGGTGGAAGACCCCTGACCTCCCCTGAGCTCCTCTGATGGGCTGAGCCCCTTTTTCTGTGTAAGCACAGAGTGAAATGACTGGGGCAGCCTGGGATAGAACAGTTTCTGGGAGGAACTGGGAAAGAGGAGAGGCTCTGTCTCCAGAGGGAACTGAAAACTGAAGCAAGTAACTAAAGCATGGTCAAAAGGGCAGTGATGCAGCCACTGCTGAGTGTGGGATAGGAGAATTTTGTCCATCTGCATCACTGCTTTTAATCTGTGATTCTGCCATCACCCTCTCCTTCCACCTCTGCACTCTGAAATGGATGTGAAATACCATTCTTGTGTCAGGAAAAAGAGCTGAGGTGCTGAAGAGCTGAAATATCTGCAGATCCAAAACTTTTCCTTGGGGCCAGATCTACACAAGTCCAGGTGAGTCCCACTTATTCCAAAAAGATTCAGTGAAAACTCAAATATGAATATGACCAGCTGGAAGCAAAGGTACTCTGGCTTTGGGTAATGCTCAGAAGAAATCATCATTCAGAGAAACAAAATCTACACCTCCTTAAACCCATGCTTGAGACACAGTGAACATATGAAAGAGAAAGGAGGCACAGCTCTAATGCACACTACAAAAAAAAGAAAAATTCTTCCCCTGTCCACAAAAGACCTTTTCACTGGAGGGAATTTTTCTCTCCCATTTATTGTTTTCCCACTGATAAAAACCTGGTTCATTTTTAGGGTTTTTGGTAGTCTAGCTCCAAAACTGAAATCTGAAATAAGAAAATTTTGTTTTTTTTTTTTTTTTTTGTACATCTTCTGCTCAGAAGTCAGTAAAATCCACAGATGCTGAGTTCACACAGAGGGTCCAGGTATTTATTTCCTGTGCAGTGCAAAAAGCAGTGAGCAGATCCATGCAGTGAGAGCCCTGTTGCACAGTTACCATAGAGACAGCACATTCACAGAGTGCTTTCCTTATTCCTGCCAGTGGTGGAGAATTAGGCACAACACCATTCCTGCTCTTTCCCCTTTGGTGCACACAGACAAGGTGCTGACTTGCTGGTTCCATCCTTGTGTTGGGATCAATGAAAAGCCCCCTCTGTGCATTTTTCTCTGAGCTGCTGAAATGCAGACTCAGTGCCACCACCTCTGGGGTTTAGCAGAGTTCACACCTCAGCTCTCCCCATTTTGTTCCTCAAACCATGCTCACACAATTTCCTGTTTAGAAGCAAAAAGGGGGCTAAAGAGCTCTTGGTGCTTCCTCTTGTAGCTCAGTGCAGAGGTTTCTTCCCCAGAAGCAGCTGACAGTCAGGATATTTCTCTGATGGGCACTTGAGCTATTTTTTCCCATTCTCATCAGTTCAGATGGCTCTTTGTAAGAGCAGTTTCAAACCCTAATTTCAAGTGGCTGAAAAATAATGAGATAAAATAGGTTCTTTGAGTTGTAAAAGCATTAGCTGAGCAGGCTTGGCTCAGTGTCAGAGAAGCACAAAGCACAAGGGACAGAATTAATACCCAAGAAAATTCTGTGAGCTCTGTAGAGAAGGTACAAGAAATCTGAATCACAGTTCTGCAGACATTGCTGTTCCTTTGCTGTATTCTCTGCACTTCTCTGAGGTCTAAAAAAGGCTTCTGACACTTATTAACTCCTTCAATTTAAACATTGTTTTATGGAGTTCAGAGGTGGAAGCTTTGCAGATGAAACCCTTTGGTTTTTTGTTCCTCCTTTCTCTTTGGGGAAATTGAAGTGTCACGGTGACCAGGGTTAACAGATGCACCAAAAGGTCAGCAAGGCACATCACATGTGAGCAATGAAAACCAAATCTGCCTCTCATGGGCTTGACTGAAGCCTTTCCAAGATGGCAAGAGTGAAGAGAAGCTCTGGAGAAGCAGAGAGGAAATCTTCTGAGAAGAAAATAAGTTTTTAAAATACACAGGGAGGTCACTGCAGTTGCAGGTGATGGAGGATTCATATCACAGGAGCCCTCAAAGGCCTGGCTGCAAAAACTGCTGAGTGAAGGTAAAACCCCCATTCCAGAGTGTAATCCTTTCCCTCGAATTGATTCTGTTAGGAGATAAAGGGACACAAACCAAGTGACATCGTGGTGCCACCTTCAATATCCCCTCTCTGATGTTAACATCTACCTGAATCCATTTTCTGCTCTGTATTATCTTGCCACTAATTGCACAATAATTCTTCAATTACTGTGGGCTGCAGAACAGGGAAGCCCATCTGTCAGTGCTCTGTGTCCTTGTGACTCTTCCTGCCCTGAATTTGGGAGGGCTGCACTTTGCACTTCCTTTCCATTCCCTCGGGGCATCCCCTGCCAGGCACTAAGGGATTAAATTGAAGCTCCAAGCCCTGCCCTGCCCAACTCCCAGCAATTCCTGGGCTGGCAGAAGGCACAGATGAGCCACATATGAGGCAGCATCTGAATCAGGCTGTAATTTGTAGCCCAGGATGTTCAAGTAGTGAAACCAGAGCTGTCTGCCTACGTACACAAGGCCAGAAACTGGTGATGTAAAATTCCCTTTCTGCTCAGAGAAAAGCTTTGGATCTCAGGGGATTTCTTTAGGATGAAACTGGGAATTTGAATTAGATGATGCTCCTTTTTTTCCTCACCTGGGCAGTCAGAGGGATTTGGACAGTGGGATAAAGAGCAGAACATGATCCAGGGTCGGAAGGACTCAGCATTCAGCTGTGTTGATGAGTCAGGAGTGGTGTCTGGGATTTATTCCTTTTTAATACATATTTTTACCCTGTAACTTTATGATTCTGTTGACTTTTCAAATACAGTAATAAGCACTTTAACATCTTCAAAGTGCTTACAGATAGTATCTCAGTTAATCTCCAAGGGAAGGAACATAAGAAAATAATCAGTAACAGATAAGAAAATGTTTTAATTTTGTAAAAGAACTTGAAGGTTATGACAAATTAAAGACCTGATGTTGAACTAAATCAAAGCAGTGGAAATGAGCTGGAACTTGTATCCATCCAAGGTTTCTGGTGAGTTTGGCCTGGGTGTGGAGTCCCTTGTCTGGTGAAGGGGCAGAAGAAAGACAGACAGAATTACACAAAGAGCTGAGCTGGTATCCCTGGGGGAAAGGGCTCAGGCTCCATTGCCAGCAGGATGGTGGCCCTGCAGGAGCAGAGAACTCCTCTCCCTCCAGCCCCTTGCAGTGGCCATTTGAGCCCTTCCAGCAGCGCAGGAGCTCATGGCTCTCTTGGCAAGTGCCCACATTGCCCTGGCCAGTGTCACTGTGCTGGGAATAAATGTCACATGAAGGAATAAATTACAGCTGGGAGTGCCCAAAACCCAGAGAACTGCCCAGTTTGCAAATTAACACAAAGATTCTGGCTTATTTTGTTACAGGGGAGGCCAGCTGGATGAAAATATTTCTTTTTGGATAGTAGTTGTAGAAGAATGGGAGGACTGGGGTCATAGAAAGCCAAAATCTTTGCAAGTGCCAAGTGCTGGTTTGAATGCACTCTCTTTTTTCAGGACCTTCAGCTGTTCCCTGCAGGCTGAGAAACACTTTCTGAAGGGCCATTTTGAAGTAGTACAGCACAAAAAAAGCATTCCTCCTTCAGAGAGCACGGAATACTAATTTAGGGTTGGTAAGCTGTGGGGAAAAATGCTCCTCGTGGTCCCCTTTCACCAGGATGTTTTTTCCCTGTCCTATTTGAATTTAATAATGTGTCAGATTAGGGTTAAAGTGCTCTGTTTCCTGTGCTCTGCTCTGACTGTGATGCTGTACAAGACCTCCCCAGTTCTGCTTTTCTCTGGCACTGCTCAGACATGCGAAAGCCCCAAAGGCATTGTGTAAAGCTGCTGGGTGAGCAGAGGAGAGCAGTGAGGGGAGCACGTGAACAAGGCAGGCAGCAGATCCCCCCCAGCCCCCTGCACTGCTCTCAGCACTGGCACCGGGTTGGCATCACTGGCTTTGGCTCTGCCTGGCCAGCACATCCCAGCTGGACACACACTGGCTTGGAAAACCCTTTTTGTCACCTGCTCTTGAACAGATTTTTAGTGAGTCCACTCTCTGATATTAAACATCTGTTTGGGTGAGGGATGTCCCTGCTTTAGGTTACAGTCCTGAGATGCTGAGCGTTCAGAATTCTGCTCATGTTCAGGATTCCTTTAGAACAAGATGGATTAAAAAAAAATAATTAAAAAATAACATGCTCCTCAAACTTTCCACATCTAAAATTCCCTCTGTTCTTGGCGACAGGTCAGGGTCCTTTTGAAAGCCTCAGTACCACTGCACCTGAGTGGTGCCCATAAAAACCCCCTGGTGCAGAGCTCAGCCCTGCCCTTCCCCACAGAAATTTCCCCATATTGCCCCAAACCCATACCCACACTGCCTTGCCAATACAGACCCCAGGAAAGTCTAGACTCAAATTGGAAATATTTCTGTGCCAGGCTGGGTTTTATCTTGTAATGATGGTTCACTAAATTATGCCCTTAATGACATCTATGAATCAGTTTATTCTGTCCAAAAAATTAATTATGAAGACATTCTTGATTTGTGGAGCTTAAGTAGGAAAGTGCATCTACAGTCATCTTCCAAAACCTGGGTTATAAGATTATATATTAATCTTTTAGAGCCATGAAAACGTGGAAATTAGTGTTCAGGTTTTCTCCCTGCCACACACAGGACAATCCAAATGTGTGAAATTCATTGGAAAGGCTTTAACAGTGCTGTGTCTGTGATTGGCCATGAACCATGTCCTGATTCACTGCATAAAACACATCCACTGCACCTCCATAAATCTCCAGATATTTACAGGAACAGTTTCCTTTCCTTACCTATGATCAAACAGTGCTTTAGAGCAGGGCTGGCTGCTCCCTGCCCTGTCCAAACCTTTCACACAGACAATAAAACTGATGTACTGTGAGAAGCAGGGATTTAAATCCCCTTTTATGAGATACTGAAATGACTCTAAAGGGCTGTCATTGCCACACTTGGTGTGACCCAGACCTGAAGGTACATTCAAAAATCAATCAAACTAAACAAAGCTTTTGGAGGGAGATAAATGTGAACTGGTGTTTGGTACGTGTGCTGTGCATTTTCCAGGTATGGGATAAATAAAAGGTTGAATGAGAAATGATCAATAAGAGAGTAAATTGCAGGTACCCAAGCAACTCATTAAATCCAAGGCTTTTGGTAACATACTTGTTGTTATAATCTTCTGTCCTGCACAAGCAATGTCAGGAATGACAACCTGGTATTCATTATATTGATCTGAATTCATGCACCAAGCATTTCAGATCCTGTAGGTTTGTGGAGATGGATTGTACACTGAGATTAAAGAGAATCACCCTGAAAATCACTGGGCTCTTTGTAAACCTGCACTGCACACATGGCTGCGGAAAAGTTACCTTGCATTTTTCATCTTTTCTTCTCTGGGGGAATTCCATTTTCACACCTGGAAGTGTGTCAAGCCTGGAAATCAAGCCTGGAAGTCAATCCTGGAAGTGTTTCCCAGTTCTGGATGGTCTCATACTGGAACATGCAGCTCTAATGTGCACCAAGACTTCTCTGATCTTATCAGAGAGCCTGAGATGGGACCAGAAGGTCTCGTTCTGAAATTCAGCACAGCCTCTCCCTGGCCTTTGGCATGACTCCCATGTTTATATTCATCACCATATGTAGTTATTACATGAATGATAAATTTATTTACATAGTTAATATCCACATATATAATCTGGAAGGAATCACTGAGAGCAGAATTGTATCATCCCAGTGTTTCAAGCTGCCTTTTGAAATTACATGTTGTGCATGAAGATATCCTGAGCTGACAGCAAGGCTCAGCCTGGTGTGTCAGGCTTGGCCTTGGCCTTGTCCTGCTCCCAAGGACAATTACAGGGAGTCTGTGGTGCATGGGGAGGAATTGTTTGGGTTAAGAACTTGCTTTTCTGGTGAAAATCAGAGCCCTGCCCTGACTTAGCTGCAGCAACTGCAGCAGAAATTCCCTTAACCCAGCAGAATGTGGGTTCAGTCCTGTTCTCTTCCATCTTGCATCTCTCAGTGTCACCTCAGTTCCTTTGGGACCTTTTGAAAAATACAGAAAAAAAACCTCATTCTCTCCTTCAGCCTTTATTTAGGTGTTTTTTTCTTCTTTTTCTCCTAATGCCTTCTCAAACTCATTTTCCCTTTTCCTTCTCATTTCATCTAGACTGTTTCATGTTGAATAAAGTACATCCCCTGTAACAGGCAATTTAATTTAAAAAGAGATAACACCTATTTCATTTTTCCTTTTTGTAGCAGTCTCCTTCATGCAGGCAAAGGTTCTCTGCACTGTGTTCTGTAATTAACTTGTCTTTGAGTCAACCCATATGCTCAACTAATGCAAATAATTTTCTGGCTAAGATCATTTATTGCTTGAAAGAAAATTAATATTTTAATCAAAGTAACATTAAAAAGTAATTCAGCTGGTTTAGTGATTCTGAAAATTTGGTGAAAAAAATGAAAATTTCCAAAGGATGTCAATATTCAGGGAAGCTTTGGTTGTGTCTGAATGGGGTTGTGTTCTGCATCCTGCAGTTTTATATAAGCCACATTATATTTCATCTTCCAAAACATTCCATACTGCAGTAGAAAGGATCTTGAGCCTTTCAAAATGTCTTGGAAAGGAATCTGGGGGAGAGATGGGAGAAGTGGCTTTTACCCAGCTCTGACTGCTTACTCACTGGCTGGAAGGACACCAATGGCAGCCACAGGAGGATGAAAGATCCCTTTCCAAACCAAGGATCATTTCAGTGTTTCCTGCCTCGTGCTTGCACCAGGGTGGCTGTGGGAGCATCAGCTGCAGCAGTGGGGCACAAACCCTGCAGAGTGCCTTTGTCAGGGAAGGGGGAGGGAGAGCTGAGGATGCTCAGGGTGCTGGTGTGAGCCTGCTCCAGCCCCCATCCCACAGGAGGTGGGATGGCCTCTCCGTCATTCTGGCAGAAGGAATGTCCTCTCCTTGAAGCCTCAGGCCAGAAATTCAAGCCACACCAAACCTGGTCCATATGTTCTCACAGAGAGTTCACATTTCAGAGATCAAATGGGTTTGTTCCAAAAAAGAATACAGAGATTTGCTGTTGACTTCAGCCTGACCCAGGTTCCACTTGTAAACTGCCTTAAAATCTCCAGCACTTGGCTGCAGTTCATTTCTCTCACAAATCCCTGAGGTCATGATTCAACAAAACAATAAATCCAGCTTAAGGGCTCCTTGTGCCAGCTCAGAAAAGTCATGACACAGAATCACATCACGCTGATCCAGAGCAAGCAAACTTGCCTATTTGAATGTATTAAACAGTAATGAGAAGTTTATGTTGGACCAGAAGTCTCTGTCCTGATGAGGCATCTCCTGCAGCTACTGCTCCAGCTTTTTTTCTCTATCAGAAATGCTCTGTCCTCTTCTAGGCAGGAAAAGTGAGAGTGAATTCTGTGTCCTGCACTCAGCATTTCACCAGAAGCATGATCCCAATGGCTGATCCACATCCACAGGGTATTGCTGGCTCTGATTATTTCAGAGCTCTGCTAGCAGTGATCCCAGAACCAGGGACTCAGAGAACATCAGGGCACTCATTTCTCCTGCTCCTTCCATCAGGGAAGTCAGCAAAGCTGCCAAGGGCAAATCACTGCATTCTTCCTGAAGCTCAGAGAGACTCAAGAGCCCAGTGAGATATCCCCAAAAGAGAGAGCAGCTGTGAAACATTCCAGCTGTGGTGGAGCAGGGAGCTTCCCTCCCCAGGCCATCCCTCAAGGCTCCCTCAGCTGGCCCTGCCAAACACACCCTGGTAGTAAATGCCTGAAGTCAGGCCTGAAATAGTTTAAATTCTTTGTCCCAGCAAGGAAGCTCAGCAAATCCCGGAGATTCATTGTTAGAAGTTCCAGACTGAGCTCCTTTTGGGAAACAGGATGGATCCCTGATAGCAAATTTGCTTGAGTTTTCTTTTGAGTTTGCTTAACTATTTCAACACTTTTTCTCTGTGAGTTGTGTTCTTGAGTCATGAATTTCATTGTCCATTTCCATCTGGGCACTGTGACTGACACAGGCACCAGTGAACATTTCACACTAACTAGGAACATTCTTTGTTGGCCCCTGAACCATGCTGCTAAATCCTCTCCCAGCTAGAGAAATCACAACTAAGACGTCTGAGGTCACATGCAGAACAGCCAGAACAATCCCAGAGTCTCTTCCAGAAAACAAGGAATTGCAATAAACAAGGGAGAGGCTTCCCAGAAAGTCATTTCACAGTGAGCTCAGTCCATCCTGAGCCCAGGGAGCTGGAGCAGTTTGTGCCAGCCATCCTGAGGGAGAGTGGGCAGGGAGCTTTGCACATCTGAAGGCTTTCAGTGACATTTTTAGGGCCAGAGTCCATTCTGAGCTCTGCTGTTATTCACCTACAGCTGTTTTGGCTTTATAGCTGTTAAATATAATCCATGCTGAAAGGGAAGAAATGGAGATGAATTCATTAGTGATAATGCTCATTGTTTCCTTGCACAGTTTGTGTGCAGAGCACACAGCTCAGTGCAGCCCCAAGGCTTTGCCCACTGGAAAGGAGCTTTCCCATGCCACAGCACTGACCCCCTGCAGCACACAGGGGGGTTTGTTCTGCTCAAGCCAAGGTCAGCAGGCAGATTATCCTAAAACCTTTCCAAAAGCAAACAGAATTAAACTGTGTAATGAAAGACAGTAGTTTAATTTCTTAGAGTCAGTCAAAATAGCAGAACTCCTGGAGTGGATGGATTCCTGGTAATAAAGCAAAATCAGAGAGGCAGGAAAAAAAAAAAAAAAAGAGAGAATGACAGCTGAGCATGTAAAATAGTCATAATCAATATCTACAGGGAAGGGAAGGGAAGGGAAGGGAAGGGAAGGGAAGGGAAGGGAAGGGAAGGGAAGGGAAGGGAAGGGAAGGGAAGGGAAGGGAAGGGAAGGGAAGGGAAGGGAAGGGAAGGGAAGGGAAGGGAAGGGAAGGGAAGGGAAGGGAAGGGAAGGGAAGGGAAGGGAAGGGAAGGGAAGGGAAGGGAAGGGAAGGGAAGGGAAGGGAAGGGAAGGGAAGGGAAGGGAAGGGAAGGGAAGGGAGATCACAGAAACAATGGGGTGGTCAGGATCTCCTTGCAGTCTGCAGCTGCCTCCTAAGGGGAAGGGCAGACACTGATCTCTTCTCTCCAGACCTGTGCCAGGGCAGGTTTAGGGTGCATATCAGGAAAGGTTTTTCCCCAGAGGGTGCTGGCACTGCCCAGGCTCCCCAGGAAATGGGAGCATCCCCAAGGCTGCCAGAGCTCCAGGAGAGGTTGGACAGCACTCCAGGGATGCACAGGGGGGATTTTGGGGATGTCTGTGCAGGGCCAGGAGCTGCACTGGATGATCCCTGTGGGTCCTTTCCAACTCAGGATATTCTGTGAATCTCTGAAAATTGCATATAAGCTAATTGTACTTCCTTTTGAACCCCCAGGATACCCATATTAACCCCAAATTTTGGGGTGTAGAATGAGTCTCTGACCAATATTGAAAACATTAACCAGGGATAAGTATTTTAGAAATCTCCATGGAGATTGTCATGGCAAATCAACAATGCCTGGTGTGTGACACACTTCCATATTAATACCTCTAATTCATCCAAAATGCCCTTTTGCCATTCTTGCAGCGTGCTAGAAGAATCTGTCCCATGTTGGATGGGATTCTAATTGCTAGCAGAATACTCAGTTGTTGACAGACATGGCTTCCTGTTGAAAATGAATGTAAAACCAGAATAGGAAAGCTGACCTTATCCAACTGAAGTCTTTTGGAGGTGAAAAATAGAACAATTACCGGATGCAGGTAGATAAAAATTTTCCCTATGGAACAAAAATTCTGTGGGATGTGCTGATTTTGCAGAACTAAAACCTTTCCTGGGAATACATCAATTCAGCTTAGCAGGGAAGAAAAAAAGATAAATTGAATAGTTTACATTTTTTAGAATACTTGTTATTATTAATCTTTGAAGAATTAACAAGGAAAGAAATGTCAGCGGTAAGACAAAATTTCTTATATATTCAAACAATGTATAAAATCAACACAAAATGGTTTGGTTGTGTAAAAAAAATATTTGGTTTTGTTGTAAGCATCACAACTTTCTGTGGATTTTTATTTTTCCTCTAAGCAATGTCTATTTTTTAAAGTTTTGGCTGTGTTTAAAGCTTTCATCTTTTGAAACATACTCAAAATAGAATAGTCAATATAGAATATATAGTCAATATAGAATATATAGTCAATATAGAATGTATAGTCAATGTAGAATAAGTAGTCAATATAAAATATATAGTCAATATAGAATATATATTCAATATAGAATAAATAGTCAATATAAAATATATAGTCAATATAGAATAAGTAGTCAATATAGAAGATATAGTCAATATAGATTATATGTCTCTTGTCCTTTTATCTTGTGGGTGCATGGGGCAGAGAGAGCAGGACTGATGAATAAACTGAAAACACTTCCAGTTCCTGTTTCCTGGTACTTTGGGCTGTTGGACAGTACATGAGACCTTGAGCATTTTCCTCTTTGTTGATTTTCCTGCCCCTGAAGGGCCATGAAAGGCTGAAGATTTCCTGGCTGGCCCAGATTGCTCCTCCGATGTGGGCTGAGGTTTCTCCTGGGTGTAAAGAGGGAGAGGAGCAGCAGAAGCAGCTCTCAGAGAGCCCAGCAGCCCTGGTTTCCAGGAGCTGGATGCTCAGAACACTCAGAGGACAGAAATAATAAACACCTGCTGAGGGAAAATGTCAAAATGTTCCTTCCTGGCTTTTAAGAAAACAAATTCTGAAGGCTGGAGAGAACATTCCCAAAATCAACATGACAAATAAATTAACAGCTCAATTACCCAAGTGCCTTACATGAACAAGGACAGCTCTCCATGGTACAGAAGGAAATTAAAGCCCCTACCAGAATGGGATTTTATGTTGCATTCAGGCCCACTCAGGAGGGGAGAAATTGAGACCCCAAGAGGGGATTTGCTGTTAAACTGGAGCAGACAAAGCAGGTCCCTCTGTTCTTTACCCTGTCTTTGAGAGGTGCAGGAGGGCAAGCAGAGGAGCTGTCACAGGCTCCAGCTCTTGTTCAGGTCCTTCAGCAACCATATTAAGTTGACAGCACCCTCAGACGGGTCAGAGCAGGTACAAGGACACTGCAGGGTCAGTGGGAATGGTGTGGAACAGAATAATGAAATTCAGGGGTCTCCAGATGAGCCTCAGTGATTGCCATAACCATAAATCACATAGCTCTGTCACTGCTGTGTCCTGCAGGAGAGAGACAGGCACTGGAATGATCAAAAAGGGGTTTTCCACAGCAAAATTCTCTTGTTCTGCTTCCTTTGAAAAGGACTGTAGGTATAGCATTATTTCCACCTTTGCAGAAATATTTTATCTTAAAAAGAGTCCTATTAAATAGTCTCCAGCTGGGATTGGCTTACAGGGGGGCGTTATCTGAGCACTCCAGAGGGCTCTGAAAATAGAAGAGGGAAAATGCTTCAATAAGAGAGAAAATATATGTCTGCTCATAAAGGTTAATGTGAAATGTCCCAGTGCGCTGGAGACACAGAGAATTGTGGCTATTGAATTCATTTTCTCACTAAAAATATTCCAGTCAATTCCAAATAATCTCCTCTCCTCACTTGTGTTTCCAAAAGCCTTCTAAAGATTTTATCTTTGAAACCAACTTTCTTTTCATCTTCTGTTTTATCATCTTTGCTTTCGGGGTCAGTTTTTCTTTTTTAGTTTCTTTCTTTGCCAGGCTGCCTCACATGGAACCATTGCTGGGTCTTCCACTGAAAACACACATTGCTTGTGGAGGCATCTCCAAGTATGAACCAGCTCCTGAATGAGGAGTTGAACTGTGTTGAGAACTTTAATTTTCACGTGTTTTCAAGCTTGGGGATCCCTAACTGATCCCTGACCATGTCAGTGTCCAAAGAGATTATCACAAGCACCCAGAGAAATGTTTAATGCTAATTTAGAGGTTCTGATTGTGTCCTCTGAATTCAGCTGCCTCTCCCCTCTGCTCCAAAGGGAATAAAAGCTGAGCAGGAAGGTGATCCAGCCTGTGCCATCATGCCCTTTATCACTGGGCTGCCAGCAAATACAGAAAATACTGATTTCTTTAAAGACTTTCTCAGGCAAGCCTTGATGACTGAAGAAAACAAAACCCATCATCACTCTACATTCTTCAGTTAACCTCAAAAACCACTTCCTCATGTAGGATTCTGCTCCAGGAGCTGCATCAAAGAGGAGATTGCAGCTCCAGAGCAATCCCACCCGTGGGGATGGCCCTTTGGCAGTGCTGAGCCTGAAGTTAATCCACAACTGTCACACAGAAAAGAGGGGCAAAAATGCAACCACACTGCAGTGATGTGCTGCCAATGCCAGAGCAGAATACATCTTTTAGGGGTCATTTTTAGGGATCGTTTCTTCCCTTTTAGGGACCATTTCTTCCCTTTTAGGGATCATTCCTTCCCTTTCAAGGAGACCATTTCTTCCCTTTTAGGGATCATTCCTTCCCTTTTAGGGACCATTCCTTCCCTTTCAGGGACCATTTCTTCCCTTTAAGGGATCATTCCTTCCCCTTCAGGGAGACCATTTCTTCCCTTTTAGGGATCATTTCTTCCCTTTTAGGTGTCATTCCTTCCCTTTCAGGGACCATTTTTTCCATTTTAGGGATCATTTCTTCCCTTTTAGGGATCATTCCTTCCTGAGCTCACCGTCTTGTACATCCTGGCCTGGTGCCCTTGCAAACACCATTTCCACTGAATAGATCCCCACATTCTGCACTCACTGCTTTCAAACCAGTTCAGAATCCCTGGCCTGTGCTCCAGATTAATCACAGCTCGTTTTTAGCCAGAATATCACGGAAGCTCTGTGGCACTGCCATTAATCTTTGATTCTCTGGGCTTTTATTAATGATGGTGACACCAAATGCACCTTCTGGTGTGAGGGGAGCTGCAGGAAAGATAATGTTATTTCTGAATCAAATTATCCTTCCTCTTTGTACTTAATTTAGAACACAATTTGCTGGAGGCTGAAAAGCTTTGGCTTCAGTTTGCACAGACACATCATATGTGTCTGCCTGTCCAAATATTTTACCCTTACATTTTACAGCAATAGCAGGGCCTATAAAAATGATGGCAAAAAGCCTATTGATTTCATCTGAACAGGAGCCAGCAGAAGCTGATTTTACCTGGACACTGTTCTCCAACAGATGTAGCTCAGTAATAATTCATGTTCTTGAATCCAACGTAGAGCTATGAATGCACAATTAAAAAAAAAAATCACAGTTCTGAGTCTGTTACTTTCCTCTCTGTTTAATCAACAGGAACAGAGAAGGAGCAGATGACCTGTAATAAAAGATTTTAGCCATTTCTTCTGCACTTCTTTGCTGAAATGAAATCATCTTTCACTCTGGAAGAGTGAGAGGGTAACACAGCACCGTGTTACAATTTATGAGACATTTTCTTTGGTGATGCTTTCACCACACCACATTTGTAACTGCTGAAAAATAACCTGGACAGGAAAGCCTGGAGGAGTAAAAAGGTTGTTGTTCTGTAGGAAAGGAAAGAGTGAGGTACAATTTCAGAGCTTATCGCAGATGATGCCAGCAGAGGAGATGTGGCTGTAATTTCCTTGCATGAAATAATTTGCAGAGGCACATTAATTAGTGTGAGTGTGTGAGGAGACAGACAGGAGCTCTCCAGTTCTGTCCTGGAAAATACCAGAGGTCCCTGGGAGAATCTGGAGGAGAATTTTCAGGGTTCCATGGAGGTTTACCCCAAATCCATCTCATGCCCCAATCAGCCTCGCACATCAGGCTGCTGAATGGGAGCTCTCTGTCCCCTCAGTGTTGAGTGAACACAAACTGGGGATGGTTTTTTCCTCCTTTCCCTTGGAACAGAGTGGAAGGGCAGATCTGCCTGTGGGTTCAAATCCTGAATTTCAGTATTTGGTTTGTATGATTTGTCTGTCTATGATTTGTGTTGGTCTGTCATGCTTAGAACATGAAAAGTGCTCTGTTTAATGAGAAAGTGGACTCTCTTTCTATTCCAGCTCCCAAAGCCCTGATTCCATCTAGACCCCATTTCCCTCACAAAGAACCTTTCAAAAGCAAAGAATTTCAAAAATCACTGCTATGAGTGGTTCAAGAATCTACTCAGTAAAAAAGTCCCAAAATGAGCTGTCCTCATTGCAGATTTTTTGTTAGCTTGAATTTCTTGCTCCAGAAGTGGGTCAATATTCAGACACATACAAAAAGATCTTTTGTTTTCCCAAGTATGTGTGAGTTTTGTGGAATTCTTTTAGGATACAGAAAAGCATATCTTTATTTTCAACATCTAACATGCCAGAACCAGTGGCTTTGAAAACATCCTCTCCTCTAACGTGGTTTTCATTAGGAGAATGCACTCCCAAACTGAAATCAGTGCCAGTTTTCAGAAAGCAATCCAGTGTGTTCTTGCCTTGACATCTGTTGGTATAAATAATGTAGTAAAATGGGAATTTGGAAGAATTATTTGTGTATATTAGAGAAGACTTGTAACTGAGTGGTGATTCTGACAACCTGCTGCTACAGGCAGAGCTGCACTCAGCTCAGATATTGAAGCCAGCAAAAAGGAGCACTGTGATTATTGCTGGATCACTCTTGCAGCTCAGATTTACAAGTTTCAAGCAAATAAAAAAAAGAAATGTCAGACTGGCATGGGAGTGTCACCAGGAGCAACCTTGGGAGCAGCTAAGCCTGGAAGGGAAGTTTGCTGTGAAAGCTGTTTTGTTTTTTGTTGAGATTTACATTTCCAATCCAAAATCCAGGAGGATTTTGGCCTGTGTGGGGTGTTTGCAAGCTGGTGAAAGCAGAATGGGGACTTGCTCCACCAAGCAGATTTTAAATTCACCAAAAAATATCCTTGTGGAATGGAAAGCTGAGAGCTGTGCACTGATATTAGGCATATTTCCATTACCAGAGCAATATTTAATTGGCAGTTGCCCTAAGTGGACCCTTCTGAGCTTAGTTTGACATTTGTCCATTATCATTTTGCACAGGATTTGCCATGCAGAGTAACCAGTGAGCACCTGCTGTGCTGCCCAGGGGATGGGTGAGTAACTCTCATTCTTTCTGCAGAGATCAACTTTCAAGCCTTGAATGGAAAAGTCAGAAAATTTAGCAAACATTTCACTGCTTTTACTTCAGTTTTTGAGCACTGTGCCCTCCTGCCTTGTCCTATTTGTGGTGTCTGGAGCAGGAGTGTAGCAAGAACCCCTCACCAGCTCTACAGACCCTGGAGTGGCTGCTCTGCTTTGTGCCTCTGTTGAGTGAAGGATTTGTTATTTCTTGCTCAGATACTTTAAATTTCTATTCCTGTTCTGAGAGGGGCACCCAGTGATGTGCAGGCAGGTTCTGAGCTGTTTGTCTGGGCTGCCAGGAGGGCAGAGCTGACCAGTTCCATACCTTGTTTTATCTGTCACAGCTCTTTCCCAGCACATCTTGCAGACTCTTTTCTACATTTTGGTCCAACATGCACTAAAATCAAACTTTCTTGGTTTCTTGCCTGATTTACATTTAAGGAGATGAGCTTGTGCTGGTTTATTTTAATACAACATCAGTTCTAAAATACTTTTTCCACTGGAAGACTCCAGCTTTTCTGGCTGTGCTGAAAGTAGCATTTGGTATAAGCCATAAACCCTGCTGCAAACAACTTAATCTATTCAGAATGAGGCTGGAAAGGAAAAAGAGCACTACAGCAAACAAAGGCTTGTGTGTCCTTGTTTAAGGCTGGGAATCCCATGGCTCTGAGAGATGAGTTTTGCCCTTGGAGCCCTCTAACAATTTAAGACATTTTTATTCCAGCTGTTTGCCCAGCCTGGAGCAGAGCTGCCTCACCACTGAAAATGCATCTGAGCTCTGTGAAAATGCACTTTGAATCATCTCCTGTGTTATTGCACCTGAGACAGGGAAGATGCTTAAAGTTCATAAGGGAGCTGAGATCAAATTTAATCATCTGTGCACTGCAGACAATTGTATTTCCCATTTGCTAAATCCAATTGTTGGTGTTTCATTCAAGTATCTGCTAAGAGAGCTCTTGCTTTGCCTTGCAGTGAAAAGGTGAATCAGTCAATTGTTTTATTTCTTCCAGAGGTTAATCACCTTTCTTTATAAAATGTTTGTGTCTCCTTTGATGTTGCAGTCAATGTGTCTTCAGCCTTTTGCCACTGGTTCTTGGTCTGTCCTGCCAGACACCAGTTCAGCCCCCAGTAAAATTCATCTTCTCTCCTCACCCCCAGCCTGGGTCCCAGTTACAGCCTGGTGTCCCACCCCAGCAGGGTTTAATTGGGTAAAATTGTGAGTTGAATCTCCTCTACGTCCCAGGTCAGTGATTCTCAGAATATTCCACCCCACTCACTGCAATTAAATCAGCAGCCAGGGCAAAAAGTGCTCAATTTATGCCTGACTCCTCTGTGCACCCTGTGATAATCCTCAGCTAAACTGATCATGAGATTGTGCTGCTTAAAGCCAGTGTTTATCTTTGCAAGCACTTAAGGCATTAAGTGTCAGTATGAGAGGAAAATGAAACGTTGGCAGAGAGTTTTTGGAAACAAACATCAACTGGAATATTAAGAGGCTTGATGCAAGGAGCAGATTTATGGTTTCATCTGACAGGTTTGAGTCTTAAATAAGGGAGATAAAGATAATAAATGTTGTAGCATGTCTGATTTACAGCTCTGATATGAGATAAATTGGCTGCTCTGTACAGATTACAGCTGAGATTCCATAGCTGTATCCACATTAACAAATATAATATTCTCACATTAAGTGAGAATCCAGAAGTGGGATTGTCCAAAAACTTTGTTTTTTAGAAGGAAGATACAGCCAGATGCAAGATGCTTCCTGGAAAACAGCTTAAAAGAGGAGGAAAGTGCTGATTTCTGACTTAAAAACTAGTTTTGTGATTCAGCCCAAAAAGTTTTTCATCAACCCTGTCATTCCAACTGAACTAAAAGTGTTAGGGGAAAAAAAGGCAAATAATTCTCAAACAGAATATGGTATCTGGGGACAGCCAGCACATGGATATAGAAAACAGCTGCTGGTCTGGATTGTACAGGGAATTTTGACATGTAGATATGGGCACTGCAAAAAAAACACAAAAAAAAAAGACAAAGTCACTTTGCACCTAGAAAAGAGAACAGTGCTTCTCTTACTCTTACCAGGTGTTTCTAATAGCCCACAGAATAATTTGTGACTTTGTAATAAGAATCTGTTTTAGGACCAAGAGTTATAGTTCTTGCCTGAAAAAATACTGGGATTTTTTTGCATAAAACTTTAGGGATTTTTGCAGGATTGTTACTCTCAAGAATTGTAACAGCTTTTAGTTTTATCTTGGTTTGGAACTCAGCAAAATTGAAACACTGACATTTGAGGTTAAATACACTTCTGGTGCTCTTTGTTATGGTAACACCCCCTTCAGTGCTACATTCAAGAAGAGAGCTGAAAATTCACACTTTGCCGCAGCACACTTTAAATCTTGTCTGAGCCAGATTTCATTGAACTTTCCTCGCATGGAACTGTTCTTGGCTCGCAGTAACCCAGAAATCCCGGTGAGGAGTTCACACCTTTGCTCGGGGCTGATCTCACCACAGCTCCTTTGCTCTCACAGTCTCACCCTGCTGAGGACACCCCTGAGAGCTCCTGGAGTCCTGATTTTGGCAGAACGCTTCTCCCCACGAAAACCAGCATCGTTCTTCAGCGGGACAAGATTCAAGTCTTATTATTTTTAAATCATGTCACTAACCTACTCATTGGAGCCTTGCCCTGGTGTAATAAAACCAAGTTGAAATTGCTGAAGGGCTCAGCTGCTGCCTCCAGCAGCTGCCTGGCTGTAATTTGCCAATAGGATGTATTACATCCTGATTACAGCTTCTTTTGAGTGATAGGCCAAAATTACAAGGCCGAAATGCGGCTAATCATGATAAAGGAGATAAGTCTATTCATCTCCTGCCTGCATTTAATATTTGCACAGCAGATGCTGTTTGTTCCCTTCAGCTTCATTTCCACAGAAATTTGCTCTCATTCTGAAGAAGTCGTGAGATTAATGAAAAACTTTATTGGACATTTTGATAGTGGAGAGAGGGAGGAAGGTGGAATATCTTGGAAGGTTTCTCTTTGTTTCCCAGCCCAGACAAACTTACACAAATCAACCAGCCCTTGAAAGACAAGCAAAGTGAGTAACTCCAGGCCAGAAGCAATTTTTAGGAGGAATTTCTTCACTGAAAGGATTGTCAGGCACTGGAAGTGGTGGAGTCACCATGCCTGGATTTGTTCAATGAACAACAGGAGATGGCTCTCAGTGCTCTGGTTTTGGTGACATGGTATTGTTGGGCCAAAGGTTGGACCTGATGATCTTGGAAATCTTTTCCAACCTTAATGATTCTGTAATTCCAATCTTCCTAAAACACTCTGGGAACTCCTGATGAGCAGTGTTGCAGCAAAAATAGGCATTATTAATTCCTTCTATGTCTCCACCACTGTGGGTGAAAATACAACCCACAGCAGAGTCCCTGATGCATCAGATCAGAGCAGCCACTCGCAGACACTCAGCTCCCCAGGGGTCTCAGAACAGAGACAAATTCCAATTTATTTTGTGTTCTTGTGATATGCCAAGCATGAGACCCCAAACACAGCACAGATAATTGATCTCAAGCTTTTGCTCTTCACGTCCCAGCCTTTCTGCTGCTCCATTTTTGCCAGTTGTTCCTTGCACGATTAACTGTAAGCACAGAAGGAGAATGCCTGCAAACACTGTAGTGTAAATATTTTCCAGCCAAGTTAGTGCAGACCCCAGAGATGTGTTTTAGGCTGCAGGACAGATTAAGAGTTAGGCCAGGCTTGTGCAGCCCCTGGACCAGCTGAGCTGCTCCTACCACCAATGTAAGGGCTTGACACAACACCAGTGAAGTCACACTCCTGTGGGAAATGAAAACCATTCCTACACTGAAATATAATCAACATTCTAGAAACAAAGCCATTTCATGGCTAATTCAGATTACTCCTCAGGAATGTGAAGTAAATAAAATGAAACATTTAATTCTGGAAACACATTTTACCCCAAACTCTCCCAGGCATCCCCCTGGGATGTGCCTCCACCAGCTTGGGCTGGGTGTGTTCCCAGGACATTCTTTGTGACCAAGATAATCTCCTGCTTGACTGAGGCTTTGACAGGCAGGGGTTTGATTGACTTGGCTGTTGCAGTGCTGCCAGAGGGACAGGACTGCACAAACAGGAGTCCCTGCTGGTTTGCAGCACTGACCCAGTGAGGCCAGGGGCACAGCAGCAGCAACGCTCCCCTGCATCTCACCCCAGCTTTTCCCCACAAAGTGCTCCATAGCATCACCAGGGTGGTATCCCTACACAGCCTGCCCTCAAAGATGAAATTGAGGTTGGAAAAAACCCAACCCCACTGGTTCTCTGCTATTACACTCATTCATTATGATTTTCTTTTTTTTTTCCCACAAGGATTTATCCTCATATTACAAATCAGTAATTCCTTCTCATTTTTCTCATGTGTTACCACGCAAACTTGATATTCCTGTGCTCAGCATCAGAGTCCATGTGCCTGTACACCACAGAAGTTATTCAAAGAGGGAATGTGGGATTTTCCATGCTCTAAGGACTGGATTAAGGATAGCAAAGCAACCAGAGCCAGGGTGATGCCTCCTCTGCCTCCATCCCTGGACCCAGCTTGCCAAAGGCAACACAAGTGCTCCATTTGTCTTGCTGAGATGCCTAGGAAGGCTGAGAAAGCTGATTTGCCTCTGCTGAGCTCTTTCTTGAGGCCCCACCACAGCTGGTGCTGATGAATTTCTTGTGATGGTGCTGCCAGGCTTCACAACCTTCACAACCAGGCAGAGATTTGTGCCACAGGGTGTCAAATTCGAGTTTATCGTGGTCACTGAACCAGCAAGGCAAAGCCTCAGAGCACACAAGCTCTCTGCAAAGCCTCTTCCCATTAGTTATGCCTGTCCCTGCTGTCAATCCTGTAAAAAACAAACATTTCCCTTCTTTCAGGGCAAGGTTTAGGAAGTCCTGTCCAGAACTGCAATGCCCCATGTAACCCTGTGCAGGAAGCTGCAAAACTTGTCTGAAAGTGTTGTTCTTGTTCCCAAATCTATTCCTGACCTCTCTACGTTTATTTTCCGTGGCTGTGAAATTCTCTTTGACCTAATTACAATTCCCACTTGGTGTTTTGGCACTGGAAATGGAGAAGCAGAGCTGCTGAACAAAGAAGTGTGTCAGGTGCACTGTGGTCACCTCTGCCTCTCAGAGCAGAGAGGAGCAGACAAGGGCTGGGATCATTTTACACCTAAGCCAGTGTTTAATTGTCCTAATAGCCCCAAGATTGCAGCAGCTCAAAGCTTCCCACCAAGGATTAAGAAACCTCCTAAATATGGGTTTGTTGCAGGGATGGCAAAAAGAACAACAGAGTCTCTGAGAACTGTTCTTGAAAAACATTTATTCTGTCATGGATTTACAGCTCTGACTCCCAAGCCCCACAGCCTCTCCCAGCAGGTTGTTCTGGGCACAGTTACCCTGGATGGAAAAACAAAAGCCATACAAAGGAGCCCCCCAAACAAAGTCTGGTACCAAAGTGAGCCCAGGTTTTCTCTGTGCTGTTGGATATTTAACCCCAGCTGGGATGGAGCTGCCCTGCCCCATCCCTTGGGCCCAGCTGGAGGATGTTCCCTGCCAAAGGCCCCAGGCAACTGAAGATGTTGTGTTTAACTGCAGAATAACCAGGGGGAACAGGGGTAGGGAAGGATTCAGCAGCTGCTATTTTTTTCAGACATCATTGAAAAAGGACATCTATGCATTTCAGTTTCACCTCCTGAGCCCCAGCATTAGCAAAGTCAGATACAAACCCAGAGACCAACGTACACAAAATAGTGACCAAGATCCAGACATTTCTAAGCCCCTCAGTTTACTGTGCTGTGACACCTCCAAAAAGCAACAAAACCCACTTTAGGAGTGTGGTGGATCTTATTTTTAAGAGGGAGGGACAGAGATGCAGCACAGAGCATAGCAACTGTCAAGCAATGTTTAAGGCAAATTTATTCCCATTTATCAGGAGTCAAAGAAATGGTTTTGTTTGTTGGCTTTGTTGTTGAAGCTGTTAGATAACATCTCAGCTGGACATTTCTGCTTACATGATTTAATCAGAGTTTGAGGGAAGTCATCTCAAGCTGATCTGAGCTTAGAACAGCAAATAATGTTATTCCCAAGAATATCAGTCAGAACAAATTTTTCAAAAATTAAAATAATTGATGTTCAGGACTCCCCCAAAACTTTCTTCCCTCAGAGACCAGGTTGAGCCCAAGTGTAACACACAGACATGAAGAAGGACACAGTGGCAAGCCTCTACAAACACAGGGCTGAGTAGGGCCAAAGCAGAGCCAAACCTAAATTCCACAGGTGTGAAACAGAGTTATGAGTAAAAAAAGGGGGAAAAAAGAAAAACAGAGCCCCAGAGAGGAATGTTTCATGAGAGAGAATGGAAAATAAAAGTCCTCGGAATGCAAAAAAGGGAGTTCTTAGGTGCAGCCACAGAAAGCTGGGGAGTTCAGTTGCCTCATCTCTCAGGTGTTAGTTTGTTGTGCCTTTGCCCTCCCTTGGAGATGCAGGTGATGGTGCCAGGAGGTTCCTGCCTTTACTCAGTCTGTGCATCATAATTAGCCCCCCCTGCTTTCTTCAGCTCGTTCTTGATGTAATCCTCATCCAGCTCTTTGTGGTCACTGATCACAAATTCTTTGGCAAAGTTCTGTAAGAGATAAAGAAAAAGCTTGTTAACAAAGGGGGATATTTTCAATTAGCTGATTGAAGGTGGGTTATCCAGATTCTCTGGGTGAATGAGCTGCACACCCTGATCTCCTGTGGCTGGGATGATAAATAGCAAGCTGTGGATGAGACAGAGGGCTGGTGAAGGCAAAACCCAACACTTAACCTGGAAAAATGTTATGTATTCCACAGCCACTGGCTGCAGCAACAGTGCAGGGGTGCAGGGATGCACAGGCCAGGTTAGATCAAGTTCCCTAAGCAGTATGTGAACTGAAACCCTCAAAATTACTGACCTCCTGACCACCAGTGACCCTCAGCATAATCTTGGCCAAGTCACTAATCCTCTCTGTGCCCTTTTTAGGACCCCTTCTCCTAAAAAAAGAACAGCACCACACCAGAGTACACCACAGTGTCACACCTGAGAAGGACTGAGCAGCACAGGGATGCTCCCAGGAGCAAACACAAGGCAGACATTGCCCCAGAACGGCTGTGCACAGGCTCTGCCCTGTGCTTTGTGTCCCAGGTGAGCTCCTGGGTGGATGCACTTGTGTGTGCAGGGCAGTTTCCTCCCTCTGGAGAGCTCTGGAGCTGGGCAAGCCCCAGGCAGTGCTGGGATGAGAGGCTGGGACACAGAAAACCTTGCTGGGAGCAGAATGGGACCCAGGGTGCCTTTAGGGCTCCTGTCAGAGGCAGCTCAGGGATTTTTTCCCTTTTTGGGGCCTGTCCTTCCTGCCTCCCAGCAGGGCTGGCATGGCATCCATGTGTGTGCACAGCCATTCAGCAAACAGCCTGTTTGCTGCTTGCTTTAGCATTTTCCTCCCCTTCCTAACCACAACTGAGAGCACTGCTTGAGTCTCCCTTCCCCCACATGACAAACACAAGCATCCACTGCACTCCGCCAAAAACATGAATAAATATCCCAACAGCTTTGCTGAGACATCTCAGGGAATCTGCAATGCCCCAATGGCTGGGCAGTGAGTTCCCCAATGGGTGATGGAGAAGGAGGGCAGCAGGAATCTTGTGTGGGTCTCCCTGGCACAGGGGGGCTCCTAATTGGTTTCAGCCTCTAAGCCATGGGAGAGCTCTTTATTGGCAGCATCCCAAGGGTCTGAGTTTGGGATCAGAGTCAGATAAAGGAGGGGGTGGAGGAGGATGTAGCTTGAAAGAGCCTCAGCACCTCTTTCATGCGGTGGGAGAGATGGAAAGGATGGAAAGCAGCTCCCTCCTCCCCCCTCTGGGCTGGGGCTGATCCTGTTTCACACTCAGGAAATCCTCAGAGCTGCTCTGCTGTGCCCGAGGGGCAGCTCCAGAGCGCTCAGCAATAACAGCCCTGCCTGCACTGCCCGCCTTTCCTGGCCGTGGGGACAGCACAGGCACTCAGCCACGGCCTGGCAGAGTGCAGGGAAAATGGGAAAGACATTGCTTTTGAGAGAAAAACAAATCCTTTTCTTTTTTTTTTTTTTTTATTTTAAGACAGAAATAAAGAGGCAAACTGCCCAAACCATCAGATTTAGTCATGCTCACGAGTGTCCTACTTCCAGGTCTCCAGGGTGACATCTCTGCAAAGCTCAGCCCTTGCTAAGACCCACCCCAGCATTTTCAGCTGTTTGATGCTCCTGTGTGAGTTTTGAGCTGAGCCTTTTCAATTCCTTTTCTATGGTACCAGGTTTAACATTTTCCTCACCTTGGGAGCAAATTATCCAACACTACATTATTTCAGGGCAGGTCTTTGCCCCGCTTTAGTGAGAACTGAGGCAGGTCCATAAAACCATTTCTGAGAGGGATTCCATGAAAAGTGTATTTTATAAGTGTGGGGAGGGTTTTCTTCAATGCAAAAATGTATTTTATAATGAAAAGTGTATTTTATAATGAAAAGTGTATTTAATAAGTATGGGGAGAGTTTTCTTCAATGCCCACTCTGCAGAATCCAGCTGATTCTGAAATTGAAACTGCAAGTGCACTCATGCCCAAACAGAGGAGAGTTCATTACATGTGCCACACAGTAAATATAATTACTCAATGCCTTCTCAAGCAGACACTTATCCAGATGACTCCTGGGTGATGATTTGTGGGCAACATCCACCATTTCACCAAAACAACCTTTAATGAATGAACAGTGTCCCCCTAGCAGTGGCCAGATGGGTTCTGCTCCCAGCCACTCTTAAATATCCTCTTAGCTGCCTGGGCCACCTCTTGTGCCAGATTTGTACCCTCAGAGTGCAATCTGGGTCACTGCTATTAATAACTCTGCTTTATTCAATTCTCTCAGGGTGCTCCTTGGTTCCTCACACCAGCTCTGACCCACCATGGTGTCTCCTCAAGCCTGGCCCCAAGGAGGGAAGATGCTTTTGGTGAGTTTGGTGCCTGGAATTTGTGATTTTAACATCCTGCTTGACCTTCACCAGCCTCATCACCCTGAATTTACTGTCTGAGCTCTCTGAGCTTTAGTTCAGGCTGCAAATCCTAAGGCACAATGCATAACTCTGATGCTTGGGCCCTTGATTTGCTGACATGTGTCTTCATCTTCCATCCTCCACTTCCTTTTCCCTTCTCCTCCCCCCAACCCCAGCTTTCCACAGCCACAGCAAGCCCTGCCAGTGAATTCTAGCCTTTGTCTTCACCCCAGTCAGCAGCAGCCTCCAGATAACAAAAACAATGATGCCATTTATCTTTCTCACTCTCACAACACAGCAGTGACCACAGGCTCTTTGCTTTGCCTCTCAAATCAGTGAGCAGCTCACAGAAATTCTGAGGTTCACTCCTGGTTCTCCAGTGCTCCTCTCTGGCTCCAGCTCCTCTTTGTGCCTGAGGTCACAATTTTGAAATCCCACACCAGGCACAGACTGAGAGGGCTCCAACCATGCAGGAGCAGAGAAGGAGCCTGCACCCTCCCTAGGTAGTATGAAATTTGTGCAGAAAGCTCAATCCTTCTCTCCCAGCCAACTTAAAGGGGGAAAAAAGGGTGGAGTAGATTTTCTTCCTCTCTTCCAAGCCCTGAATGTTTAGCATATGGGCCATAAAATTTCCCTAAATTGCCCAAGGGAAAATCTGTGTGGTGCAGATATTGTACCAAACCAGGTCTGCAGAGAGCCTTAAAAATCCCAGCCTGGGAAGCTGAAACCAGGAGTAAAATCCTTGTATAGTCCACAGACACTTCCCAGCAGCCACAGATGGTGCCAGGTAGCTGAGCAGCCTCTTGTCATTTTTTATTTATTTTATTTTTACTGGGGCTTGCAGCAGCTTCGGCTGCTCTTCAGAACCCTCAGTTCTACTGTGCTTAATGTCACCACTCCCATGCACTGGTCACCTCATCCTCAGTGCAGAGGAGATGACATCTCCCAGGTTTCTTTTCCAGCATGGTCTGAGTCCCAGCCCTACAGCAAACCTGCTCCTGCACTCAGCTGTCAGACTCCAAGCTCAGCAAAAACCCTCTCTTCAAATCCACTGCCTGCCAATTTTACATGGAGCAGTTCCAGACTGTGAGAGAAGCCAGTCCAAACCTCTGGCAAACACTTGTCTCAGCAATGGGAGCTGCATTTCAGCTGCTCTGCAAATTCTCCCTGCTGTGCTCCATCCCACTGCAAGAGTCACAAGCCTGTGTGTCAGACACAGGGAGATGAGAAGCTGCTGATTCTGACCCTCTGCTCTAGACTGGGAGTTCTTGTAAATCCATATCCATTGGGTATGGTCATTACAGTAAACCAGAACAGGAAAAAACAGCCCAAAAGGAGAATTTGTTTTGCCTTCCCAGCAGGATCTCACTCACCCTCATGAGTAACTGTGACATGGCTGTTCCCTGTGAGTTTGATTTCCTGCCTCTAACAAAGCTACAAAACCTTCTGCTTTAATTCAGCTATTTCATCTTCTGCTCAGGACTCTGTACTGATATGAGAAAACCAAAGTACATTCAGGGAATTCTGTGGGATCCCAAAATCAGGGACAGGGACCCCCATCAATGGGGCTCCCTCATGGGACACATCATCAGTGCAGTGAGAAATCCAGAGGAAAAGGGAAAGGTGAGCAAAAAAAAGATCTGGGTATGAGCTGCAAAACAGGAACCCAGTAGAGCTGTTGACATCATGAAAGCCAGATGAATTCCTCACCAAAAATAATGATGAATAAAATGCCTTGAATATTTGCTCACAGAAACAGAGCTGTTTTACCCTGAATATGAATTAGGGAAATAACAGAGCACATGATTTTGTGGGGGAAGGAGTGCTGATGAAAACAGAGTCAAAATCCATGGAAAATCTGACAAACTGGCAAAGACTGGGCAGTCCCTTTGCTGGGAGAGTCCTGCAGGACATGAATTCATCCCTGTCAGGAAAAAGACCCCAGTGCTGCCTAAGGAAGAGTTCAGATCTGGTAGGAAATGCAGTCATGAAGGGACAGAGTTCACAGAGAGGAAGGAGCACTCAGAGGGAAACCAAGCTCCATTTCTTTGGTGTTTGCATCAGAACCACCCCATTGCAGCACCAGGGGCCACTCCCAGCGCCTGGGCTGGTCCTTGCTGTGGGCTCTGGTGACCAAAGTGCAGCTGGCAGGGGACACCAGGGCTGTGGGTGGCTCTCTGAGCACATCTGCCAGCTCACCCTGGCCACAAGGTGACACATGGCTGCTGCTGCTCCTGCCAAACAGATGCAGAAGTCACTGCTCCATGAAGTTCCCAGTTGTTTAGATTGTTCTAAGGGCAGGTTTAGACTCTACCCCAGAAATTATCTCCCAAATATCTTAAGCAGCCACCTGCAATGGGAAACTCTGTGCCATTCTTCCCCCATTAGACCTGTCCTTGGCATGGAGAGGAGCCCATGGGTAGGAGGTGGGATTGTGCATCCCCCTGCTCCATTTCACAGCAGCCTCACACAGCAGGACTTAGCTAGACCCATTTTTACAGATAAATACTTGTTCCCCATCCTGGCCTTACTTCTCATCTGCTCCCAGTTGAACCAGGCTGCAGGCTGGAGCCAACATTTCCTGCTGAGTTAAGGAGGAAAGGATGGAAAAATAAATGGCTGTGGGGGAAAAAAATAGCTCCTGATAGTTCCTTAAATGGATTTGTCTACAATCCAAAAGAAATACAATAAACTCAAAACCCATTTTCCAACAACATTAAAGAGCTAATGAGCATAGGTCCAAGTAGGGCCAGAAGATCTGGCTCCCATCTAGCACAGATCAGAAGAACTACAGCTATTTGTAGCAGATGAGATCCATCCCTGTCATTTTACAGTTATTACAGCTAAAAATCAATTGTTCTTTCTTCCTGAGAGGTTTTCTGGCAACCTCCTGCACTCACTATCAGCACTCCAGAGCCACCTCCCCATGGATTTCACAGCACCTGCTCCTCCTTCCAAGGGAGGAACACAAAATTTGCCAGGGCAGCCCAGTTCCTCCCTCTGCTCTGTAATAGTTCACAGCCCATAATCCCCTCCTCACCAGCTCATGTCCTTGTGTTTTCCTGCTGGCAGGTGCTTCTGGGAGCCCAGTAACCATCCCTGGTGGGATCCTCTTTGTCCCAGGGCTGGCAGGAGGTGCCTGAGCTGACTGGCTTTCCCTTGGTCTCACAAGAACATTAACATTTATTGGTGTTTGCTGAGCCCTGAGCAGAGCTCAGCCCAGCTCAGGATATAAAACAGGAATCTCCTCACACTTGGGTGTTAAATAAAGACCCACAGGTGCTTTGGCAAGTAGTGCAAGATTGTGAGAGCCCTTCAGGGTTTGCTGAGGGCTTCTCAGAGTGAAGAGTGCTCTTCTGGAACCCCAAACTGTCCCTTGTGCAGCTCAAAAATCCTCCTTGTGCCACCCTGGGCCCACCTGCACCCAGACCAAAAACCTCCCACCCTAGGGCACTGCTTATTCTAAATGATGAACCAACACTGCCTGAGAGTTGGAGTTTATCATTAAAGAAAAAAACAAAAGTGTATTTTTCTATGTATAACTCACATCTCAAATAATCTCCGTAAAAAACAGAACACTGAGAATGAACCTGAAGGTCAAGGGAGCTGCTAAGAGTGAAATAGCTCTGAGATAAACTCCCTCCATTACATTTCAGCTGGACTTTCTTGTCCTTGTTTATTCTGACAGATTACCTGCAAGGTCACAGGCATACAGAGAAGAAAATGGTTCTGCTTTATCTCACTGCACTCAGGGGGATTCAGTTGCATATAAAGAACTATTCCAAATACTTGTCAAGATAATTTCTCCTGGACAGGAGATCACCTTTGCTGTGACATTCAGAAATGCTTTGCAAGCATTTATAGACAAGGTTGCTCAGTAAAAGTGTATCAAGCACCAGTTGTATTGTTTTTATATTTCAGTACAGACTAATTGGAATATGAAAGCTTTTAAGTAACAGCCAAGAGTGGTTAATGCTCCACCAGATTATTAACTTGTACAGACTACTAATCAAAGATGAAACAAGTGAAATTGCAAATTATATGTAACAGACCTAGGGACAGATCTGAGCACAGGGCTCAGGAATGCTATTCAACTCAACAGGAATACATTGTCTAAACAGATTTTAAAGAAAATCTTGGGCTTAGTGACTCACATAAGAGTCATTCATTAGTACTCTATAATTTCATCTTCAGCTACAATTACGCAGTTTCAGCTGCTTCCCATGAGCAGAAACTTGCTTTCCTGTCTCTCAGGTGTCATTCTGGAAGTTTCTTTGGAGAACAGGCCCCTCTGAGTTGTCATTCTGAAACATTCAGCATCAGAGTTTATCCTCTGGAAGGACAGGGATGTATTATCTTCATTCTTCTTATCTAAATGCAATCCTCTGTATCATATAAACTACCAAAGAGTTGAGGGGGCTTCATTCTCACCCTTCCAGTGTCCTGTTGGGAGGTTTCTTTACAATGGCAAGAGCTCATTTATTGAGAGAGATTAATTTAATCATCAGCCTGTTATCCAAGAGCATAAACAAAACCATTTCTCATGCTCTGGTGAGCTGGTTCTATGTTTCATTGGAAGAGCTAATTTTGCTCTATATACTCCTCCAGAAGAAACATTCCAAACATCAGCATCCTCTCCATCACAGCCAGGTCTCAGCTGTGCCTCCCAGAGTCACTCCTCTCCTGGCTGTTGTTTGTTCTCACTTGGACTGAGCACATTTCTCTTTCCCCTGCTACGCCCAAGGCCAAACAAAGCCTGTTCACATCTAGTTAGCCATTAAGAGCTGTTAGTTAATTGGTGCCACGGGGACTTCAGACTTTGGGTGATTAGCTCCACAAATCCACCGTGCAAAGGCAAAAGGCCTCTGGAGAAGTTTAAACAAGGGTGTGGGTTTTCCTGTTTAATTTTACCTGCTGAACTGAATACTGCTGATGATCATTCAATAGTGAGTTATTTCCATGGCAAGCAAGGGGATGGGAGACATCTCCGTGGTGCCAAGGAGAGGAGTGCAGAAATTCCCTCCTCATGGAATAGCTAAGGCAGCCTTAAGCTCAAAAGATGCTTCTTTATGCCTGAGTGCTCAAAGGGCAGATGTTAAGCCTTCCTAGGAGGAAGACAGGCAATAGGAAACTGTATTTTTTTTGAAGGATTAACTCCTAAGTTGGAGGATGAGCCAACCCTTCCCTCTCTCTGCCTCCTGCTGCTGTTGGTACAGAGAACAGCAATGCGAGCTGCTGGTTAGGAGCAAAAGGAAGAGCTTACCTGTACTACTTCCTTGACCAGAGTCTTGTCAGTCCCAGTTTTGGCTCTCTGCAGGCCACTGACATCCTCTCCAATCCAGGTGATGAGGGCAAACTTGACTCTCTTGCTCATGGCATCGCCGGTGGTGAATCGGACAAAGCCGAACAATCGCACATCATCTGCAATGAGGCAAAAAAGGGACCAAAGGATTAAAACCAGCAACATCCCTGCCTTCCCCTCTGCAGGTGAGCCTACAGCTCCCAAACACCAAGGCAAGGCACTGATCCTGTGTCCAGAGCCAGCATTTGGGAATCAGGGCTCTGCTCACATGCCCTGTGCTTGCAAGGTGTGCTTTGCCCGTGTGGGCTCTGCCCTTTCTGGGTTCTCTGAGTTACTGGAGGAAACTGGCTGTGCTGGACACCCCACACCACAGTGGAAATGGCTAAAATACAGTCAGCAGGCAGGTCAAGAGCACAGTTACACATTGAGCCAAATGATTCATCTGCAGGTCTGGTGAAGAAGGGAAGACAGCGATATCCTGGTGTCTCCTTCTTACAGAATAGCAGGATTAGGGTCACACTTTATAACATTGCCAGAAACCATTACCATATCCTCATCTCTCTTTCTTACAGAATAGCAGGATTAGGGTCACACTTTATAACATTACCAGAAACTGGCCATTGTGCAAGTGTGAGCTTTCTCCCTCCTTCCATCCATTTCTGGCTCACTTGTAGTATGAGTTTACAAGAAGGAGGGGAGAGGAAGGAGGAAAAGAAAAATCTGCAATGACTTGCCCAGGTGTGTTTTTCTATTCCTTCCAAAGCCCTGGAGGGAAAAGCCCTGGACTTTAGAGCTGGCTGATCCCTGTTTCACAGCTGGCTTGTGCTACATCACACCAGACTGATTTAGCCTGGCCATATGTGTGACAACCTTGCAGACTCTTATCTCAGAGAGCTCCTTCCTCCATCTCCTGTGACTCATGGAGCAGTTGGAAGCTTCCTGATCAGGAGCAAGCACCATCCCCCTGCATCCCCAGGCTCCAAGGGATGCTGGAACCTTCCACCAGGAGGGCAGAAAGCAGAGCAGATGGACACTTGTGCAATTGTGGGATATTCCTAATAATCAATATTTCAATCTTCATCTCTCAGAGGTCACTTGAGGCCTTTAAAGGAGGTGACTCAAAGCAGAAGAACAAACCTGCTGTTAGAGAAGACTCCTGGTAATCCTGGCACACTTGTTGTGGCCAGTTCAAAGTGCCTTAGAGGGATTTGCTGGGCTGACTAATTGCCAGGTGAAAATGTTGGCTCCAGGTGTAGGAATGACTGCCAACATCCCCAGCACGCTCTGTGAGCAGCCAGGACAGCCCCAGGAGCTCTGGAGACAGGGGAGAAGCAGCTCTAAGTTGCTCATCCCCTGAAAATAAGCTGCTAGAAATCAATGCTAAAAAGAATTTGGATATTCTCTGCAAGCTAACATATCTCAGAGCTTCTTTAGCACTTTGATTTGCCAAAGTGTGGACAAATACAAATTCTCCTTGATAAAAGAGAAGACTTTTTTAAATCTGAAAAAAATCCACCTCTGCTCTCCCTGTTTTATTCTCTTTGTTCTTTTTCATTTTTTTGTTACTGACTGAGTAATACTGGGCAAACTGGAAAATGGATGTAGGGGGGTGTGTGAGCCAGTACAATGTTCAAAACAAACTCCTCTCAAGATTTCAAAATAGAAACAAAAAGAAAGATCTTATTCAGAGGAAAAATCCAGATTGATCTTTGGAAGGAGAGAAAGAGTCGTGGATCAACAATGCAGGCAAACAAAACTTCTCTCTCAGTTGCCTTGATGCTGGTGAGTGTAGGAAATGCACGTGGGGGCTGCTGGTTCTGACAGCAAATCCTCTTCCCAAGATTGATTAGAGCCATAAATGAAGCGACAGCCAGGAAATACCCAAGGTGAAGAGAGACAGTAAATCCCCTAATGTTACAATTAACAGCTCCAGGAGCCAGCCTTGCTTCCCCAGCTCTGACAGCAAAGGAGGCCACACTGCCCAGAGCTGTGCTGTGCCTCCTCTGGGAACAGCCCTGGCAGTCCCAGAGTGCTAGGAGCTCCTGCACTGCAGTGGGGTCACACCCTTCCCATGGAGCCCTCTGTCCCCACCTTGGGTTCTCATCCCTGTCACAGAGCCTGAACACTGCAGTGTGCCCCTTTGTGATAAAGATAGTGGGAAAAAGATAATGAATGTGAAAAACCAGAGCTTTTTCATAGCAGCACAGAGAGGGAGCTCCAGGGATGCCCCATCCAAGTGTCCAAGGCTAGGTTGGAAGGGGCTTGGAGCAATCTGGGATAATGAAAGGTGTCCCTGCTTATGACGTGATCTTTAAGGCTCCTTCCAGCACAAACCATTCTGGGATTCTGTGAATTTGTCAGTCAGAATAACTTCCCTTTGACATTATCCCACAGCTCACTGGCAGCAGCAGGATTTGCTTCTCAGCAGAACTCTCAGTGCTTGCCCATCCTGGCTGAAGAGAGCCAAATGCAGCAATTCCAGCTTTCATCCATGAGATCACCTGAGCACGAACAACCCTTGACTTCACCATGTCCTGTAAGTTTAATGAGCACCTGAGGTTGGACTGGGGCTCTGAGTCACCTTTGGGCAGATTTTCCTGGGGCTGCCTCACTTGTGGGGGCTTGAAGGGGTCACACCCAGCTGGGTCCTGTCTCCTCCTGTCTCCCCATGGAGTTTAAACCCCACTGGAGGCAGAGCAGGCCCTTTAGCACAAACAGGATATTTAGCACAAACGTGATGCCTTAGCTGCTGCACACAAAGCCAGAGGGAATGTGAATTGGAGCCCTGAGCAATTAACATGTCTCAGTTCCTAAAAGGGCATCAGGGACGGATGGAGAGGTTTTTAGCGCTAGCTCAGCCTGGGTATAAGCCTCTCCAAGTGCAGGTCAAAATCCCTGAGCAGAAGTGGCTGAGTTTCACAATTAGTCTGAAGCGTGTTCGGAGTGATAAGGGGATCAAAACGCAAGTTCTTCCCTTCTCCCAGATTTCCTCTTTCACAGTTCATCAGTTCTGCCCTGCCACATCAGCTCCCCACGCTGGAAGTCATCAATGCCATCAGTGCCAATTCCCAGAGAAATCTCAAGGCATTAACATCCAGCAGCCCCTGCTCACACAAAAGCACTCACGGTGGTTTTAGGAATTTGCTGGGAGTGAGGGGAGCAGAACAAATCAGAGAGAGACAGCACAGATTGCCCCTGAAGGAGGAAATCCTGCCCAGAGCTGTGCCACCCCTTCCCAGCCACTGAGACATGAATTTCAGGGCAGAGAGAAGTGAATAACTGGTCTGGGGAGAACGGAAATAGCAGCTTTATTTGAGATCACACAGGATCCAAACAGCAGAAATTAACAATGTTTATTCAATTAATACCACGGCTCCCTTCACCATGGCTGGACAAACAATGAGCAGCACAATGAATGCTTTAACCAGCATCACTTGGTATTTCTCTCCAAACTCTTTATTTATCACTAAGACAGGATTTTCCAAATATTCTGCTTAAACTGCCCTTGACTGTCAACAAACCTTGATGCCAAACTACAGAGATTTCCTTCATGGTATCCTTCCCTTTTTCTACATCCACTCAAGTGATTTGGTTCAGCTGTGCTGAAAAATTCCCCCTTAGATTAAAATGCAGTGAGTCATCAGTAAAAGATAATAGCTGCAGGAAAGAAATTCAGTGCCAAACCATCAGGGTTCTGAGGGCTCTGAGTGGCCAGGCCAGGGATGTGCCACAATAAAACCCCTGCTCCATGATAAAACCCCTGCTCCATGATAAAACCCCTGCTCCCAGCTTCACCTGCCTGCTGAACCAAGGTCACAGGCAGCCAGGCAGGTGATGGACTGACCTGCTTTTGTCTTCTGTCCAACATGAATTACCACAGGACGTGACAGGTTCCATGAAGATTTAATTTGTTTGCTTCAATTGGATTAATATTAGATTAATTTGTCAATTTTCCACCTCTTCAGTCAGCCCTGTGGTCACGTGGCTACAAGTGCAGATAGAAATGTTCCTTCCCTCTTCCTACACTGTTTTTTCCTCTTAAACCCTGCACTAAGCCCCCAGCTCTCGTGCAGGGCTGCCTTGCTCTACCCCAAAGTGTTCATTAAACCATCTCAGACCCCACCACAGGGCTTTGCTGGGGCACCAAACTTCTCCAGGTGACTCAGGGTGGCCCATGTGAGTGCAGGGACACAAATGCAGGGACAGTGACCCCACAGTGGCTGCTCTGCTACAGGGGGTGCTGCTACCCCAGTGACAGTCACGGCTCCTCTCCTGACCTGGGTGGATGCTGAGGGCAGAGTGGGAGCAGAAGGGGACCCAGCTCTTCCCTGAAGGGAGAAATGGTGCTGTTGGTTGGCCAGAAGGGCCAGGCAGGCCCCAAAACACAGGGCAGGCAAAAGGTACAAAGCTCTTCTTTCCCTGCTCCTGTGCCCACCATGGGATGGCAAAGGCAGGCCCACAGCCATGATATTTAATTAAACACCACAAAACCAAGAGCTACCATCAGTTACCATCATAAAACCAAAGAGTTACCATCACAAAACCAGAGTTACCATCAGTTACCATCACAAAACCAAAGAGTTACCAAGAGTTACCAAAAAAACCAAGAGTTACCATCACTGCAGGCCCTGACCCCATGAGTTACTCCCACAAAAATCAGTGAGAATATTCCCTGAATCCACCCCTGTCCACAGCAGGGCCAGGCTAAGCCTGGGCTGCAGCTGGCAGCCAGGAGATCTCTGTGACCCTGCCAAGAGCACGTCCACATGGCAGGGAGGGCACAGGGGCAGGGTGACAAACTCCATAAGCCACCCATGGCCCCAGGTCTTGCTTGAAATAGCCAGTAAGGGAAAGCAGGAGAGATGAACGCTGAGGAGGAAAAACAAAAGCAGTAGGAGATTGATTTACAAGGCCCATTTTAGCAACTTAAGATGCAGCCAAATGCAGATAAGCACCTATCTCATTATATGTCCTCGTGTGTTTTTACAAATCTTTCCTACAACCTCAGGTGCCAACGTTACCTTGGTGATGTCTCAACTCACAGCTCCTTCCTTTTTAATGTGCAGCCCAGGCTTTCTGGGATAACTGATCTAAACCCCAAAAAACTTGTATTTTTATTAGGAGCCAATTTTATTTCTATTTTCTAATATTTTATGTCAACCCCAAATGATTTTATAGGGTATTTATTTTCTGTTCTTCTAAAGATTTTCTGTTCTTCCTGCTGCTGAATGCCCAGTGTGGTTTTGGGCTGATCTTTTCAGACACATGAATAACTATCCCATTTCATGCTGTCATTGCAATTATTTATCTGCACTGAGGCTTTCCAAATAAAAGGCTCATTATTTCTTTTGTCAGAGATGCATTGAAAACAGCTGTTCACATATGGCATGGGGGGGAGGTGGGGGGAAATCCAGCCTTCTGACCACTCCATTTTTTAATAGTAGAATACACACTAAAAAAATTAAATTAAACCACAGACAGAGCCAATGTGATGCTCTGCTGCTTCATAATAGAGACACTGAGACAATGTCCAGGGCAGTCAGGTACAACAGACACACACAAAAGTTCCACAGGATGTCATTTCAGTTGTAACTCATTCTGTTCTTCTCAGCAACAGCATCACCAGCCCAGTTATAGGACTTTGAAATTAAAAACATCAAAAAACAAATCCTAAGAGCTGTCACATCCTTCCATACAATAACCTTCAACTCTTATCTATTTCTGGCCTCAAATGCACCAGCTCAGCTGTTTTGTTTTTTTTTTTTTCCAAAGTGTCCTGATGGCACGTAGTGCTAACCACCAAATTAATGCTTCCTCTGGAGCCAGGCCATGTGCAGAGCAAGAGATGGAACTGGGGAGTAAAATGGATCAGAAACCTTGAATCAACTCCTTGTTTAATGCAGAGGTAATCTGTGCTGCTAAACACAACCAAAACAGTCTCAGCCAGCAGACACAGGGGTGTCCACAGGGGGTGTTCAGTGGCCCTGGCACAGTGAATGTCCTCAGGTCTGTGTCCTGACTCTGTGGGTCAGACCAGGGCCAGCACAGGCACGACACTGGAAATTAGGCAGGACACTGGAAATTAGGCAGGACACTGGCCATTAGACAGGACTGCAGGAGGAAGAGCCCCCAGGAGCCACCTCCGAATCACCCAAGGATGTGCCAGTGGCTTAAACCAACCTCCTTGGCCTAAACCAACCTCCATGGCCTAAACCAACCTCCTTGGCCTAAACCAACCTCCATGGCCCAAACCAGCCTCCATGGCTTTGCTTTGCTTTAGGCTGGAGGAGAGGTGTCACACACTGGGGCTGCCTGTGGGGGCCAGGGAGGATGGATGTCTGTCTCTAAAGCAGGGTCTGCTGCCTCCCAGGCAGTGCTGGAGTTGTCTGAGACAAACAGACCTTGACAGGGACAGCACAACAGTGACTGACACACAGAAGTTCAGGGTCAGGCTGTGTTTGCAGCATCACCCCAGGACCCTGAACAAGAGGGCACTGAAGGAGCTCTTCTTTCCATGTTTCCTTCCTCTAGGAGTGGCAGCTGCTGTCCCCAAATGGGGATGGGGGGAAATGTGATAATTTAATGATGCTGTTTGTACAATCTTTCTGTTCCTGCACAAAGCTTAGTGAAGATGGAAAGAGGAAAAGACCCTCGTGCCAGGATCTGTAGCATGCAGGTCTGATGTGGGAGGTGTATCTGAGAGCACAGCAGAGGACAGAACCCACAGCAGGGCCAGCAGCAGCTCCTGGCTCAGGGCATGGGCCTCCCTGCCCCAGCTCAGCACCTGTGGCACCCCAGCAGCCCCAGAGCAGGGCTGGAGGTGTGCAGAGCTGGTTTGTGACTCAGCCTCCCTCAGCTGCTACTTCCTCTAAAAGAAGCAATTTCAGTTTCTCTCCTTTCCCTTTGTCCCCAGCCACGCTGGTTCCCCAAGCAGGTTTGCAGAGGCAGTGATGGGCATGGAAAGGGTTATGGATAGGGGGGAAAAAAGCAAAAGTAGGGGCTGTTACCAACAGCCCCCTGACCTCTGTCACTGTACAAGGCAGGACATCCAGCACAGCCAGAGAGATTCCAAAGTGGCACAAAAGCCCCTCCAGGTCCCAGAGCCACAGGAGGCAGCACACAGCGACCCCGCCCAGCACGGGAGCAATGGGTACCAAGGTGCTTTTCATGAGAATGGCTCTTAAAGGAAGCAGGAACACGATGTTTGCAGCTCAGAACAGCTGCTGCAGAAAGTGGAGCAGAGAGCTCTGACGGGGACTCTTTGCACTCTGAGATTTCAATCCCAGCTCCTGCTCTCACCTCTAACCACCAAGTGATGCTCAGCTTCTACCAGAGGCAGCTGCTGCACCTTGTGGCTTTCAGAGCAGCGTTTCTCACACAACAGGAATTCAAAACAAAGAAGTTTGTTCTGATACCAAGGTTTTTTAAATTTTTAATTGCATTTTTTGAAGCTGTTTGCATTGATAGCAGCTCCTCTCCCCTCCAATGAAACATAAAAGGAGATGGAAGAGACCAGGATGAAAGAGATGGAGCAACAAGAAGAAACAACATTCAACAGCTTTTCCCATCGCTTGCTACTCTTTTTTACTGACTTTGTTTCAGTAGAAATATTCCAACCAACTCTACTTTCTTCCAGATGGGAAGGAAGTCTCCAACTTCACTGCTGGCACAAGGTTTGATCCCTGACTGTGTCTAGCAGGCCAGGTGAACGTTTGCTGCACAGATGGAGGCTCCAAAACTTGCATCTCTTCCTTCCCCAACCGCAACACTGAAATCCGTGGGTGGAGGAAGATCTCTTTGAGCTCTCAGCCAAGGACCAGGCACCTCCATTTGCCTTTTTTTTAAAGCCTCCAACAGCTGTGCTCCAGAGGTGCCTTTGAGGACAACTTCTTGGTCCTGGTGTGCCGGGGAACAGCCCTCAGCAGGTGCACAAGGGAAAGGAGGAACAGGGAGCAATGGAGCAGCTCTAAGGGATTTAGCTCCCCATTAAAGGCTAACAATGGGCCACAGCCTACCCCACAAGTGCCCTAATATTTAACTCTTTCCTTACTGTGCTCATTTCTAAAATACAGAGAATTTCTTTTTTTCTGTCTTGGGCTCAGCTTGGTTTATAAGCCCTGTTAAGAACACAGATGTGGCCACACTCCAGAGTGCAGTGTGTGCTTCCACCATTTGTCATCCTCATCCTCCTCAACCCAGCTCCTGCCTGTGCTCTGCCAAAGCCCCTCTGCCTGCTCAGCCACCCCAGGAAAGGATTCTCTTTGCCACAGGATTGAGGAGAGGAAGTTCTTAAGTTCTTTTCTCTTCCAGAAAAAGCATTGAAAATCAGCTCAGACAAAAAGAAAGACAGGAACTGTATAAAGGCAAGGAGAGAAAATAAATGGGGAAAGTTCCCCTGTAAGCCTCAGGTGTCTGGAGACAGCAGAGATGCTCAGTTAAGTTGTTCAGGAGAGGAGACAGAGAACTCAGATCCTGAAATCATTGACCTCCCAAGGGAACAATTAACCACTGCCATGAACTTGCACAGTGCTGAGCCCTGGGATTCCCTGGGTTCCAGGTAATTGCTCTTCCCTTCTGTTGCCCACTAAAAAGAGTTGAGTGGGAAGGAGTTCCTGCAGTGCAGGATCAGCTCTTCTGACACCAACCACAACAGGACCTTTCCTAGTTCTGAGATTTCCCCGCAGGTTCTCAGGAACAGCTGGAAGCGAGTGGCTGCATTAATCTCAGTGAGACCCCACTGCCAACATCGTAGCAGAGCAGCCTAAACCATCTTCATCTCATGGCTCCTTTCCAGGGACTAAAATACACTTTTCTCCTGTCAGATCAGAGCTGTCCTGCTCTCAGTTACTTTCCTAAGAGTTCTCCCCTTGCACTCAGTAAAGCCCAGCCAAGCCCTGGGACTGCCAGCCCCACGGTGTCCCCATGAACTGCCCCACCTTGGGAGGGCAGAGACTGCTCAACACAATTCCTCCACAGCTCAGACACAGAATTCTGAAAATGCAGGTGAATCACAGCACTACATTGTACAGTAACTGGCTCAGTGAGTCTTTGTTATAATCCAGTATTAGTAAAAAACACTCCGTATCTCACCTCACTTGGTGACATTAACTAGAAGCCAAGATAGGAGAAAAACTGATAAAAACTGAGATCAAAATCAAAACCCCCCCTTTGTGAAACTCATCGAAAGTCACGATCAGAGGCAGTTAAACGCTCATTTTCCCCAGGCTTTGTTCCTGCCCTGAACGTTCCACAGCCCGCAGCTCCACAATCCACTGCCACGTTTGAACCTGGAGCCCCAACAGTTGCGGTTGTGCAACGCCACATCTGCGATTGTTCGATTGTTTGCAGGGCTGGATTGTTCAGCCCAGCTTTGCAACGACCACCCTCCAGTCAGGTTTCGTGTCTTTAAAAAAATCCAGCGAGCCTTCCAACTGCAGTCACTTCAGTGCTATGATTTTCAGAAGGATTTTATAAGTATTTCATTCCCAACGATCTGCACGACCGCATCTTTCTGGCCACAACCGAGTCGGGTTTTGCCCTGAAATTGCATTGCCAACAAGGCGGCCGTTGCTTATCAGGCGTTTTATCTCGTTTATAACCGAGGGGCAGTGAAGGATTGTGCAAAGAGGGGAGGAAAAGCCCAAAGGACGTGAAGTCTAAGGGTGAGACAAAGGAGACGCTGGACTCTGGACTTGGGGGAGTTGCGCTGTGTGGGGCTGAAAGGCGATCCCGCGGGACAGGGCGGGCAGGGAAGCAGCAGCAGCGCTAATCCCGGTCCCCCCAAGTTTCCTCCCGTCCTTTCCCCTCTCAGCGGGCACCAAGAAGGGCAGCAAGGGGCCAAGGCACGGACACGGAGCTTACCTGTGCACTTCCTTTTGAAGGCTTCATAGTCTACCCCTTGGTCTCCAGGGACGATCGTAGAGCCATTGTACTTAAACGTCACCCTTCGGGGAGGGAGAAGACAAGGGGAAAATACAGTTAAAAGTCACCTTTCCGGATGGGGGGAAGGAAAGGGGAACAACACGTTTAAAAGTCACCCTTTGGAATGGGGGAAGGGAAGGCGAAGAATACATCGAACAGTCACAATCTTTAAGAAGGGAAAGGAGGAGATGGGGAAGAATAGGCGGTGAAAAACCCATCCTTTAGGAAGAGAGGAAGAGGAGAAGGGGGTGAGATCTGTAGAATTCACCCTCTGGGGAGCGGGGGGAGAAGACAGCGAACCCCAGCGCCCGCTGCCCGTCCGGGGGGATGCCGGGGGGCACCTACCAGTTCACCTCGGTGGCATCGTCCCTGACGAGGTTGTACGCCTCCCTGCACGCCTCCTTGTCGATTTTGGTGGCCATGGGGGCGAAGGGGAGGGGGGGCAGCGCGGAGCGGCGCGGAGCTGGGGGGGCCGCGGCCGCCGCTGCTGCCGCACCGCGCTCAGCGAGCCGAGCCGAGCCGAGCCGAGCCGAGCCGAGCCGAGCCGAGCCGAGCCGAGCCGAGCGTGGCCCCGCGCAGCGCGCCCGTCCCGCCCCCGCCGCCGCCGCCGCCAATGGCTCAGCGCGGCCTGGCCCGGCCCCTCCCGGCCCGCCGGGGGGACCGCGGTGATGCAATAGCCCGGGCACGGGGGCGCGGGGGCCGCGGGGCTCGGCCCGGCCCGGCACGGCACCCACCCGCCCCGGGGATGCTTTTCCCGGCTGTGGGGATGCTTTTCCCGGGCGCCGCCGTGCTGGCAGCCCCCCGATGCTGCGGCGGCCGCTGAGGGCCGGGAGGAGGAAGGAGGCAGAGCCCGGGATGGAGCGGCCGGTGGCGGCGCGGAGGGGCCGGGGAACGGGCCGGGAACACGGCAGGTAGCGCGGAGAGAAGCAGGTGAGCGGGGATGGGGGCACTGGGATGGGGGCTCGGGGATGGGGGCTCAGGGCTGTGCGGAGCAGCGGGGGCTGAGCATCACTCGCATCCCACTCAGGGCGGCCCCGGCCTCGAGCGGCGGCTCCGGTGTGACTTTGGGTGGTGACAGCCGCTGCTGGGCCAGGTGTGCGCGGGGTTGTGTGTGTGTCCGTGTGTCTGTGTGTGTATCCGTGTGTGTGTCCGTGTGTGTATCCGTGTGTGTGTCCGTGTGTCTGTGCGAGCGGCGCGCCCCGTTCCAATGCAGCGATCTCCCCCTGCCGGGCTGCCGGCGCTGCCCAGGAGCGATCCCGCATCCCCGCGAGTCCCCGCGCTCCGGGAGATGCGGGTGAGAGCCTGAGGCTGCCTCGGAGGCCGAGCTGCATTCCCACAGAGACAGAGACAGCTCTCTGCTTTGCAGAACCTGCGGGAATAAACAGCGCCGGGTGATGTCGTGCCCAAGGACTGGAATTTTACCAACCAGCCCTTCGGCATTTTAGTGGGCTTCTACCCAAAACCCGTAGGGTTGGATTTTCCATTTAATAAAAAAACTGCATTCCTCGATAAAAAGTATCACATTTTGTTTCTTTTAAAGTTTGCAGGGGATGACCATTGCTTGTCTCACATCAGTGCCGTGCCTGTGAAGGCTGAGCAGCAGGAGCCCCATCACCCCCTGTCACTGAGTGCTGTCAGATGTGAGAGCTCCAGAGCGAGCCCTGCGTGCCAGGGACCCTTTAGTGCCACCAGGGCTGCCCCAGCTCCTTCCAGCTGCATCCCCGGCCCTGCATGACGTGAGGCTTGGGGCACTGCTGCAGTGCATCTCTGCCTCGATGAGGTCATAGGGAACAGGGAAATATTTCTGAAGTCAGTACAAGTGGAGGACACCGAGTGAATCACACTCGGTATCTGCAGGCTGCAGGCTCTGGATGATAATATAATCACACATTAATACTTCTGGATTTATATTGATTTTCTTTGCTTTTAGGAGTGCTTTCATTTTTTCTAAAGCCTTTATGCTGAGCATTATCTGCTCATTAATGTATTTTTTGTAGTCTGTGTTTATCATCCATTGGCACTTGCTGCTGTTTATACCTGTGACACTGCTGCTTGTCCTTGTCCTTGTCCCTTCAGTCCCTGACCCTCAGCTCCTGATGTTTCCTAGGGCAGAGGTGGGTGACTCCAATGTCATCCCCTTAGGAGGAAGGAATCTCATCCTTGTGCAGCTCTCTGTGACCCAGTGGCTGGAGAATTAATTCTCTTAATTAGGGACTTCATGCCTCACACTTTTCAGTGCCAGATCTAACATCAGAAATGCACATCTCTCTTGTGGGATCAAACTTCTTCTCTTTGCTTCTTTTCCTTGTCTTTTCTCACTTTTTAATGGATTTTTTTTTTTTTTTAATACATGGAGGGATAAGTATTGTGCTCAGTTTCGTCAGGCTGTAACTGGAGTGAGGAAATTACCTACTTTTTTGACTTTAGTAAGCTCTGATTTGCTTTTCATATGGCAATTCTGAGATCTCCAGAACATGGGGCTTTTCATCCTGTGAGGAAGATGTCTCTGGTCTGTCAGAAATACCAGAAATACCTCAGAAATACCTGTCCATGTCACAGGAGTCCTTGGAGAGGAAGCACAAGAGAAAGGGAGGACTTATGGACCTCCTCAAAAAAACATCTCCAGCAGGCATGGGATCGAGTCTGGAGTGACCTTCAGCGGTCTAGGATGTACCATGAGGTTCAGGAAGGGCCCCAGAACATTTGGAGGGAGCTGAGCAAACAGGATGGCTCTGCACAGCCATGGGCCCCCAGGATCATTATTTTTATCTTAAACTACACCCCTGCAAGTGCCTTGTCCCTGTATCTCTTTGCCATCTCCCCCACTTTTTGCTTCTTCTCCAATCTTTCTATGTGCCTGCTCTCAATCCTGCTTCTCCATCCCTGACTTTTCTGTGCAAGAAGCAGAGAAAGGAATGGAGAGAACAGAGAAAGGAATGGAGAGAACAATGCTCTCCTTCAGGAAGAGGCTGCCCTGAATTTTCAGGTCACAGTTAGCATTAGGGTTGTCAATTTTCAGATCACAGTATTGGGGTTGACAATTTTCAGGTCATAGCATTAGGGTTGTCAATTTTCAGATCACTGTTAGTATCGGGATTGTCAATTTTCAGATCACAGTTAGCATTGGGGTTGTCAATTTTCAGGTTACAGTTGGCATTGGGGTTGTCAATTTTCAAGTCACAGTGTTGGGATTGTCAGTTTTCAGGTCACAGTTAGTGTTGGGATTGTCAGTTTTCAGGTCACAGTTGGCATTGGGGCTGGCAGCAGAGTGGGATTTCAGTCACACAGCCGAGGGTCTTTACCCAGGTCCTCATGGTCACACGAGGAGAGACCCCAGCTGGCAAAACCACTTCAATCTCCATCCTCAGTAATCAATAGATGAGTACAAGCCCATCATCCCCTCTGGTTCCTGGGGTGTCCTTGGGGCTGCCTGGGTGCTGCTGCCCCAGCACGGGAGGGTGGCAGAGGCTGGGGCAGGTGGAGGTGCTGGCACAGGCAGCCATGGCACAGTCCCCTGGTGTCACACATCACCCTCTGATGGCACAGACAGCCATGGCACAGTCCCCTGGTGTCACACATCACCCTGTGCAGCCGTGGCACACTCCCTTGGTGTCACACATCACCCTGTGCAGCCACACAGCCCTGTCACCACCCGGGACACCTGTCCAAGCTGGGCTGTCCTTGGTGAGAGCAGATGGAGCCTGCACACACAGCCAGCCTCCTGCTGTCGCCATGATCATCTCTGGAGGGTACCCGGGGTGCTGGGTGAGCAAAGGGCTTTTCCCCTTGGACCACTGCCCTGAAACTGGACCCGGTGGCTCTGTGCAGTGTCTCTGCTTCTGATTCCCCCTGAGGCAGGGAATTTTCAGCCTGCTGCTCACCAGGGGGAGGTTCTTCATTTTGAGCCTCCTGGGCTGTAGTGAATGAGGGAAAGTCCCAGAGAAGCAGGGAAAGCCCCACTGGGAAGGTGAATTTCTGAGGTCAGGTAGTGTCATGCTGGGTAAGCAGGAGATGGTGATGGAGCTTCGGGCTGCACCTCCCGCAGCCACTGCACAGTTTATCAACACTGTTTTGTACAAACAAAACTCAAAAAACCCCAAATTCCCTGCAGCCAATGCCCCTGGCACGGCCAGCCATGTCTGCCTTGCCTCAGGCCCTGCAAGCATCATTCCTGAGCCGGCAGGAACAGCCCCGAGCTCCCGGGTGTGTCCGTGTATCCTGGAGCAAGGAACAGCCCCAGTGTCCCGGGATGTGTCCGAGCATCCCGAGGCAGGGAACAGCCCTGATCTCCGGGATATGCCCATGCACCCCAGGGTAGGAAACAGTCCTGATCTCCCGGGATGTGCTCTCTGTGCATCCCAGGGCAGGGAACAGCCTGGAGCTCCCGGGATGTGTCCGAGCGTCCTGGGGAACGGAACAGCCTCAATCTCTTGGGTGTGTCCGAGCATCTCGGAGCAAGGAACAGCCCCGATCTCCTGGGATATGTCCGAGCATCCCGGGGCAGGGAACAGTCCTGATCTCCTAGATGTGTCAGAGCATCCCAGTGCAGGGAACAGCCTGGAGCTCCTGGGATGTGTCCGAGCGTCCTGGAGAACGGAACAGCCTCAATCTCTTGGGTGTGTCCGAGCATCTCGGAGCAAGGAACAACCCTGATCTCCCGGGACGTGTCCGGGCATCCCGGGGCAAAGAACAGCTCCCATCTCCTGGGATGTGTCCGTGTATCCCGGAGCAGGAACAGCCCCGATCTCCCGGGTGTGTCCGCGCATCCCTGCCCGTCTCTCGGTCTCTCCCGCGGGGATCCCCGCCCCTCCCGCCCCTCCCGGCGCCTCCCCCGCCGTTCCCGGCCCCGCTCGCTCCCGCCCCGCCCGCTCCCGCCCCGCCGGCGCTTCCTGCCCGGGCCGCGGGCGAGGGGCGGCTGCAGCCTGCAGGAATTTGCCCCCGCTTTGTTTTCCCGGCTGTTTTCCGCCCGGATTTTGCCCCTCCGGCCGATGTAGCGGGGCCGGGGAGCTCCGGCCGGCCCCGGGCAGCGCTCCCGCATACCCAGCGCTGCGCCCGGGGCTGGGCTGGGCTGGGCTGAGCCCAACTGTTGACACCACCGACCTTTGACAACAGCAGCGAGGAGGGAAAATTGATATTTTTTTCAAGCGGGGCATTTTCAGCACGTGCCAGGCTCGGTGGAAGATGCGGGTGAGCGCTCGGGAGGGGCTGGCGAGCCGCTGAACATCTCCCTCCCCGTGCCTTTGTTGCAGGAGCGCTGCGGATCGGGCGGTCATGGAGGGAACCCGGCAGAGCAGGATCTGCCGCCCGCACAAGATCAGCGAATCCTCCAAGGTTCGTACGATTCGTGTCGCTTCCGAAAATCCTGCTGGGGGTACAAGGTGTCCTCGGGGGGGAATGTGAGGATTCAGAGGTTTAAAAAGAGGGATGGAAATGGTGGCTTACCTGCTCAAGTATTTTTGGTAGAAGTTGCTGCCTGGTGATTAAAGGGGAAAAAAAGGAAAAGCAGCAGCAAATGGGCATCTGCTCATCGTGACTCATAACTCAGAAACCCACATCATTGCAGCACAGTAGTTTCTCTATAGTAAAAATTCTGTTATGAAATGTGGTGTGTTTGTTTTTTCAACTGATCCATCTCGTAAAACCCAAGCTCGTTACAAAAGCAAAGCTGGGGTTGCTCTTTAGATTCAGTACAAGATGGGAGCCTCGATCCTGCAAACTGTGCTTAGCCCACTGAACTCACAGACCCTGAGCTGCTTTCTTAACTTTGTGGGGTTCATTTTCTTTGTATCAAAGCTCTGTCTGCACAAATACATTGTTTTTATTTGTGAATTCACGGAAATCCATCTCAGGCAGCTCTTTATGCAGGTCCTCAGGATGAGTTATAAAATGTTAATAGCAGCTGTAATTATTATGTTCACTTTGTTTCGTGCCAGTGCAAGCTGCTTTTGTGCTGTAGTTACAGGAAATGCAGAACAGGTACCTTGTAATACCAGGAAAAAAAGCTGGAAAAGAGAAACTTTTCAGTGCCTCTTTACCAAAGCTGAATGAGCCAGATCTCATTTTCTTCTGCACCATTGATGAGCAGCAGAGCTGCATTAACAGTCTGAGAGAAATTAGATCTTTGAATCCAAGAGAAGCTGAAATTCTGCTCTAACACAATTGATGAAAGATAAATAGGACTAATTTTTAAATGCATCCCTCCCAATATAATCTTTCCCTGAGCCTGTCTGCCACTTAAATGGTTTAGTCTGAATGTAATGATAATTCATCACATTAAAAATTAATTAACTTGACAGCATTGTTTTATTTGCTTGCTTAGACAGCAGCTGTCACTATCTGTTAAACTTAGAATCACTGGATAATGTAAGGCTGCTCTCCAGAATATAAATAGCTTGAGGAAGATGCTCAAGTTCAGTACGAAATTAGTCTTGGTTCTGAAATGTGCAGCTCTCAGCTCCATTCCTTGCTCCAAACCAATGAACTCAGCAAGTGGCTGAAATCCTGAGCTGTGAGTGCCTGTGTGCAGGGTGGGATGGGTTTGTGCCCAGTTCCTGGAGCAGCAGATGGGTTTGTGCCTGGTTCCTGGGGCAGCATGGGCTCTGTGCAGGGGTGGGATGGGTCATACCTGGTTCCTGGAGCAGCAGATGGGTTTGTGCCCGGTTCCTGGGGCAGCAGATGGGTTTGTGCCCGGTTCCTGGAGCAGCAGATGGGTTTGTGCCCGGTTCCTGGAGCAGCAGCAATCCCACATGGGCTGTATTCAGTGTGGGATGGGTCAGGCCAGGTTCCTGGAGCAGCAGCAGCAGTCCCACATGGCCTCTGTGCAGGGTGGGATGAGTTTTGGTTCCTGGAGCAGCAGCAGCAGCCCCACATGGCCACAGGGATTCCAGGAGCTGCCAGGCAGATCCGAGGGCAGGATTCAGCTCAGCACAGAGGCAGCTCTGGCAAATCTGATATTCTGCTGTAATCTCGTTATGCGTGATGGTGGAATTAGGGAATATTAGAGAGAAATGATCAGCCAGCTCCCAGGGATCAGAGGGAGGGTGGGTTTGGTTCAATCCAAGGGTTTTTGGATCAATCCTGTCCCCTGTCAGTCAGATTTGGGAGAGGGTGCTGTAAGTTGTTATTTCTTGTCTGTTCATCTGCCACCATCAACTACCCCTGATTACAGAAGTGTGGTTTATCCTTTGCCATATTTATTCTTCTCCCCTTCCTCTCCACCCTTTGGTTTCTGCTTAGGCTCCTGTACAATACCAGCTTTTCGCAACCTCAGGAAAATGCAGATAAAAAGCTTTACAGTCCTTAAACACCTTTTTTTTTTTTTTTCTATTCCTCAGTGGAAGCCACTTTGTTGTCTATGCCATAGATCCCTTTTTAAATTCAGAGGTGTGTTCACAAGTATAAGGCAAATTAAAGAGTTTTGATGCAGAAACCTTTTAATTATTGAAGCCTCTTCCCTTAGACTGGTTTAACTCTGCACACTTGAGTGTTCAGAGCCATTCCAACAGCAGGATTTTTGGCAGCTTGGGCTCCATTGTTTAGAAGAGAACATAAGGAAATAAAGAGGATCTGCTGGGATGTCACAGTACAAGCAGCACATTTGGTTGTTAATTTGGGTCTCAAGAAGCCCTCTTGGCTTTAACAATCAAACCTTTTCCACCCAGGTGGGTAGAGAGGGTCCCGCTGTGGTTTAACCAACCCAGCAAAGCTTTTCCAGACTGCTGTGGCTGTGTGCTCTCTGCCTGGGCAGCCAGGAGAGCCGCAGGGAATTGGGATTCCTGGGGGAAACAGCAGCTTGGTGGGGAAGGGAAGGGAGGGGAAGGGAAGGGAAGGGAAGGGAAGGGAAGGGAAGGGAAGGGAAGGGAAGGGAAGGGAAGGGAAGGGAAGGGAAGGGAAGGGAAGGGAAGGGAAGGGAAGGGAAGGGAAGGGAAGGGAAGGGAAGGGAAGGGAAGGGAAGGGAAGGGAAGGGAAGGGAAGGGAGAGTGTCTGGGAGGCTCAGGTCACCTTAAGTTTGTGCTCAGGTCACCTGTGGGACCTTGTCAGGTGTCACCCCTGGCAATGCAGCCTGGGGGTTTAGGGCTGGGCACGATTCAGACAGCCAGGGCTGCTCATAGCTGCCCCAGGCAGGACACAGGGCTGTGCTTCCATTCTCTTCTCACTGCTCGTACAAGTCCTTACAGGCTCTGCCTGGTTTGGATTTGGTAATTAAAGCATTTGCTATTTGCATTTACCTGGCTTTTATTAAGAGGCCTCACAAGGTACCTGAGTGTGCAATCACACATTTAATTCCTCCAGAGGGTGGTCCTGAAACTTCACTTGGCATTCTGGGCTGAGCAGCAGAGTTCAGTTCATGTTCTGCAGGACATTTGAGGGGTAACAAAATGTTTCCATCTTGGTTCATCCTAAGGCTGGTGATGTGAATATGTGAGGGAAAAAAGCAAATGCTGGTGGCCTCAAAAGCTCAGTGACACATCCAGAGCTGGTGGTCAGAATGTGAGGAGCAGAGGGATCCCAGAAGGGCACTTAATGGATGTGTCCTGAGGGCATTTTCCCTTCCCTTTAAAAGAAAAATATCTGCTGCTATTCATTTATACAAAACCTACCTCAGCTTCTGGAAGCAAGGAAAAGCCTTGTGGGAATCAGCTCTCCACATGTGTGGCTTGCACATAAATAAACAGCTATTCCTTCTGAGTGCAGTGTGTGTGCCTGGAATAATGTGGGAAGAAAGAGAGGGATTTTACCCTAACAAGCTTAGAAATGCAGAGTTCTGGAAAGATTTAAGAGGGGGTAGCTGTCAAGCAAGCAGTAACCCAAACAATACATGGGCTGAATGAAAATTCAGAGTACTGCTTCCCACTCTGAATGCTCTGTGAGCAGCTTAGCTGGGAGAACTCTGCAAGGAGTCATTTGGGGGGCAAGGAAGAAAGGAAATGTCAGCAAGATGTCTCTGAGACAATGAGTGGAAGAGTTTCAGAAAATTGTGCCTGTATAACTCATCAGGGAGGAGGTTTCAATGCAGCACTGTGGGGGAAGGAAGAGTAGATTTTATTTAAAAAAAGGGGAGTAGGAAGCAGTAAAAGTCTCCATAGGCCTTTCAAAGTGAAGGTGAGGAGCTCAGGCTCGTACTGTGTCACTTGCCAACTACTTCATGTCAGAATTTATTATAAATGTGAATGTGCAATACACAAAAGCTGTCTCTGACTCATGTGTGACTGCACTTAGTGGGAAAACACGTTCCACTCTGGAGCTGGTCGTGGTGCAGGTGCCCCCTGCCTGATGCTGTTTGTGTTCCCAGGTGTACAGGTGGGATGACCACTCCAGCCTGGTTCTGCAGAGCCTGAACGAGCAGAGGCACCGAGGGCTCTTCTGTGACATCGTGCTGGTGGTGGACGAGCAGAGAGTGCCGGCCCACAGGAACCTCCTGGCTGTGTGCAGCGACTACTTCAACTCCATGTTCACCATCGGCATGAGGGAGGCCCACCAGAAGGAGGTGGAGCTCTTTGGGGCCTCCTACATCGGCCTCAAGGCCGTGGTGGATTTCCTGTACGGCAGCGAGCTGTCCCTGGACGGAGGCAACATCGACTACGTGCTGGAGACAGCGCACCTGCTGCAGATCTGGAAGGTGGTGGACTTCTGCTGCGAGTACCTGGAGAACGAAGTCAGCGAGGAGAACTACCTGTACCTGCAGGAGCTGGCCTCCATCTACAACCTGAAACGCCTCGACTCCTACATCGACTCCTTCATCCTGCAGAACTTCGGCACTCTGTCCTTCACGCCGGACTTCCTGCAGAACATCTCCCTGCAGAAGCTGTGCCAGTACCTGGACAGCAGCGACGTGCAGCAGGAGTGCGAGCACGACCTGCTGCAGGCGGCCCTGCAGTGGCTCACGCAGTACCCGGAGCGGGAGAACGAGGCTTACCAAGTGCTGGACAACATCCACTTCCCCCTGATCCCCAAGAGCGACCTGCTGCACCGGGTGAAGCCCGCCGTGTGCTCGCTGCTGCCCAAGGAAGCCAACTGTGAGGGCTTCATCGAGGAGGCCGTCAGCTACCACAACAGCGTGGCGGCGCAGCCCGTGCTGCAGAGCAAGCGCACGGCGCTGCGCACCTGCGAGGAGCGCCTGCTCTTCGTGGGAGGGGAGGTGTCGGAGCGCTGCCTGGAGCTCTGCGATGACACCTGCTTCCTGGACACCAGGAAGGGACAGTGGGTGGCAGAGACGCCCCTGCCCGCCCGCAGGAGTCACCACTGTGTGGCCGTCCTGGGAGGATTCATCTTCATAGCCGGGGGCAGCTTCTCCCGGGACAACGGAGGGGATGCGGCCTCAAATCTCCTATATAGGTATGACCCCCGCTGTAACCAGTGGATAAAGGTGAGGCCTGAGATGCATTATTTCTCTGTTCAAAGTCCTTGGTGTTTAGAGTGTTTTGCTGGTGGAAGGGCAGGGCTTGTTGGAATAGTCAACGTGACAGCACTCGCAAATGAAAAGCCAAGTTAGTTACATTAGTTACAGCTGCTTGAGTCCTTTATGGGAATGCTTAAATTACACAAAGAGCGATATTCAGATATCTGATATTCAATATCAGATATTCAATATTCAGATATCTTCATTTAGGATTTGGGGGGGATGCAGGACAATGGAGGGGATGCAGTGTCAAATCTCCTATACAGGTATGACCCCCGCTGTAACCAGTGGATAAAGGTGAGGCTTGAGCTGGATTATTTCTCTTGATGTTTAGAGTGTTCTCTCCTTTGCTGGTGGAAGGGCAGGGCTTGTTGGAATAGCCAACATGGCTATTCCAGAGGCATATGAAAAATGGCTATTCCCACTTGCAAATGAAAAGTCAAGTTAGTTAAGTTGAAGCAGCTGCTTGAGTATTTTGTGGGAATGCTTAAATTACAAAAAGAGCAGTATTTGGATATTCAGCTATCTGATATTCAATATTCAGATATCTTCATTTGGTATTTGGGGGGGATGCAGGAGAATGGAGGGGATGCAGTGTCAAATCTCCTATACAGGTATGACCCCTGCTGTAACCAGTGGATAAAGGTGAGGCTTGAGCTGGATTATTTCTCTTGATGTTTAGAGTGTTCTCTCCTTTGCTGGTGGAAGGGCAGGGCTTGTTGGAACAGTCAACGTGGCAGCACTTGCAAATGAAAAGTCAAGTTAGTTATGTTGAAGCAGCGGCTTGAGTCCTTTGTGGGAATGCTTAAATTACACAAAGAGCAATATTCAGATATTCAGCTTTATTTGGGATTTGGGCATCTCATCTGAGAAATTTCTGATCAGCATCTGCCCACAATTCTTTAGATTACTTCTGAGAATAATTCTGGAATAGACTTAGAGGTGATTGCTTAGCTCATCTTCCTCAAGCAGTAGTACATATAAATCAGAAATGGGTGTGATGTAAAAAGGAAATGTCTCTGACAATTGCCAAGTGTCTCTGTGCTAAATGTCCCTTAGAACGAGCTCCTTGCTCCCAGTGCTGCCACAAAACCCTCCATGTGTGTGGGTTACTGTGTCAGCCACTCCTTGTTCCCATATGGAGCAGTCATGGTTCCTGTATGGAGCAGTCATGGTTTCCATATGAACCAGTCATGATTCCTCTATGGATCAGCCATCCTGGATGGCTCACTTGTGGTTTTCAGTGATTCCAATACCTGTTTCTTGCAGAGCTGGGAAGGAGTTCCTATAAACACAAGTGTTTATAGAGAAACCTGTCTTTTAGATGTTTCCTGTTTTCCCCTTGTTTGAAATGGATGCTACTGCAGAAAAACAGAAGTGTTTTATGAATATAATAGTCAAAACCAGAATCTCTCCTTACCAAATAAAGGGGAAGGAGCAACTTTCCCATCCTCAGACATGAATAGCCTTTAAGTCCCTTGCTTGCCCGACCCTGGAAGATGCCAGCAGCTCATTTTTCTTTGCCAGGTTGCCTCCATGAGACAGCGACGAGTGGATTTCTACCTGGGAGCCATCACTGACATGCTGGTGGCTGTTGGTGGCAGGAATGAAAACGGGGCCCTGTCCTCAGTGGAGACCTACAGCCCTCAGAAGGACTCCTGGACCTACATAGCAGGGCTGCCCAGGTAACTGAGCTGTCTGAGGCTCCCCTGTGTTTGCAGGGGGGCAGCAAAGGGAGCTTGTGGGGCTTTGGCTGATGAAGGGAGCCCTGGAAGGGAGGGAAGGGATGTAAAAGCAATGTGGCATCAGCCATGCCAACCACAGCAGCAGCTGGAGCTGAGCAGGCAGTGCCTTGGGTCAGCAGGGTTTGGATTTTCATCCCAAGGTGCATCTGGAGGATGGGAGGGAGAGCTCTGATTTCATTCTGCAATTCTTACAAAGCTTTTCCTGAGGCCTCTTGGAGTTGAATACTTTCAGAAGCACTTTTCACGTCTTGGTCAAAAGGATTTGTCATTTCTTTGGCCTTACTTGGTCACCTTGGTGTGATGATTTTCCTTGCAGGATGTTTGTGTTGGGCTGCTCAGGCTGGCTGTCACAGCTAAACACGTTTATCTGTGTTGGAAATACAGAACCCTGGCAAATGTGAGCTCTCTCTCTCTATATCTGAGTTAAAACGTGGCTGTTCTCTTGTGAGAGGTTTAAGCCCTGCAGCTCTTGTTCAAGATTGTGTCTTGAATCAATGTCAGAGCAGTGACTTTGGAAGGACAGCAGGACAGCATTTCATTTGCTGTGATCAGATTTGGTGATGTTTCACATTTGAGGGGATCACAGGCTGTGTGGATGCTGTTTCCATGATGCCTGAGAGCTCAGCAGCAGCGCTGGCTTTCCTGGAGCCATCACAGAGCAGGTTCCTGCAGTTTGTGTGAGAGTTCAGGGATTTTCCCTGGTCCCTGAGCTGCAGAGCTGCAGAGCCAGAGGCAGCCAGTGAAGGCACAGAATCCTGTTGCCCAATTCTATTTTGGGCAGGTGTTGCAATGCAAGGCTGATCCAGGCTAGCAGCTGGGCTCGAGTGCTCTTCACCAGCAGGATGCTTTTTATTTCTGCTCACTTAGGCAGATCCAGCAGTTGGGGCTAAACACCACAGCCCTGCCTGGGAAGCTGTGCAGGAAAGAATCTTCAGGTCCTAAATCCTTCTCTTAACTGGGGTCACCTGTGAGGTGTATCCTGTGTGGACATTTTTACTCATAAATGATCCTGGGGAAGTTCACACAGTTGGCTTAATCCACCCAGCCTCTTTAAAAAGAAGCAGTTGTGTGCTGGCTTTGGGAATTCTGCAGCTGCAGCATTTAAAGTGAACTTTGACTTGTGGGTGTTAATTTTTTATTAGATTGCCTGGCTGGTCTGCTTGGATGAGGCAAAAGTCCCCCCCTTTAGGGGACAGATCCCTTTTATCCCTTTTAGGATGAATTATTCCTGCACCCAAATAACTGATTCTGCATCCTCTCTCCCTGTTGCTCCGTCCTTGTGTCAGCTCAGCTCCCCACTTTTCCATCCAGCTGCAGTTTTGCACACTTAAGTGCCTTTATTTAGATCTTAGTGGACTCTTGGCCCCTTTGGATCTTTTGTCTTTTCAGCCCTTTTTTTCCATTTGGTGCTGGGCAGTGAATTGTTTGAATTTGAATCGTTTCTGCACAGAAGGAATAAAGCAAAAAGAATTGTTCGAGTTTGAATTGTTTCTGCACAGAAGGAATAAGGCAAAGAGAACTTTATGCAGGTTGCACAAGGCCAGACCCAGAGGTGAGCTACAGGAACCTTTCTGACACACATCCACTGCTGGAGCTGGGTGCCCTGGCAGATCTGGGGCTGCTGAAAAGGCTCTGGGCAGCCCCTCCTTGAGGCTCTTGAGGTGGAGCAAGTGCAGAGGAGGCACCAGGGTGATCAGAGGGATGGAACAGCTCTCCTAAGAGGAAAGGCTCAGAGAATCGGGATTGTTCAGTCTGGAGAAGAGGAACTTCAGGGTGACCTAACTGTGGCACTCCAGTGCCTGAAGGAGCCCACAGGAACCATGGAGAGAGAGTTCACAAGGGCCTGGAGGGCCAGGACAAGGGGGAATGGCTTCCCAGGGGCAGAGGGCAGGCTTAGATCAGATTTTTGAAAAAATTTCTTATTTGTGAGATGGTGAGACCCTTCTCTGTTTGCCCAGAGAAGCTGTGGCTGCCCCATCCCTGTGAGTGTGTGATTTACTGGCGGGGGAGGAAGGATGGGAGAGGATTCTGTGATCCATTCAAGACTGAAAGCATTCCAGCTACAGTTCCTGCTGCCTGCTCCACTCTTCCCTTCAATGCACTCCTCATCTGTCTCCGTGTTCCCCAAACAGATTTAAGTTCCTGTTTCACTCAACATCTCTCCCAGCCCTCTTCCAGCAGCAAGACTTCTCATGTAGGGGAAACAGGAGCTCCAGTCCTCTGCTTCCTGACTGCCTGATCAGGCAATATATCCCAACCAAACCTGTTCTTTTCTCATATTTTTCTGTTTTCTTCCCTCTGAAGAGAACTTGTGTAGGAGTTTTGTTCCTCCTGGTTGCATGACCACCAGCAGAAGATTTTTGGTGCCATTCCTGACTGCCCCAAGCCAGCAACTGCCTGGATCCTGTTCCCTGGCGTGACAGGCTCGTGCTGAGCTCATCCTGGGGTGTGGGCTCGTGTTGTTCAACTCGAGCTCTGTGGGGTGGGACTCTCAGAGGTTGTTTGTTAAAGTTTCTATGCTGAACATCCAGAAAATGGGTTTGTTTTGTTGCTTCAGAGCTTGCCACGTTGTTACTGTTAGGTCAGATGTGACATCCACACACATGATCAGGGTCTAAGAAGAAAAATTTTTTATTTTGTATGTTCTCCTGCTTATATGCTCCTCACAAAGCATGATCTTGAGTCATTAACTACATCACAAAAACTTATTCTATTCATTGGTGCAAAGCAATTAGCGTCAATATAATTGGTAAAAGATTTACAGAAATTTAATAAGGCACATATACACATCTACTTATGCCCGCAGTCTAGCTTACAAAAACTTTCCTGTATCTTTTCTAATCTGTTTCTATGCTGATGGCCTTGTCTTCTTCTTTGCTATGGCTACACTCAAAAATCATCAATTGTTATTTCTTCTGTTCCCTCAGCTTTGCTTGCAGGCAGCTGTCCAGCCCCTCCACGCCACACGTGTGGGCATTTGCAGGGAAGGCAGTGGCTGTGTCCTTGAGCACAGGTGCCAGCACCAGCCCCGTGTCCATGCTGCTGTTCACACTCTGGCTCCTCTAAGGAAGAGCTTTCATTCTTTATCTCCTCTCCCCCCTCTCTCCTTCCCACCCTATATGGCCAAACAATACATTGTTTTCCCAAGCACTCTCTTGGAAGGAGCTGAGCTGTTTTGACTGAACTTGGGCTGTCTTGCTGCAGAACAAGCAGCCTCTCAGGGCAGATGCTTTGCAGGGAAAACTTCAGCCAAGCTGTCCAAAGGGTGGACCTGCTCCAAGCCTGCTCCAAGGGAATTCAATTTGCCTGCTCATTAGGGTCCTTGGTTGTGGGATGCCTTTCCCTTTCTTCAGAGAGGTTCTGTATTTTTTGCCCTTTTTCCCATGAACTGGGAGCAGTTTCTGTCAGGTTTCTAGCCTGGCAGGGAGCAGTGGTGCTGAGGAGTCGGCAGAGCAGGAGGTGGGGCAGTGATGATGACACTTGGATGACAGAGATAGCTGAATAGTTTTTTTCAAGAGCTGAAGCATCACTGAGTAGCTTAAAACCTTGTTGAAGACTAAATTGTTAATTTTGTTGGTGATTTTAATTATTACTCTGTGTCTCCCTTATCTGCTTTGATTTTTGCATCAAACCCTGCAAAAATCCTTTCAGCTGTGTTTGTCTCTCAAATACAAAAAGGGGGAAGTGTGGAGGGGCTTGACAGCTGGCCTGCAAGCAAAGCTGAGTTAATAGAAGAAACAACAATTGATGATTTTCGAGTGTATTCAAAGAAATGAAGACAAGGCTGTCAGCATAGAAACAGACTACAAAAGACACATGAGAATTTTTGTAAGCTAGACTATGTGCATAAGTAGATGTGTATACATGCCTTATTACATTAATATAATTGGCAAAAGTTTTACAGAAATGTTAATTGCTTGGCACCAATGAATATCAGTTATTGTGATGCAGTTAATGACTTAAGATCACACTTTGTTAAGAGTATATAAGCTGGAGAACACGCAAAATAAAAACTTTTTCTTCTTAAACCCTGATCACGTGTGTGTCACGTCCAGCCTGACAGTAACAATGAGGGTCCTTGCTTGTGGGATGCCTTTCCCTTTCTTCAGAGAGGTTTTACATTTTTTCCCCTTTTCCCAGAAACTGGGAGCAGTTTCTGTCAGAGTTTCTAGCCTGGCAGGGCACAGCAGTGCTGAGGAGCTGGAGGTGGGGCAGCGTGTTCTCATCCTGAGCACACCATGGAAAGGTCTGCTGCAGCCAGCAGCGAAATTAATGGAGTGGCCCAAGGTTAAAGTCTGGCAGAAGAACTGAAAGCTGCTGTGTGGGGAGCTGTGCTGGAACAGGTTGGGCAGTGATGGTATCTGCTCTGCCAGTTGGGTCATGAATGATCTCTCAGGGCTACGACAGGTGGACACCAAGATTCAGAGCAGCCACAGCTCACCTGGACTTGGGTTGGAGTAGGGGATTCCCAAAGCTCTACTGAGTTATGTGCTCCTCTGTCTTGGGCAGTAAATGGTAGGTGTTCTGGCATCTGAATGGTGTTACTGGGTCAGGAACTAATTTTTCAGCACTGCATCTGGGTTAAGGCATTCAGAATTGGTGCCAGGCTCCAGCAGATGTTAAAATCAAATCTCTTTTCTTTAATGCCTCTGCTTTTTTCTGGCCACTCCTGCAGATAATGCTGCCAAAATGCTCAATGCTCTTTGTTGGAGGATGTCTAGACCCACTCTATTGATGTGCCTGTTCTGTTGCCCATTTAGAAATGCCCCTCTCTCAATCACAGGGCTTGTGGAAAGGATTTGTATTGATTGGTTTCAATTTATGCATCCATTTCATGCAGCTCCTAGGACAGTGATGCTATTTTGGATGAGCTTTCAGAAGTGAAAGTTTCAAAGTGAAACACCTCTGGTGCCTTTCAGTGGTAATTGTCCTGTACTGGACAATAACAAATTGATGGTCGATTTGATGCTTCAGATCTGATGGTTTGTGTCAAAGCACTCTCTGGCTGTTGCTGTTTCCTAGACACAGACATTGACTGAGACAAAATAACAAGAAATCAGTGCTTTTCTGCAGCTGCCTGTGCTGGGCTGCATGCCTGTGTGTGAGACACAATGGCTATTGCTCGCTTACCTGCACAGAGCTCCAGAGCAGGAGAATATTTAACCTACTTCTCCAAAAGCCAAGCAGGTTTTTATTAACTTAGGGTCATTTTTCCCCTGAATGGTGAATGCAGTGTGATTGCCACCAGCAGTGCAGGGCTCTGGGGTGCCCTCCATGTCCTCACATTGTCCTTTTCCTGACTCCTCCAAACTCCCTGGTACAGCACAGCCTCCAGGCAGCTTGGCTTCATGTGGGTTTAAAGTCTGCTGCAGTCTGAAATGAACTGAGCTCAAGCTGTTCATCCCATCCCCAGAGTGAGCATTTTTAACCCATTCCTGTGTTTGTAGAGAAGCACAGGCTCTGACAAGCAGCCCAGGAGCCACTGGAGAGGGACAGCCCCTGCTTTGTCTGGGAGAGACCTCAGCCAAGGAGCAGCATCTGTGGGCACTTCAGCTGCCTGCTCTTTCTGTCAGGGGTCCATGTGCTCAGGGTACATCGTGCCCACCAGAAGCACTGAGCGTGAATTCACTGCTTCCATCATGAGGCACACTGAGAGCTGTGGAAATTCTGAGCTGCCTTTTTGGATAAAGTCCATAACTGCACCAAAGCTCTCTCCTTTTTTCTCCCTATCTTTTCCCTGAGAGGCCAAGAAGGAGAACAGCAGTGAAGTCACCTCTGCAAGATCTCCAGCCCCTGTAGCTGAACAGACTGTCCTGATCACTCAGCACTGTCAGCCCAAGCGTGTCAGGGATTTTTCTGCTTCTTGTAGCAGGAACCTATTAAAATATCTGATTTAGACAGGGATCAGAGGTTTTGGTAGGCATCTAGGATAATAACCACCTTTTAGCTCACCTCAGAAGCCTTGTGCTTTCAGGGTAAATGTGGGGTTTCTTTCCTAGGCCATCTTCTCCCTTGGCACACAAGTGCTGGCACTCAGGTGCGTGGAAGATGTTCCGATAGCATTTGTGTGGCTCAGAGAAACCATTAGCCTGTGAAATAAAAACAGCTCAAGGTTCTCTCCACACGGAGCTCCAGCGTGTCCAGGCACAGTTCAAAGGCTGCAGCAATGCTAACAGAGCTCTGTCTGCCGTGGAGGCTGCGTGGTCTGCAGGGCCTGACCACAAAGGATGGTGGTGGAGGCTGGTGAGTGCAGCCTGATGAGAACATTGCTCTGTGCCCTGTGGGGATTGAATTGCTTGGGCTCCTTGTGAGAGCAAATTTGCTGTGCCTGGTGCTGCATCTTTTGACACCCCAACTCCCCCAAAAGTAGGAAAAAAGATGTGTAGGAACAATATGTTCAAAGCAGCTGATGCTGTTCATCACCTTGACTGTCTCAAAGGGGTTTGGTCAGGAATAGCCCAGTGTGAAGTTAAACCTAGATCTCCAGGCTGTTCTTATAGTGGGTTTATTACACATGATCAACAGGGGTTTCTCTCTGCCCTGTGGATGCAGCATGCATGGTGCTGCTTCTCCAATCTCATTTTCTCTTACTTCACCATGATCTGTGATGGGCTGGGCTCTGCTGCCTTGTCCTGGGGTGACCAAAGAAGTTCCCAACTGTAGGGCAGTGGTGGCAGAGCAGACAGATGGCTCATGAAGAGGACACTGCCTGTGTTGGGGCTGCAGGTGAACCGGGCAGAGAGTGCCCGTGGGTGAGAAATGTATCCAGTGATCCTGAAGCTGTGCAAGGGCAAGGCAGCAGCAGTTCTCCTCTTGGTTTCTCTTGGTTTATCCCTACTGCTAAGTCTGAGAGGTGTCATGATTATTTCCCCTTTCTGAGATGTGGATTTTTTCCCTCTCTGGCCCTCTCAGGCTGATGCAAGCCAAGCACTGGAGCAGAAACATGGGAGTGAAGGTCATGCCAGCAGAGCAGGATGGGCTATTTCTGTTGTGTGACACACTCTAGAGGATGCATTAAGAAGTGATTGTCATGCCTTAGTGCTCTGTAGTGACCAGCTATGGAAAGGGTGATTTAAAAGTGGTTGCCAGGCTGTGCACTCTGCAGTGCAGGGTGAGGCCCCGGGAATGAGAGGAGTTACTGGGTAACCGCCAGATCAGGGATTCTTCTGCCTTGAGTTACTGTTTATTTGCTTCTTTAGCACAGCCCCTCTGCATGCTGGTGTGTGTTGATAAAACCCTTAAGGACTGCTCCTGTCTGTGCCCCAGGTTCACCTACGGCCACGCCGGCACCGTGTACAAGGAGTTCGTGTACATCTCGGGAGGCCACGATTACCAGATCGGGCCCTACAGAAAGAACCTGCTGTGCTACGACTACCGCACGGACGTGTGGGAGGAGAAGAGGCCCATGATCACTGCCAGGGGCTGGCACAGCATGTGCACCCTGCAGGACAACATCTACTCCATCGGGGGCAGCGACGACAACATCGAGACCATGGCTCGGTTCGACATCCTCAGCGTGGAGTCCTACAGCCCCCAGTGCAACCAGTGGACCAGGGTGGCCCCTCTGCTGCAAGCCAACAGTGAATCGGGGGTGGCGGTTTGGGAAGGCAAGATTTACATCCTTGGAGGGTACAGCTGGGAGGAGGCTGTCTTCTCCAAAACAGTCCAGGTCTATGATAAGGAGAAAAATAAGTGGTGCAAAGGGACGGACTTGCCCAAAGCGATTGCCGGAGTGTCCGCGTGCGTCTGCGCCCTGAAACCCAAAACAGAGGACAAAAAGAAAAAGATAAAAACAAAGAAACATCAAGATCGAGGAAGATGACCACTCCTGGATAGCCACCCTTGGGTGGTGGGCTCCTTGTATTTAGACATTTCTATCTAACCTTTATTCTTTTTCTTTTTAAACAGGGTGGGGAGGGCATCTTCTGAAGCCTCAGAAAATGTTCACTTGAATGTGGTTTTTGGATTAAACTCATGTTTAAGGTAAAAACAACAAAACCAAAAACTCCCCCTCTTGCTATACGAAGGGTGATGTGGCCAGAGAGGTTCTGCTGCTCTCCTGAATGTTAAGGCTTAGGCTTCTCCTTCTGTGGTTCATGGCATTTCCACACACATCGTATTATATCGACGTTTTAAGGAGGTTTTTAAAAACAACTTTTCTACTTTTTTATACCACATTTTGCTAACTCAGTCTCTCGTTTGCCATATATTACGTTGTCGACTGTAGAAGCTGCAGCTCTGTGCTCGTGACCCCGCTGTTGGCATCAGGAGCTCCTGGTGTGATGATCTTTGGTGTCTGTGTGGCTTGGCCAGGACGGGGAGCAGCTGCTGGAGCACCCCTGGCATTGCCAGCATTGCCAGGCAGTCAGCTGGAATCGGGACATTGTCACAATCCCAGCTCCCCCGGAGCCCAGCTCGCCAGCCGTGCCCATAAACACCCTTTATTCTGATCTGCTGATCTGCTGAGTGCATTTCAAGGGCTTTGCTTTAAAGTTCAGCTGTTGATCATTGCTGTTATTTTTTCCTCAGTCGTCCTCTCCCATCTCCCATCTCCCTTTCCATGTATTTCAGATTTCTTCCATCTGGTGTGTGTGCAGGTGATATCCTGCTACCCCCATTCTTTTGTCTTTTTTCCAGGTGATATCCTGCTACCCCCATTATTTTGTCTTTTTTCCAGGTGATATCCTGTACCCTCATTCTTTTGTCTTCCCCCACCCCAAACTACTTACCTCAATCATTGGAAAACACTAAGAAAACATTTTTGCACTTAATTTCATTTGAAACTCTGGTAAGAGTTTCTACTAAAGAAAGCTACTTTAAGACCTACTACAAGCACATGTGTAAGGAAAGAGGTGACAATAAATTTCTGGAGTGCAAGGAGGTTATAGGTTGTTTCTTCAATGCTAAGAAAACTAGTTGGAATTAATTTTCTGAAACTCTTTGAGGGTTTTTTTTTTTGGTGTTTTTTTTTTAATTTAAAAAAAAAGCCTCAGGAGTCAGGCTTTCATTTGCATTAATGGATTTATTTTAAAGCCTTTGTGTACTGCATGAGGTAATGGTTATTCTTTTTTAGCCTAAAAATAAATTTAAAACAAACAAAAAAAAAAAACCAAATTGAACATTTTGGTTATGACGAACTCATTGACAAGTTTTTGGGGTTATTTTTTTTAATATCTGAAATCCTTGCTATGTTGACTGACAAGCACTTAACTTTTTGGGGACATTTTCATGTGTAAGTACAGAACAAAAATTTCAGAGACTTGCTTTTTTTCTGTTACTGGGTTGCTTGTTACTATATCCCCTCTTTTATTGTGTTTATGTATTACATTAATGTCTGGGAACAATAAATCCAGTTTAGAATATTCTATTCATCACAGTCTGATGTCTTGTGTATTGATTTCACTGAGCTTTTCCTTTTTGACTAATTGGAAAAAAATAATCCTGTAACCATTTTTCAATGGAATTCATAACAGTGGAAACATTTTAGCAGGAAGATAAATTTAACAATATTAAGTAGAAATAGAACTTATTTAAATAATTCATTTTTTTTCTACATTTTTCTGCTTCAGACAGTCAGAAGAGCCAAGGGGGAATGGCTCCCCACTGCCAGAGGGCAGGGTTAGATGGGATATTGGGGAGGAATTCTCCCCTGTGAGGGTGGGGAGGTGCTGGATCCCTGGCAGTGTCCCAGGCCAGGGTGGACATTGGGCTTGGAGCACCCTGGGACAGGGGAAGGTGTCCCTGCCTATGGTAGGGGGTGACACAAGGTGACTTTTGAGGTCCCTTCAAGCCAAACCATTCCTTTTCACATTTTTGCAGGTCTGACAAAAGATCCAATCCAGTTTGTAGGGTGGTTTCAAAGATATTTCTTGTATTTAATGGAGTGTACATAAACAATTTACAGTTTCTTAATGTTAAACATGAACAAAAGATGAGCTTCAGTGCTCATCAAAAAGGGTTTGTTGGGGAAAATACCAAAGCCAGAGGCTGTGAGTGAGGGTGGGACATGTCCTGTGTCATTGCAGGTCACTGGGGGATCCTGCCTGTTGCTGCCAGAAGCATTTTCCCGTTACTAAAGGAACAAGGGATCCCCATTTGCACCTCCAAGCCCATGGCAGGGAGCACTCCTAAAGGCAAGGTCTGGCACAGCGCCCCTGGATTTGGGGTGTTTTCAGTCCAGATGTGGCTGATCCCCCTGGATTTGGGGTGTTGTGGGTCCAGATGTGGCTGATCCCCTGGATTTGGAATGTTGTGGGTCCAGATGTGGCTGATCACCCTCGATTTGGGATGTTGTGGATCCAGATGTGGCTGATCACCCTGGATTTGGGGTGTTGTGGGTCCAGATGTGGCTGATCACCCCTGGATTTGGGATGTTGTTGATCCAGATGTGGCTGATCCCCCTGGATTTGGAATGTTGTGGGTCCAGATGTGGCTGATCCCCCTGGATTTGGGGTGTTGTGGATCCAGGTGTGGCTGATCCCCCTGGATTTGGGGTGTTGTTGATCCAGATGTGGCTGATCCCCCTGGATTTGGGGTGTTGTGGGTCCAGATGTGGCTGATCCCCCTGGATTTGGGGTGTTTTCAGTCCAGACATGGCTGATCCCCCTGGATTTGGGGTGTTGTGGTTCCAGATGTGGCTGATCCCCCTGGATTTGGGATGTTGTGGTTCCAGATGTGGCTGATCACCCTGGATTTGGGGTGTTGTGGATCCAGGTGTGCCTGATCACATCTGGATTTGGGATATTGTGGATCCAGATGTGGCTGATCACCCTGGATTTGGGGTGTTGTGGGTCCAGGTGTGGCTGATCACCCTGGATTTGGGGTGTTGTGGTTCCAGATGTGGCTGATCACTTCTGGATTTGGGGTGTTGTGGTTCCAGATGTGGCTGATCCCCCTGGATTTGGGGTGTTGTGGGTCCAGATGTGGCTGATCCCCCTGGATTTGGAATGTTGTGGATCCAGGTGTGGCTGATCCACCTGGATTTGGGATATTGTGGGTCCGGATGTGGCTGATCACCCTGGATTTGGGATGTTGTGGGTGCAGATGTGGCTGATCCCCCTGGATTTGGAATGTTGTGGATCCAGGTGTGGCTGATCACCCCTCAGAAGTGTCAGCAGACAGCACAGGGAGTTTGGAGCTCACCCTCACTCCCCAGCATTGCACGGTTTTGGGGAATTGTTGTGCTGGAATTTCTGAAAAATGAAAGGGAGAATTTGTGTGACACCGGTGGATTTCTGCTCTGGCTTTTGAGGTCTGAACAATCCTGTTGGTGAGGAATGAGGGTTGGCAGAGGAAAGGTTCATTCTCTTGGTTCTGCCTGGCTCCTGAACCTGCAGATCCCACTGCCTTCATCCCTGAGCTCTGTGAAGCGTTTCACTCCTGCCAGGAAGCATAGCTCTTTCTTCCTGCCCCAGGGAAAAATCACTACTGCTCTGCCTCATTTCTACAAAGGCTTCCATTGCCAAATTCTGCGGAAAGCTCGTTCTACCTGAAACAAAGCAGCCACCAGAACCCTCAGGTTTGCTCTTCCCACACTTCCATGCCTGCATGGTGGCACTGGCATGCCAAGGAGCTGCTGCTGCAGCTCTGCCGTTGGATAACAAATCCCTCGAGGTGCCCTGAGGAACAATCCCAGCCTGGTGTGAGAGGCAGTTGTTTTGAGGGCTTGAGAGAGAAGACGGAAATATTTTTGTTCTCAAGTCAAAATTTTAAATTTATAAAAATGTGCTGGTGTCTTTATGTGTAAGAATCTGACTGCTTTCAGTGGTTTCTTCCAAACACTGCTGATTTTCTGGGCGCTGTTTGGGATTCTGGATTCTTGCGTGACAGCAAAAAAGGGGGTAGTGTGTCTAGGGAATGTAAAGAAATAATTTAACCTTCAGTGCTCTTTCTGAGAGCAATTTAACTTGCAGAAAACAAGCCCAGATTTGAATTGTGATTCTTGCCTTGCTGGTATGTCTTAGCAAAGCTCTGACCAGTAAGACAAAAAAAAAAATCTGGCGTGACAGGCTTTAAATATTATTTTATTTCAGCTTTTGAGCTATTTCAGTTCTCATGAATGTAATAATGAGAGAGATGCTAATTATTCCTTCATGAACTTGTGGCTCTGGGGTGTCTCAGGGATCAGGTCAGGGCAGATGGAGAGGTTCTGTCACCACTCTGTGAGAGTCAGAGCACAGCTACTCACAGCTCAGCTACTCACAGCTCAGCTACTCACAGCTTCCTCCTCCTTCCTGGGAACTCCACACAGGAGGACACAGCCCAGGCACGGGGTTGTTGGTGCTACACACAATTTTTAGTTCCTCCTGGAACCTGGAGTAGCTTTGGGAAAAAAATATATCTTTGTTTTATGATGGGTTTGGTGACAGAACACGAGGGGAAGGTGAGATGGAGACTTGCTGGTTCTTTTGATGCTCCAGGACTGACAGAGATGATTGAATGAGAAGAGGGAAGACTTGTATTTAAGATAAGGATGAATAAGTCACAATTAATTAGCCAAAAGTTCTGCATAGATAATTGAAACACTGAGTCAAGCATCCACATGATCTACTCAAGGCTTGTCCACCCTTCAAATGTGTTTCTGCTTGACCTAGTCCATGCTTCAGCTTTTTACATCAGCAAATCTTTTTAGAAATGTCCAGAAAATTTAGGAATTCCCCCTTTTCAATGGAATTTGAAGTCAGGTTTGCATTAACCCATTTTTGGAGTTAAATAGCTGGTTTTTGCCTGTGTTACCTGTCTAAAGTCTCACACCTGCAGAACCATTCCTGCCCTTCTGCTCTCAGGTTCCCTTTGCCCACTCCCAGTGCCTGCTGCTGCCCTGGGACATTTAGGGCTCAGAAAGCTAAAAAAATATTACCAAGGTTGATCATTGTACAATCTCTGATGGTGACCTAGAGCTGGCTGGTTCTCTACTGAAAACTTAAACATCCTGGTTTTAATATGAGGCAACTGACCCTCCCTGAGATCCAGCCAGGGCTTGCAAATACTTTATGTAGACAAAGCCCTCATAGAACCTAGAAACTGTTGGGATAAAGGTTCTGCATCTCTGAGGAAAAGGTCCTGGGAGCTCCTGAAGGTCTTGGCACCAGGAGGAAGCTCTACAAGGACAGCACCAAACCTCCCTCTGTCCCTGAAAAGGCGGTGTGAGGGTCCTGAGGGCTTCAACTCCCCAAAGGTCGCCTTCAGAAGCCGTGTGTGTACACATCTGGCACTGTCACATGAGCACGGATCCCATGACCTTGTGAAGCCCCACGGAGTCCCCAGCACTTTGCATTTGCAGCAGGATAGGAGCAATTACAGCAGCACCCGGAGCCAGACACCCTGGGAGTGGTTTATCCAGCTCCCGGGCTGCTGTCACACAATCCTTTATTTCCACAGCCACGGACCTTGCTTGGTTTTGATAAATCCACGTTTTGTCGGGAACATTGCTCCATGAATTTTAAGAATGTGCATATGCAGAAAGAAAAACAGAACACTGGTTATTTTTTTAATTTGGAAAAGCAACTTGTTGATTCAGAGGGATAATTCACAGCCACTGGCATAAAGAACGTAAGAAGATACAACTGATTTGTGCAATGAAAGCAGTAATGAAATAACAGGCCACTAAAACTGGCAAAAATTAATAGAACAGAACCAAAGTGGAAACTTTGCAGCAGGTAAGTTTCATCAAAAAAAAAAAACAACCTTAGATTATTAGGAAATATTATGGTAAAATGGTAACAGATTTTATAATTAAACCATACTAAGATGGGATAAAATTGAATGTGTTAAAATGTTGCTGAATGAGACAGTGACATCCTTTCTCAGTTTTCACCCTCAGCTCTGGGTTTTAGCACTTTTGGTATTTGAATTTCTGCTTTCCAGGCCGAAGACACTGTGCTCATTTGTATTTTGGAACAGTCAGTTTACTTAGGCAGCATTGTGGGCAGAAGGGAATTTTGCCTTCAACCAGACGAGCCACGTAAGGGTTTTCACTCCATTATTTACCTTGTAAATTAGACTCCCGAGGGGAGAGGGGCTTTCAGACGTTTGAAATGCTGTATGCAAAAAGCCTGAACATTTGTCTCCCTTTTTTGTTTCTCCCCTTTAATATTAACCAGCCATTTTCACTGCTGGTTCTCTGCCTCAGGACAGCACAGCAACACCGGGGAGAGACAAAAGCGAGGGAGCGGCAGCTGGGTGTGTCAGCTGGAAGGGTGAAGGCTGATAGAGAAAATCATTTACTGTCATTAGCACACGGGAAGTGTTGCTCTTCACAAAACAGGAGGGACGTGTCCTTGTCCTGGAGACGGGGAGGAATCCTCTCCCCACTTTCCCAAAGACACAGAGTTATTGGGTGCTCTTCCTTCTATTTAATTTTCTCACTAATATAAAGTTGTCTCCATCACTCGCTCTGGATCCAGAGCCGAATTAGACTTTTGCAGGACTTGGTAGTTTGTTTCAGGAAAAAAAATATGGAGTAAATTAGCGATTAATTTGATGGATTCTTGCCTGGGGGTTTCAGTATTGTTATGACTCAATCCTCTCAAAATCATGAGATTGGCTTAGTCATTCCTATTTTTTTTTCTAGATACAAACTCTGAACCCTTTCCCACCCTGGTTATTTGGGACAGAGGTGGGACAGCTTTGCTCTGGCACCATCTGGGCACACAGCCTTACCTGTCACCTACCAGAATGACAAATAAGGAGATTTGTGCGTGTGCCCTTTTACAGAAGAAAATTGGACATTAGGAGGAATTTTTTCACAGAAAGGGTGATTAAACATTGGAACAGGCTGTCCAGGGAGGTGGTGGAATCACCGTCCCTGGAGGTGTCCAAGGAATTCCTGGATGTGACACTGGGCTGTGTGACCAGGTAGGGATTGGCCACAAGTTGGACTCAATGGCCTTGGAAGGTTTTTCCAACTTAATCAAGGAATCACAGAATTATTTGGGCTGGAAAGGATCTCTGGAGATCACCCAGCCCAACAACATTGCCAAGGTAGGGACACTTGGAGCAGGAACGTGGCCAGGTGAGGCCAGAATGGCTCCCTCAGAAGAGACCCCATGCCCTCCTTGAGCAGCTATTCCAGAGCTCTGCCACCTTACACGGACAGAAATTCTTTCTCACATTGAGCTGAAACTTCTCATGGTTTAGTTTATGGCCACTGCTGCTTACCCTGATGTTGAGCACCACAGAGAAAGGTCTGGCACTGGGCTGGCACGGGGTGCCCAGAGCAGCTGGGGCTGCCCCTGGATCCCTGGCAATGTCCCAGGCCAGGCCGGGCATGGAGCTAGCTGGAACAGTAGAAGGTGTCCCTGATCATGGAAGGGTGGAACTGGATGATCTTTAAGCTCCGTCCATGATTCTTTCAGAACCCACCCTGGCGATATTTTACATGCTAGATCCCCTCTCAGCCTCCTCCCCCCTAGGCTAAACCCTCTCCGCTCCCTCAGCCTCCCACAGGCGGGATGCCCGCCGGGCTGTTCCAGGGAAGCTCTCGGGGCTCCTCGCCCGCCTCGCCCCCCTCAGGGAGGCGGAGCCGCCTCCCGCCCTTTTCCCTGGGCGCCCTCAGCTCCCGCCCCGTGCGCGCGCAGCGGGCGGGCGGGGACGGCGCATGCGCGGTGCGGCGCGCGCCCGCCCGCCCGGCCCGGCTGGTGCGTGCGAGGGAGAAGATGGCGGCGGCGGGGGCGGCGGCGTGAGGGGCCGGGACCGCCGAGCTCCCGGGGGACGCGGGGCGCCATGGCCCTGCACGGCGCGCAGGTACCGGCCGGGACCGCGGGCACCACTGCGGCACCGCGCCCGGACCCCGCCGGGCTCCCGGCGGCGGGCGGGCCGCGGGATGGGGGGGGAGCGTGGTGGCCGGGAGTAGGCCCAGGGTGATTGTGCACGTTCATTGAATGTGCCGAGGGCGGTGGGGCGGCCTCGCTGCCTGCGGGGACGGCGGATCCGGCGCTCCCGGGACGGAATTCCCATCCCGGAGGGGTCCGGAGCGCGGGGGGTCGGCCCCACGCCGGTGTCGGTGTCCCCACGCCGGGGCCCGGGGCGGGGGGAGCCGGTGCTGAGCCCCCGGCCGAGCGTGCCTCGGACAGAGCCCATCGCTCCGGTCGCTCTTCTGAATTTTTTTGGAAGGGGGGGAGAGGCAGAAACGATTCTATAACGAGAAGGGAATAAGGAGATTTGTAAACTAATCCTCCCCCCTCCCCCCCGCCCAAACACTCGCTAAAGCCCGGCGCATCGGGGTGCAAAGGGCTGAGTGTTGCAAGATCGCCGTGCCCGGGGATGCGTGTGCGGATTCCCTGGATCCCACTGGCTGAACCAGCCCCGGAGATTTGTGCACCGAGTGGAAAAAAAACTGCAGTCGTGGTGGTTTTGCGCTGGAAGTTTACAGCTCGGTTCCTGGGCTAATCCGGTGTGTGCTTAGAGCGAATGATTGAATGGGTTCGCTTCGCTGTTTCTTTCCCTTAAGGTTTTTCTCCCAAAGAGTTTGAAAGCAGGAGTGTCAGGAGAAGCGTGTGGAACTCTGGAGTGTTTTATTTGTAAGACTTAGAGCAACTTTGTTGTTTAGCGAATAATAAAGTTTAGAAGAGTGTGGTAGCGTTAAAAGTAATTTTGTTAAGGATCTGTGTCTTCTGTCATAGAAAGCACGTTTCATACAAAGTCATTTTGAACAGGATGATGCTTTACTATAAGTTCTATAGATTTTGTCTTTTTTCTTCTCAATGAACTTAAGTTACACATCAAATGAAGACGTGCACTAGTGGCACTGTTATTTCCATTTTTAAAGTTCATAATTGGTGAAAACTATACCGACATTTCTTGTCCAGCTTGATTTATTTATGTCTGAGAGAAAAACGTGAGAGCTTTTGTTAATGTGGGTGTTCTTAAGGGAGCTGCGGTGTCTGGAGTTTGTTTCAAATTTACGACTCATTTTAAAATTTTGTGTCCCTCAAGTTTTATTTCAAAGTGAAGGAAACTCACTCACTGACCTTTTTTTTTTATTGTCCCACTGAATGATTTTTGGATTTTTGCAGATACATCAGAAGGATTCAGTGTCCAGCTCAAGAGTTGTTTCACTCCCTGCTTTCTCTCCCCTCAGCCGTGCATGTGGTCAGTTTAACGAGTTGGGTGTTTAAAATGCGGCTTTTTTCATGATTTGGAGGAGTTAAGGATTTGTTTTGGTCTGTGCATAATTATGTTGGTGTACTTTAAAACAAAAAAAATAAGTTATGCTGATGATTTAGTTTATGGTGAAGTGCTCCATTGCTGAAATTAAAACTGGGCTGTAAATCCATCTTCAGTAGCAATTTGAGCACAGACTATTTTAAACCCTCCCCCTCTGTAGGTAAAGGTGGATTTTAGTTCTTGCAAAGTTGCTGCTGAAGTTGTAATGTATTATTTATTAATGCTAGATAGTTTGTACATAATGTGGAACATAATTTGGAAGCACATTTGTAAGATATTGTTTAGCTAATGCTTTGTTCATGTTACTAAACACAACCTGTTTCTGGGTTTTTTTTAAATGTAACCAGTTCATTGAGATGCTGTGTGGGATTTATGTGAGCACATCTTCCAGAGCAGTGCTGAGATGCTGAATTAAGGTAACAATGTTTTGGAGCCTGTGGGATGAAATCCTGAAGATAAGCTCAGGGATGCAGTTTTACATGTGTAAGGTGTTTCCTTTTTGTTTCAGGATGATAGTGTTGCAGATCAGTAGAAAAAATAAAGTTTTGATAAAAGTTGCCTGTTCTGAGTAGAAGATAAATAAGATTATTGAGTTATTATGTTCATGTCATGATGCAGAAGTAGACAGAAGTGTGTAATTTGAGTGTACCATCATTGAAGCATTTTTTGTCACACAGGGGGAAAAAACATCTTGAGGAAAATGCTGCTGCTCCTCCAGCCAAAACGCAGAGTCAGATTTCTGCCATGGATGGATTCATGGAATAGTGGGCAGAAATATTTCATCAGTCAGTTTGCACATTGTGACAAATGACTCCTGAAACCCCATCATATCGAATATTCCCATTGATTTTGGGTGCCAGCTCAGCTCAGCCAGCACAGAGGTGTTTGGTAGCACAGTTCAGCTCTTGCTGCTGTTTGTACCTCTGTGCTCCATGTCACAATTTCATAATCATCTCATGAGAGCTTTCAGTGTTGTGTGGGTCTGCTGGGTGTGTGCTGACTGCATTCACAATCTGTCCTTTTTTTAAGGTGAGCTACAAGTGAACCTGCTCTATTGCTCCATGACACTAAAGATGTTAAGCTGATCTAGTTAAACCCACTTGTCATCAAGGGCATCTAAAAATCTCTTAAAAAAAAAAAAAAGACAGCTTAAAAACTATTTCCCTGTTTGGAAAGACTAAAACTCTGTAGGAACTGTATAAACAGTTGTTTTAGCCACTTTTTCTATTGTTTTTCATAGAAAGAATTAATACAGAGGCATCATTTGTAAATCCTGTGAAAACAAGTTGAGCAGAAGAAAGGATACCATAGCAGAATGAATCATTTATGCTTGTTTTGTTCTTCCACCATTACTGTGGTGTCAGATGAACTCGGTGCCATTTTAAATGCACCACGTTGGCCCCAAACCCAGCTGAAGTGAAAACCAGCTGGGTTTGAGCTGAGAAAAAAAAGCTGAACAAGCTCCTAAGCTGCTCATCCTCACCCAGGTTGTGTCTGGCCTGGCAACCAGAAGAACTGGAACTCGAACATGGCATGCAACCTGACTCCTGCAACACTGCACTGCAAGCTGCCTCTTTTATGGCCTGCTCCCTGCCAGGCTGGAGCTTGATGTTTCCTTAAGCCAGGACTCTTTCTAGAAGACAAAAAAAAAAGAAAATAAAAGGCAGCAGCCTGCAGGCATTTGTGCTGTGCTGCCTTTGCAGTGTCTTGCCTGATGTTTGTGGTGATTAGGAAATCGATGTCTCGAAAATAATGTCCAAAAAATGGTTGTTATGCAGCTGGATGAGTTTCTTGTGCACATATGTGTGATGTTGGAGTGTCCTCATGGGCTGAAGGGAACGTTTGGGGATGGGGCAGTTGGATTGTGTCAGGTTTGTGGAGATGTGTGGGACACCCTGAGCACAAAATCACGGGTGGCTGTGGGAGTGGGATTGGGGGCAGGTGTGTGAGTGAGTGCCCCATCTCGCTGCTGCTGCTCTGCTGTGTCTGTGTTTCAAGGGCTGAAGAAGCTGGATTTGTCTCTCCCCACTTCTTTTTCATTGCTCAGAAGGGTCTGGGCTCATCTTTTGCCCATGAATGAGCAGTTATTCCAGGCTTCTGTGATCTTGGGAATTCAGGCTGCAGCTGGAGCTGGGAGTTTGGGTAGCCAGAAGGGATCATTTGCCTTTCTAAAATGTGAATGGTGAATCCACACCGAGTGAAGTGGGTGAATGTGGGCTGGTTGACTTAAAAAAAGGAAGTCTGGGAAAACTGACATAGAACTTAAATTTGGAACTATATGGCAGCATGCAAATAGGCTGAAACCCACAGGTTTTGTGAATCACTGCTATTTATTCTGTGCATTCTAGACTATAGCACTGATCTGGAGCCTTCTCAGAATGGATCCAGCCATTTACCTATTAATAAATCCAGTTTCTGTAGGCAGTTGCTCACACATACTGGTCTTTGCATTGATGGAGCTGTTAAAATCCTTGTGAAGGGAAGTGGGGTTTTGTTTGTAGGTAAACTGAGCAGTCTCATTTCACACAACATGCTGTGTCCTACAAAACTGCCAGATCTGTTAGAATAGAACTTGCTGGCCTTGGGCCATTGGATTATAGTCATTTGTCACTCTAATGCCATTTCAGCAATGTAGATGTTCATTTCCAAAGAATTAAACATGCTGGAACTGCGGTTTTGCTTTTTGATGGAAGTGTTTTATGTGTGATCATTAAACACCCAACTGGGGATTAGGGAACAAAGGGTTGTGCTTTGTGGTGAAAAAGTGTGTGTGTGTACATGTGTGTGTTTGTATATTCAGACATTCCATAAGAGAATAGTCTGATATTTTAAAATTGGGGTTCTGAACCCTGTTTTTGTTTTATGAAATTGTGTCATAGGTATTTAAGACTGTGTTTTAAGTATTTCCAATAATGGGGCTGTGTTGGTTATTTTTAAAACACTTTGAAGGATTCTGTTTTGTTAGTGCTCATGTTAATATATTCATTAGTGCTTTAACAGAGTAAAACTTTGAAGTACATTAGTCTTTTCATTTTGTATTTGACTCTCTAATGCCTAATTTATTTCCAGATATTCCTGATATTTTAAATATGTGTAAGAACTTTTCCTCCTTGTTTGACAGCATACAATTTATTGATCTTCACTGTGTGCTACAAGCTCTGTTTTTCTTCACCTGAAGTTAGGCAGAGGAAGATTAAACCACAGTAACCCTAACAAAGTGTTTGTGCAAGGCTTCTTTGAATCATAGACCTTGTGAAAAAACATCTGTTCTTCAAATCCAGAAAAGCTTGTTGAGATTCTGTGGTAGCCACCAATGTCAGTGCTGTAGGAAAGAAAAGTGCAGGAGCACTTGGGGGAATTTGCTGTTGGTAGCATTGTGTGTGAATTCAGATCATGGAGGGGAGCTTTAGGAGAAGCACTCTGTGTTGTTTGCATTGGAATGATGGTAGGAAAAAAAGGGATATAGATGGGCTGCCATCGAGGGTAATGTTAACACAAACTGGAAAAGCACTTAAGGGATCTGAAATTATTTTACTTTGTTAAAAAAGTAAATACCAAGTGAGGCTCAGCTTTGAGGTGGAAGAGAAAAACGCACGATCTGTAAAAGCTGTAAAGGAGAGGATGTCTCTGCAGGTTGTGTGAAAAGATGCAATTTTAAAAAAACATGCAGGAAAGTAGGTTTTCTTCAAAGAGTTCTGTGTATGAAAGACTTGTTATTTTGTTTGAACTCCACTGAGCAGACCAGCAGAAATAGCTGAGTTATTCCCCCAGTGCACTGGGCATGTTCTTTCATACATTTCGAGCCTGCTGTAGTGATTTACAGAATCACTGTGAATTTCCTGCCTCATTTTTCCCCATGAATGTTGCAGGCTGGCGGTGGATTTGCCACTGTAACTCAAAATACAGAAGTGCTGTATCATTCATACAAAGAAGTGAAGGCTTCTGCTCTGAAAATGTTTTGTCTTGTTGGAGTGGGATGTCTTTGTAGATACTACAGCAACCTGTTAAAATAGGTAAAATACTGATAATCCCTTAAATTCTGGTGCAAGCTTTAGGCTGGATGGAGAGGGAAGTGGAAAAAGTTCAGTTAATTTGTTAATGGTAGAGGCAGGCAGTTAGATTAGTTGTATTAAAACAATGGGTTTGGACCATGTTACTTAGGGAGGGTATTCAGTTCAAAATGAGGCTGGCACATAGTGTGGGGTGGCCTTGTCATTTTAAATATGAGTAGATGGGGTAGAAAGGAGAGGGAAGTCAAGCAGAAAGGAAGAGAGGCATTGTCAGCACAGGTAACAGCTGAATTGCAAAAAGAATCAAGTTCTCTTGAGCTCCAGTGTACTCAGTCTATCCTTTAAATCTTAGGGGTTCTAATAATAGCTAGCTGACCAAAGAAAGCAAGAAATAGCACTCTGGTGTCCTTACAGCATGGAAAACCTCACTTTCTGTTCTGCTGCTGCCTTTGGGATACAAAACCAAAACCACAACTGTTTGAAAATGTCTGTGGAGCGCTGTGTTTAATTGATACACAGTTGGAAAAAAGTCAGAGACAACTTATTGAGGCAATTTCCACTTGCTCAGGCAGTACTCACTTTCTTCTCAGTTAAGGCCTGTGACCATAGACCACTGCCCTCAACAAGTTTAGGCTTCCACATTTCATCACAAATAGTGAGAACTCCCTAACAGAACTTGAAACAACAAAAATGAAAAAAGAGTTTATGCAGTTAGTGTGCTTTCAGAGCAGGCAAGAATGAGATACATAACATTGTCATCCTGGCATTGCAAGCCACAGAAAATGTAAGTGCAGCAGAGTCAGAAGTGTGAAAGAGGAGCAGTCAGCTTTCAGGGCAAAAGAAATAAAGCTTTGAATTTGTTCCTGTCAACAGGCTCGTGGTCTCAGTCTCTTGAACTTCACTGTAGTTCAGACAAAGTGCAGAATTGTGGTGTCCCTGGGTTGTGCTGAGTGCAGGGGGCAGATGCTGCCATGGTGTTCCAGGTGTTGCCAGAGCTCTGAGTTTGCTCGGTTGGAGAGGATGAGGGCAGTGGATGTGTGTTACCCTTGGCACTAATGATTGTCACATTAAGGCTGATATGATTTCCTGGTTTGATGCGATCACATCCCAGGAACAGAGATGTCCCAGGTTGTGATCAGTGCTGTGGGAGGGCAGCTGTGCCCATTTCCCCCTGGCTCTGTGCTGCTGGCACTGCTGGGTGCCAGGGGCTCTGAGGGCTCCCTCCTGCCCAGCAGTGCTCCAGTGGGGCTGAGCTGTGCAGCCTCTGTGGCTTCATAATTGACCTGGATCCCTCATGGATTTTTATAGTTAGGAAAGAGATAAACTAAGAGCTGAGGTGGTTTTTAGCCGTTTGGTATGGAAACCAGTTTCAAGCATGTGTGCTCTAAATTTATTTATTTTGTGACAGCTTGAAATAAAAACCACTTAGAATTAGTGAACAACTGCTTATTGGCAGGTCTGAGTGTCCAGCACATGCAGTGTGTTTACTGAGTAGCCAGCAGTATCTGATAATAGAGACATCACTAATGTGAAACTTAAATCAGTTTATATGTTCTAGTTCAGTTTGTTTTCTGCCTTATTTGCAAAACAGCCATTCTGAACAATTGTGTGAGCAATTCCTTGCTTTACTGAATGTCATTATGATTTGCAAGATCTCTTAATTAGATTTGGGACCAAAGGAGGAATTGAACAGCCCCATGAGAAACATGTTCTTCCAAAAACTGCCTGAACTGGTGGTGTTTGAAAGTGAAAAGTCTCACAAGTTCAGAGTGTGCAGAAGTGTGAGGGTTCTGGCTGTGATTTCATCATCCTTGCTCAGCCTTGTCTGCACCGTGGGCCTGATGACAAATGGGTGGCACTTCTGTGGGGTCTCCAGAGCATGGCTGGATGAGGGACAGGAGAGCAGGAGGTGCTGGAGCTGTGCTGGAGCAGGGGCCCTGCACCCAGAGCTGGCCCTGCCCTGAGCAGAGCTGCCCGTGCTGCTGCTGCTGTGCCTGTTCCTGTCGGAGCTGCCTGGGGGAGCAGTGACTCAGCTGCTGCTGCTGAGGGTACCCAGGGAGCTGGGGGTGCTCTGCTCTGAGCATTGACCCTTTATCACTTTGTCAGCATATTCTGCTTTAATCGCTTTTTTACATCCAGAAAGCAAAATATTTTCAGTATCTTCGAGACTAAATAGCAGGAGTGCTGTTTTGTGCATTCTGTTCATTCATATGTGCAAAATAATTCTGAATGCTGACAGAAGATGTTGTACAAGGAAAGACATAAAGTAGCAGCATTATCAATGGTAGTCCTTTGAAATGAGCTATTTTGACCATTAAAGACTTGTTTTTTTCTTGCAGTATACCTACTGCCATACTCATACCCAATTTTTAATGCTGTCACTTAAAAATATGAATTTTTAATATACTTACTGTTTGGGGTTTGGTGGCAGCAGTGTATTAATCTGTGCATTTCTTTTAACAGCTATGTTACATCTACATAAAATTGTTTTGCAGATACTTAAGCTCTAAAACTGTCTGGGGAGGCGGTGGCATATGTGTGGTGTCCCAATTTTCATTTTAACTTGCAAACCCCTTGAAAATACAAAGTTGCTGTCACAGGCTTTGCCAGCTCCTTGCAGGTTTCCACGTGTTGGGCTGAGAATGGGCTGGGAATGAGAACATGGGGTGGTGTCCTCATGGGACATCCCACATCCATGTGTGTCACCTGCTGGGGTCCTGCAGGGGCTGAGTTCCTGCAGAAAACCCAGCAAGAATCTGCAGAACTGGTGCTGAAACCTCAGCTGATAAAGAACATAAAATATTGGAGCCTTTATTCTGTGGTGGTAGTTGTGTTTCATTTCTGTGATCCCCACGAGTCATTTACCAACCGTTGTGTTTTTCACGTATCCTCTGGTTTATTTTTGGCTGTTTCTCTATGAGATAACCCATTTTTGGCAGGTCACAACTCGCAGAGGGGAAAGTCTCATTCTTCTTGTTCCTGGCCACTTGTATATTCTGCTTGACACTGGTTCCTCAGTTCCTTAACACTCCTTCCACCAGGGGAAAAAATAAGGAAAAATGATCCAAATGATTTTTTATTTAATTTGACAGTAATCACCTCGTTGATCATTCAGAGAAGAGATGAGATTGTCAATTCAGCAAAATGTTCTGAGCATTCAGCTCTTCAAAAATTGAGGGCTGAGAAGTGAAGTTAGGCCATCAAAAGAGGCACATGAGTGCTGGGCAGGTGGGCTGAGCTGCTTTCCAAAAGTGCTAATCTGTGGAGTCCTGATAGCTAATTTTTGCCTCACCTAATCTTAGCCACCCTAAATCCTGCCCTGAGTAATTGCTTGTGAAAAGCATTGTGTGGGTGACTCGTTTGCTGAGGTGCTGTTACAGAGATTTGACTTTTCCACAGTGTTTAGCTGCAGTAATTCAGAGGCTATGCTTTATTTTCCCACTTTTCTTTATATTCCACTGTATTTTCCAGCTTGCTTGACAAATAGGAGCAGCAATCTCCCACTGCCCAGGGTGGAATGGTTCTCTTGGATGGGTCTGCTTGGATCCTTTGAGGATTTGTCCTCTTGAAGATGAAAGTAGTAAAAATAAGCAAAGAAAACACCAAACATACACAAACTAGTGGGAATCTAATGAAGATACAAGCAGTCTAAATTTTGCAGCTTTGCTTTTGATTGCTGTATTTTAAAAGCATTATTTTTAGTGTAATTTCCATATTTAAAATAAGAAAGTGCCATCCTGAATATTGGCTGCTGTTTGTGCAAGGTTGGCACCTTCACCTGCATGGAGAGGGCAAATGGAGCAGCTCACAAGGGAGGCAGTGTGAGATACAAACTGCTGGAGCTGACTTGGAGATTCCTCACAGCAGCAGCAGGATTTCATGACTCCACAATCTTGGGTGATAGCTGAACTTTTAGAAGGGAGAGTGGTCTGGGGGGCACAAAACCCATTCTCAATTTCTTTTTTTCTCCTTTGCTTTCTTTACCCATAACTTCAGATCCTCTCTCATCTCTTCATTGAACTCTTGTTCCTCATCTTGGGCTTCTTCAAGCCAATTGTAATATTTTTGAACTACTTACAACGTGCCCATATTTAATCTATTTCATTTCTTAAAAGTCACATTCTTGCACGTTTTACTCCTAGAGCTCTACTTCTGATTTTTTCTTTTTACTAACCTCCTCCAAGTCTATATCTATTGGTTTTATTTCTTTAAACCATGGATTTGAAGGATAAAAGCAGCCTGTGAGGTAAATTCAGACCCAGCAAGAAGAGAAGAAAGGCTTTGCAGTGGCAGGGCAGTGCCAGGCTGCAGTGTGTGAGCTGGAAGCCATTCCAGGAGAGCCAGGCTGTGCTGCTGCCTCCTGGAGCTGCAGGCTCTGGCCATGGCAGGGAAGATGCTTGTGCTGCTTTTCCACCTTGAGGAACCCAGGGAGGCTTGTGGAAAACAATCCTTCAGGATCGGAGCTGCTAAATCAAGATTTTGTAAACCACAGAAAAGGTGGATTTGTGGAACGTGCCTGGAACTTGGGGGGACACTGTGAGGTGTTCCAAGGCAATTTGCTGTTTAATGTGGCCCAAGCTGTGTTCTCCAGATGCAGAACTGATTTTACCATTGTGTTCTTAGAATTTCATCCCACTGAAGGTTGCAGCTCTAATGATTTTAGCTTGGCACAGAAAAGAAAAATAAAAAAGGGCCAGCACTAAGGGTTTTCTGCTGGGAAGTATTAGATAAAATTACTGAGGGATTGTTTTGCCTGCTCCACCTGTAACAGAGTAGTTAAACTGGCTGTGTTCTTGAGGAACTTCATGTTCCAGCTTCTCTCTCCTCAGAGCTTATCATGCAGTGGTAAATCAGAATAATGCAAGTCTTAATTATTTTTGTTCTTCATTATAGGGAGGGTTTCCAGTTTGCACATAGACTCAATAGCTAGTCCAGTGCAAGAGGAGCCTGCAGAGCTTGAATAAATCAATGTGTTTGCTGAGTTATGAGCAGCCAGCCTGGAGCTGCTGTTTCCAAACTTTTAGAGCCTCACAGAGCCTTGGCCAGAGGGGTTTTACCAACCACTGTGCTTGAATGCAGAACTGAGCAAGGACCAGTCTCCCCGTTTGGGAAGGATTTCTGTTTCATTTGATATTTGTGAGGACTGCCAGCTAGGAGATTGTGATAGGAAAGTATTTTTGTTTGGCTTGTATTTAGTTTTAACATAGCAAGAAAACAGATAGGAAAATGTTACTATTTCTCATTATCACAGGCAGATGTTCTGTGGGTTTGTAGTGGTGGTGGAAAGGTGTCAGAAATTCCTTCTTTTGCTCCCCACAGAGCCAAGAGTTGATGCAATCACCTCTCACCATTCAGTCCCTCCCTCTCCCTGTTGCCTGGAATGCACTTTGCAGGTATTGCTGCTCTAGTCCCCAAATGCCTGCACTTCACTGTGTTCCTGCCCTGGCTGCCAGGGAAGGTGCAGGGAAGGAGTTTTCTCATCAAGAACACTCAATGCTGTACCACAGAATGCAAATTAAAGGTAGTTTATAAAATGTGGGTACAGTTCTCCTGTCAGGGGCCGTTGCTTTATGATCCTGTACAAGTGCTGCAGTTGCACTGCCCTCCTTATGCCGTGATTATTTACAAAATAAGATCTTGCCTGTTCTGGTGGGCTTTGTCTTTGCTGTTTTGTGGAATAGAAAATATCAGCTGGGGCAAATGTGAAATGAGAAGCAGCAGAGTTTTCTGCTGGTGCAGTGCTGACATGGGAGGATGAGGAGTCTGTGGAGCAGCTCCCTCAGAAATGCAGGGGTGTCTGTGTGACACGGGTTGGTTTTTATTCTTGCACTCCCTTTTTCTCCCCCTGCTCACTGCACTGACCATTTTATACAAAACTTCCTTGGGCTGGATGCACTTTGAAATAGAGGAGTGCCAACAGGCACCTCATTATTTGAAATAGAATGAGGAGCATACATAAACAGAACTTGTTTGGGTGTAAGAGATTGGCTTGTCTTTTGGCAGGATTCTCTGTGGTTGTTGTTCAGTTTGTTGCTTTGATTTGAAGTACGTTATATAATTGATAAAAAATAGTACAACCTGCTTTGCTTTTGTATTTGAGTTACAATATTCAGGATAAACTGCTGAGATCCACAATGTGCTCCCTTAATTACATCAGGCTGGAAAGGGTAATTTGGTCATGAAACCTGTCCTGCCAGTAATGTGACAGTCACAACTGTGCTTCCCTGCTGGCCAGAGATCTGCCTTTCCTCTCACCAGAAAATGACTTTTTGAGGATGAGAATTCTTTTTTTTTTAAATGAAGGAATAAAGCCTGTCAGATTAATTTATGTGAAACATGTAGAAAATGCATAACTTTCTTCAGCTGTAAGAATTCTATAATAGCACCCAAAAACCTCCTGAATTGGGAAGGAAAAAAAGGAAAGGTTTGATCATGCACTATATTTTTGAGCCTTTGATAGCTTAAATGGTGGGCAGGAGGAATTGCACTGACTCATGGGCTTAGGTGACCTACATTTACCTAGCTCTGACTTTCTCCAGGCACTGTGGAGATGTGTTCATGTTCCAGTTTGGAGCTGCAGGCTGATGATAAAGGACTGGCAGCTTCTCTGAGAGTTTCCTTGTGATTTGTTACATTTTCAGCTGTTAAAAGTTTTAATATGCAACTGCTCCACCTTCAAGTGTGGCTTCATTTGCACATGTTTGTGTTTATAAAAGTAAACTTTATTTTTTGGTACAGAGATATATTGACATATGCTTTGCCTGAAATACTATTTGGGCTGTGGTACAGCTGTAAATTCATGGCCAGTGGTTTTCATAGCTCCTGGTTATGGGATGCTGGGTGCAAATTCAAAATCTATAAAAAGCCCAAACAGCAAACCTGTTTTTCAGTTTCACAATTTTGTCTGTGCTTTTAAAAGCATTTCAGTAAAAAAGTTTCTTGAGATTTGTTAGTTTGTAAAACCTTGTGTCCAGTTAAGTAATCATCTGAATTTCAGCTCAGAGGAAAGCACAACCTGTGGGAAAGCTGCTTTTTCCTACATTTTCCATAAAACTGAGAAATTGGGAGAGAAGTGAAGGGTGAGGAAGCAGTGCCTTGTTTGCTGCAGGATGAGTAATGGGACAGTGTTTTCTCTGCTAATAAACCCCAGTGCAGTCATATCCATGTGCCTTTTTTTCCTTGCCAGAAAACACACTTCTGCCTGAATGCTTCCTTTTCCTGCTCTGCTGCAGCCTAGCCCAGAGCTGGAAGAATAATTCCACTTTGCAGGAGTAACTTGGTGGCCAAGATTATATATATAATATGTATAATATATATCTAAGTGTAGCTTAGGGTATACATCAGCTATTTCATCATTTCACTTCAAATGTGAACTAGTTTGACTTGTTTGGCCTTCTGCTGAGACTCAGTGGTGGCAAGGAATAATCCAGCTGTAAAAGCTGGATTTTTAACTCCTTTATGGAAAAGCACACGAAGTGGGAGTATTTGCAGCTGAAACTAATTTGACTGAAGATCTGAAGCCGTTGGTGGTAGATGAAAGCCACGTTAATGCTTTCTGAAAGCCACAGTTGACACTTCATTTTCCTGTAGCTTTTTGCAGCCCAGGTGATCCCAGGATGATGATGATGATGCAGCAGTGCTATTTGTACCCATTTTTCTAGGACAGGCAGCTGTGGAGCACAGACTCAGCCTCCTTTTATCCCTGCAGGGCAGCCCCCGTGCTGCTGGGCAGGAGCAGCAGGGCAGATTTGGTGCCAGGCACTGGGAACATTTGCATTTTCCTTTTTCGAGTGCTTAGGGGACCACAGCACAAACCAGTCAGCATGGGCAGAGCTTGCAGCTCAGGTATTTTAACCCTTTGGGACCTTCCCCCCCCTTTTTGGAATTAGTTTTGCTTTTATCTGCATAGTTAAATGTTGTCTATGATCAGAGTTATTACACAAATATATAAATACTTTTACTTTCATTCCTTAGTGGTAGAAAACAAATCTTCCTGGATAGATTAATTCATTTGATGTAATTTATGTTAAAATCTAGCTGCAGCTAATATCTTGAAGATGTGAAGGGGATGGTATTGATGAAATGATTTGTTCCAAGTGCTGCAGAATCTCCTGGAGTGGCGCTGGATGTTCCACTGCTGTAATCACATTGGGGAGATTAAGGTAGAAACTGATTCCAGTTCTGTTGTGGCTGGAAACACCAGGGGCTGACAATCAGCAGGATGTGGGATTTGCTCTAAGGAAGGTGTTTAACATGAGTATTTTTCTGAAGAGAATTCATGTTGGGAGGCAGGGATTCAATCCAGGGAACTTTGATTCCTTGCAGCATGTCAGACTGAACATGGAAATTGCTGCCAGAGGCTCAGGAGTGAGCTGGAAACTCCAGCTTTGATAGTCCCATCCACTCAATGTTCCTGACTTGTATTACAGAAAAAATACATTTCAAAATTGCTACATTTATAAGGATATTCTCATCTGCAGAGTATTTTTATAATATTCTAATCTTAAAATTTTAACTTGGAGAAGAGAGTCAAGATGCTGCTCTTTTTTTATTCTCTTTTCAGTCACACAGGAAGCATTTCAGAACTACAGTTGTAACTGATTCTTTGGTTATTTTTAAGAATGCAGTTGTGTGGGTTTTTTAATAGTCCCAAGAGTATGACAATATTTTGCATTCAATGCCCAAACTTTATTGCAAAATCTTGATAGATGCAAATAAGACAAATAAATGAAATATGAAGTACTAGAACACCCATTCACCAGCAGCTTCATGAGAAAAGATGCCGTTTTAGAATTGCATAAAGTATGTTTAATTTTGCAGTTTTTTCTTTAATTAATGTGCTGGTTGCTGTTAGTGCCAGTATCTGAAGGGAAAGATTTTAGTTATGTCTAAAACAACCTAATTTTCAGGTTTATTCAAGTATTGTTAGTTTTATTTTCATCCTTGCTCTCATACATGTGACATCTGCAAGAAGACATTCACATTTGAAAACTCCCAGAAATCCAGAACTTGTGTGATTGGTTATGGAACCTCAGTATGGAAGATACTGGATGGAAAATCCATAAATACTTGGTTGTGCAGTGTAAGCAAAGCATTTTATTAAGTTGGTGCATGTTTGCTCACATGAGTTAAATCATGGGAGTTTAGTGTGGTTTTTAACACTGTAAATGGTCAGGTTGGGTTATTGCTGAGAATTGCAGAATGGAGTGGATCCATCATTTGGGTTTGGAGGTGTTCATCCATCCCAGAGGAGGAGTGTGGTGGCCTTGGTGAGGAATTGGAGAGGCAGCAGAGGCGGAGCTGTCCCGTGTTCATCCCCTCTGCAGGGATTCCCAGAGCCAGCCCTGCCTCCCCCACAGCAGCCTGCATTCCCAGCTTGTCCGGTTTATCTCGGCTGTTTAAAGGGCCTGGAAAGGGCCGAGGTGGCCTTGGGGCAGCCCGCGTATCGAAGGACGAGAAGAGGCTTCAGTTCTTCTTTCGGTTTTTATGTTTATTAATTGTTTATCTAAAAGATGTCCTTTCAGCCGAACAGAGCTCTGCTCAGCAGCCAGCCATGAGCACACTGTCTGCCCTCCGGACCGCCACGTATTTTTATACCCATTGTTACGTGTACAATATTTATCATTTTTCCCCAATACCATTTATTCTTATAACTCGGTGCACTCTCAGTAATAACCAATCCAAAAATGCCACCGTGGCCAAAGAAGATGGAGGAGAAGAGGAAGAAGAAGAAGAAGGGCAGGACACACCCCAATTCCTCCATCTTACTCCTCTAAACCCCCCTGTACATAAATCCTAAACCCTGTGTCTCACCCTCTAATTAGCTAATCTTTTCACCATTCACCCCGGTGAAGTCCTCTTATCTTCATAAAGGTGTCGTCTCCTGTGTAGGATCAAAGTCCAGCCACCAGACACTTCTGGCAACATTCCAGGACTCCCGGGCCCCCCAAGGGTGGTCTCGGAGGCCCGGCATCTCAGGATTCAGATCTTGAGATCCCACACCAGCTCTTTCTATACAGTTGCCACTGCAAGGTCACTGGGGTGCGTTTGCTGCTGCTCTGATCTGCCCCAGCCTGTGACAGCAACGAACCTCCCTGGGCTGGGGGGTCCTCGGGGACCTTGGGCACCCCCAGGGCAGGGTCAGTGAAATTCCTGCTCCAAACCCACCAGAGACTCCTTCCCAGCAGCCAGGACAGACAGACAGCTCTGAGGGAGGGCAGATGGGACCGAATTAAGCCTCTTAGGGATTAGGTGTCTGTAAAAGTAAGTCTGGGGATTGTTACAGTTGGAAATTTTCAGAACTTTCTCCCAGTGTTCTCTTTAGATTTTCATCCACATTCAGTCTTGGTGTGAGACTGGATCTCTGAGCTTTGTCCATGAGAGTGAACACTGACACCTTGACTGCTGTGTAACGTGATTTGCAAGCAGCTGCATTTTTGTCTGAGGCTCTAAATCAGAAACAGTTTTTGAAGAAATACATACACACACATACATATACATACACGCATACACACACGCACACGTACACACACATACATATACATACACACATACACACACATACACACACGCACACGTACACACACATATATACATACACACACGTACACACACGTACACACACGTACACACACGTACACACACGTACACACACATACATATACACACACACATACACACACATACACACACATACATATACACACACACATACATATACACACACACATACATATACACACACACATACACACACATACACACACATACATATACACACACACATACATGTACACACACACATACACACACATACACATACACACACATACACACACACGTACACACACATACACACACATACACATACACACACATACACACACACATACACACACACATACACACACACATACACACACACATACACACACATACATATACATACACACACACATACACACATACACACGTACACACACGTACACACACGTACACACACGTACACACACGTACACACACGTACACACACGTACACACACATACACACATACACACACACACATACATACACACCCGCACCCACACACACATACACACACACGTACGCACACGTGTACACACACGCACATACACACACACACACACGCACATTTTGTCTGAAAATTTGTGCAGAGCTATTAATGAAACCTCAGGATTTCCCAGGCAATATTTATGGATATTTTGGGGCTGTGTGTTGCCAGATGTGTGTCAGTGATGGGGATTTGTTGCTGCTGGGCCAGGTGAGCTCTGTGCTGACGCAGTGCCCGTCCTGCCCTCAGGGCCGTGCAGGTGAGGCTGTGACTGCCTTGGCCCAGCAGCGATGGAGCAGCACAAGCAGCTTCTCCCCAGCACTGCACAATCTCTCACCTGCTCCAGGGCTGGCCCTGGGCTGCCTGTGTCTGACTGCCACTGTTCTCAGCCTGGCTGTTATCCCTGCTGGGACCTTGAGGTGCTGGGACACGCAGGACCAGAGACTGGCACAGTGTGGGGCATTAAAGGCATCAGTCTGATGCAGTTGTAATGGGTGTGTGTTTCTTACACACTTGAAAATACTAAAATTGGGATTGAAATCATCAGAAATGAGTTTGGCCAAGCTTTTAACACGTGCTGATGTATCTGTGGCATGTGTTAAAATGTTATTTATAAAGTGGGGGAGAAATTAATGCTGACTGTGAGTAGTTCGTGTAAGTAATTTAATTACATGTTTAATGTGCCAAGCATTAGATTTTATTTGTCAGATTGGAAAGAAGGCAACTTTGAGAATTTTGAGGTTAGTTGGAGTAATTTTGAGGGTGCAAACAAGGTAGGACCCCAAAACTCATGCTGATAATAAGGATATTTTTGTAAGAGTGTGGTACTTTTTATTAGATCTTAGTCTGCTCTTGCTTAAAATTTCTTATTACTTGGACGTTTAAGATGCTGTAAAACCTTCAAAATTTGAATTAATGATACAGGGTAAGTACTGCAGCAATGCTGATGCTGTTTTAGAACTAAACAAGTATTTTCTTACACAGGTGTCTTACAGAGTGCCAGGCACACTGATTCCTTGGGGTGGATGGATGCACAGCAGGCAGGGAGTTACAGTATCTTTCAAATTGCTTAAAATACATTTTTTCCCTCTGAATCCTGTCTTTTTCTGGTAGGGGTTGTTATACTTGCCAAGGGATGTGGTATCACAGTTCTCTTTCACTGAGTGCACAGTGGTGTCTCGAAAAGGGTGGAAGATTCTGCCCAGCTTGCAGAAGTTATTTCTGGGGAGATGAGGATGGCTGCAGGCAGGGGAGGTGGCTTAAACTGGGCAGGTTTGATGTCATCACTCTTCAGTTTAAGCACTGATATCATCATCAGGGCCTTAAGTTTATTTTGAAACATCATTTCTCTCAGTTATCATACAGGGATCTTTCAGCTGGGGACTTAATGCTGGTGTAAATATGCATTGGTAAATAAAAACAAATCAGATCAAATTCTGTTTATTTCAAGGCCAAATGGGATGGGGTTTTTGAGCTTTAGTCTGACTAGGATGAGATGTTGGCAAATATTTAAAGTCCTGTTTTAAATTCCACAGGAAGAGTTGCATAGACACAAATTTCTCTATATCAATACCCCATTAGAACAGTTAATTAATACAGTATTAATGATCACTTTATTCAATTTTTTTTTGTGTTTCCTCATTAAAAAAGAAGCTCAGAAAGAAGTACCAGGCCTGTGATACTTTGCTTAAAAATGCTGGTTAATGAAATGACTGTATCATATTATTAGATTGAGAAATTAGGGTTGGATTTATATCACTTTTAATAGACTACCCTTGAGATGATTGCTTTGTTCTGTGGCATGACAGCATCAAAAATACCTCCTAAAACATAAATTTAGTGATGAGTCAGCAAGTGATTTTCTTCAGTTTGTTTTTGGACTGTGATAAATTCTAGTTCATATGTTCTGAATAAAAATGCCTTGGTTGTGCAGAAAGTATAAACCAAGCCTGAGTCTGTGCCAGGAGCTGTGAATTGGGTACAATTTAGGGATTTGTTGGGTTTGGGTGTTGGATTCTCCCTTGGTGGGCAGCACTTGGCTGAGGGAAGAGATTTTGAAGCATGAAATGTTTAACTGTGTTTCACCCTTTGAATCACAGATGTTCCCGTTTGTTTTGACTGTTGAGTTGTTTGTAGTCTAAACCAGATCACATTTCTGGTTTAGAAGGCCACTGGAATGGGCACACGTGAAAGTGGCGTGTGTATAAATCAGTTTTGTGTAAGAAAAGGATGGTTTGGAATTGCTGAGGAATTTGGCTTTCAGTGAAGCAGTGAGATTTCTGCATGTGGATGGCTGTGAGTGATGTAAACACAAACTCCATTGGAATAAACCACCTCAGGTCTGGCAATAAAACCCCTGGGACTGGGCTGTTGTGTGTGGCAGCAGCCTGTGCTTCACAAGAGATATTTCCCAGATTTTGGGAATTCTTTTCTCTGGCTCAGCTCCCACTCTGGTTTGTTGTGTTTCAATAGAACCAAGCTAAAGATTTACCATGAGCAAGAATCAAAATGCTGAAAAAGCTTTGCTGGTGGGAGGGTGGAGGAGAGCAGGGAGATAAATGGGAGTGGGGGCTGTGCTGTGCTGGCCAGGCTGACCTGCTGCGTGCCAAGAGTGCTTTTCATCCTCTTTGTCTGTTTTCTCACTTTATTCAGCTCCTTGTTTAACTTCTTTCTGTCCTGGATGTTTGGGTGTTATTCAGTTACAGCTGGAGTGGAAGTTTATAGAAACTTCCAGGTGCTGTGAGTTGCCAACAGCTCAGGCCTTTTGATTGGCAATCTTTTGTTTTCTGTAAATTAAAGTTCTCATTTAGTGTAATTTTCTTTGTGACCTCGTTAGGTACTTTTTCCAGAGAGTATCTAGATGCAGAGTATCTGAAAAGCTGCAGGAAAGTGTTGGGGAAAGATGTTTTATTTTAGGTTTGTTATGGAGAGTTTCAGGCACAGGAATAACAGAATTGATGATTTTTGTGTGTTTTCCTAAACCTGAGCAGTTTCAGTTCTTTGTGCCCTCAGGTACACTTAGTCACGTGTGTAACTCCTCATTTAGCACAGCTCTGGAGAAATAATTCCTGGTGTTTTCTCATTTGCTGAGGGTGGGTTTAGAAGGCAAACCATGAACTGATGCAGCTGCACCCAAACGTGGTTTTAAACTGGTCACAGGATGAGGAGCAGTTTGTGATCACCTCCAGTGGGAATCTGAAGGAAAATGCTTTGTTTACACTTTCAGAGCCTAAAGTTCCTTGCTAAAGATGTAGGAAGGAACCAAGATGAGAGTTGGGATGCAAGGTAGAGTTTCTGACTCCCAGCACATGGGTCTGTTTGAATTCTAGTATCCTAATGGATTTTAATGTGATTTTATTGATTGTATTGAATATAAATAGTTCTTTAACAAAAATCCTTCTCTTTTATTTTTAGTATATTTTTGGGGAGTTCAGCCCTGATGAATTTAATCAGTTCTTTGTGACTCCACGATGCTCTGTTGAGGTAAGATCTACTTTAAACTTGTTTTAGAAATAACATTTTGAAGCTCCATCTCTTTGTGTGAATTTGAAATACAAGAATACAAATATTTGTCATGCACTTGGCTTGCTAATTTACAGACTGAAAATTTTATTCAGTAGTCTTCTTTCCACGTCTGTGGATATTAAATCAATTTTTAGACATAAATTAATGGTTCCACTTTCTGCTTGTCATCTCTCAGAGCTGCACTAGCTGACAGTAGTGGTGGGATGTTGATGATGAATTTTCCAGCCCTGGACCTCAGTTTTGATGGGTTTTTTAAGGGGTGGATGATGAGAACTTTCCCAGCAGAGCTCTTGGCTGTAAGGTGGCTTCTAAGCCTTGGGAGCCTTTTGAAGCACAAGGATTGTTCACATTTCTGGCCAGGTGGAACAATCAGAGCTGTGCACAGAGAAGGCTGTGTGTGAGGTCTGGGAAGTGCATTAATAACGAACTAATTAGTGACAGAGAGAGGCACAGAGTGGGAACAGTTGTCTTTGTGTGTTGGAGTTCATTACAACTCACAGAGCATTGCAGCCTCTTGTTCTCTGCAGTTCTTGGTACACAACCATGAACCATTTTCCTTTCTAGGGAGGAGTTTATCCCATTGTCCTCATCTCCAGACTTGAAAAATACTTTTCCTCTGGGTCCATTTCCGTGTGTTTCCTCCAGACATTTGCATTCAGACATTGCAGTCATGCTTCCATCCTGCCCTCTCAACATAAAGGAAACAAACACTCGAGCTGTGGATGGGGAAATCCTTTTGTCACAGTTTACAAACCATTGTTAATGTGACTTACTTTCCTGTAGCTTAATTTTCCAAGGCTAATTAGTGTAATAAACTGCTGAACAATGGAAGGGCACGAAGGGGATGGGGTGGGGTGAGGAGTGAGGGAAATTCAGAAAGGAAAAAGCAGTTATTTCTGGGGGGAGAGCTGAGTAGCAGAAAAGATCTTTGGGTAATTCCTGTTAGCTGTGATGACCCTGCTGCCCTCCCACCATAACTGCAGTCACAGCAGTGGCACATTTCCATCCTGTGCAGTGTCACCTGAAGTGCCCCCATCAGCTTTTTCAACACTTAGGGGATGATGAAAATGTCATATCTTGATTTATGCAAAGCTGTTTTCAAAGCATGAACCTGCAGCACCAGCACCAGCGTGGCTTCATTTTCTCAGTGTACCACTTACTGGTTAGCTTCAATATAAAGAGCTGTTGAACAATGTTCCTTAAGTTTGTCCTTGATCTGGTTCACTTCAATGTTTTAATTACCTGGATGATGAAATAAAAATGATGCTTATTAGTTTTACACTAATTGGTGTAAAAAATTGGTCTGCAAAAGGCAGGGTGAGACTCAGGAAGGACGAGGCAGAGCTGATGATGCTGCAGTGATGTTTGGCACCCATCCTGCTGGGGACAGTCCCACATTGCTGCTGTCCCTCTGGGGTCCCTTAGCCTCACACCCAAGGGGACTGGCAAGGGAGTAGTTAAAGCTAAAGGGAAATACAGGTTGGATATTGGGTGTCCGGTTTTCGGCTGTTTGGGTGGCCTGGAGAGGCCCGGGGTGGCCTTGGGACAGCCCGCGGATCAAAGGAACAGAAGAGGCTTCAGTTCTTTTCTCGGTCTCTGTGTTTATTAATTGTTCATCTAAAAGATTTTCTCTCGGCCCGACAGAGCTCTGCTCAGCAGCCAGCCATGAGCACACTCCCTGCCCTCCGGGCGGTCACCCATCTTTATACCCATTGTTACGTGTACAATATTTATCATTTTTCCCCAATACCTTTCACCCTTATTGCCCGGTGCACTTTTAGTAATGACCAATCCCAAAGTGCCACCATCACCACAGAAGATGGAGGAGAAGAAGAAGAAGAAGAAGGACAGGACACGCCCCAATTCCTCCATCTTACTTCTCTAAACCCCCCTGTACAGAAATCCTAAACCCTGTGTCTCACCCTCTAATTAGCTAATCCCTTCACCATTCACCCCGGTGGAACCCTCCTATCCTCATACAGGTGTCGTCTCCTGTGTGGGATCAAAGTCCAGCCACCAGACACTTCTGGAACATTCCAGGACTCCCGAGCCCCCCAAGGGTGGTCTCGGTGACACCTCAGTCCTGAGGTGCTGAGATCCCACAATTAGGGAAAAGTTTTTTAATGAAAAAGTGATAAAGTTCTGGAATGTTCTGCCTGTGGAGGTGGTGCAGTCCCCATCCCTGGGTGTGTTTAACAAAGCCTGGATGTGGCACTGGGTGCCAGGGTTTAGTTGAGGTGTTGGGGCTGCGTTGGACTCCATGATCTTGAAGTTCTCTTCCAACCCAGTGATTCTGTTGTCTAAAATGTCCCTTTTACATGTGACATTTTTGGCCCATGTTCTGTCTCATACCTGTTGGCTGGGATGGTTCACACTTGTGTGGAGCAAGGCAGCTTTGCAAGGGTGCTGTTGTATATTCTGATATTTTGGGCATCAAGAGGCTGACTACTTTTAGAAAATCTTATTCTCTGAAGATCTTTGCTTTGGATAAAAACAAAAATTGTAAGGTGTATCCTAAACTGTTTGTTACAGACATTTAGAGTAATTTTTTTAGCTCCAAGTAAAATTATATTGAAGCTGTGTTCAAAGTTAATATGGAGCTTGACCCATTGATTCTCATTTCTGGCTTGAAAAGATGATATATTAAGATGTATTGAGGTTCATAAATGGATTTACAGCACGTGGTTTTTTAAATACTTTTGCAGTGGAATTTCAGGAATATTCTTCTTGCTGTTTCTGATGCACTGGTGTCTGCAGTGCATTAAAAAGGTGATATGTGAGTATGTGTAGCTTAGGGAATTGAAAACTTCAATAAAGAAATCTTTTATTTGTTGTCTGTCCCTCAGTGCTGATCTCCCCCTGCAGAGCCAGATGCAGGTTCTGCAGAGCTGCTGAATGCAGAGTGGCAGTGGCAAAGTCCTGCAGGGGCTCTGAGCTGCTCAGGAGGTTCAGGGGCAGGGGAGGGGGGTCAGGAATTGCCCCCTGTGGTTACACCATGGCAAAGGTTCTGGCAGCCCTGAGCCCATGAAATGGTGGCAGTGTTTATATAAAATTATCCACACTCTGTGCTGATCAATGTGTTCAGGACGTTCCAAGGATCACCCTGGAGCAGGTTACAGTCAGAAGGTTTAGGTGTGATTGTTCCTTGCAAAGCTTTCTTTCATCCTTTCCCACTTTGGTCTGTATTCAGCTTTTGTCTAAAAAGAGGATATATGCTCCTCATCCGAAAATAAATTGATAAAGATGCTGGGAGATGAATTGTTTGAGAGCTTGGTGAGCTTGTGGTGTGTAACCAAGATAATCTTTATCTCTCAGTACTTGTGGTAATCTGCAAGGACACCTGAAGCTGCAGTGTGGGATTTGATAAATATAGAAGCATGAGTTCAAGGCATCCTCTCCAAAAATCAAATCTCAGTTATGATGTTATTTTTTAAAGGATTTGGATGTTTCATATGAAACTGATATGGAATGTTCATAGATTTGCATTGCCTTTAAATAAGTTTCATTTCTTTTTTGTACAGCTCCCCCCTTACAATGAAACAGTTTCATGTGGTATTAAATCCACAGGTAAGTTTCATGATGGTAAGAAATCAAGATTTTTTTTTTTTTAAACTTCAAGGTTGTGACACTTTCCTGAGATTTACTGTAACCTCTCTTTGAATACAATTGTTACAACTTGCTCAGCACCTACACAGGCATAATTAGGTTGGATTTTTAAACTTTCCTGAATGATACCTGTGAGAGGTTTGGAAAAATCCTGCATTGAACTTCAGCTGATTACAGTGGGCATCTTATTCCTCCTTCACTGTGCTGCCCAGTCAGAGCCCTGTGCAGACACTGTGGATGTGGCTGTGAGGATGAGGGGGCTGAAGAGCCACAGCATGAGAATCCTCTGACAGTTTCAGCAAGGCTGCTCTGCAGGCACTGCTCTGCTCTGTGCTCCCTTTGGCTCTTGTCTCTGCCTGGCTTGGCTGTTTGCTGGAGAATCCTGGTTTGGTTTTTTTAATCTCTTGATGAAGGTGTGACTTGATTTAAAACTAAATTACAGAGTTCCCCTGTTAAAGCTGTAACACTCACAGGTCTCCTCTGCCTCAACCCCAAAACCTGCCCTTGCTTCAGGGCTGCAAGAAGTGGACAGGGAGGTGGGAGCTGCCCTGGCATCCTCACTCTGAATAATTTTAACCAAACTTCCACAGAATTTTAAGCAGCAGGTAAAATCAGGTTTTGGTTTATTCCCTGAACCAAAGAGCAAGGAAGCTGAGACCTAGACAGATGTAAATGAAAATGACTCCAGGTCTCCTTGGGAAATCATGGAAATATCTGACTGAACATTTTCAAAAGTGCTCAAAAGAGGACCAAACCCCACATTAGTGTTTGAGAGCCCCTGGTCATTGTCCTTAGAGGCTTTGGCCTTCCTTTGAAAGGTAAACAAGACAGGCAGTCAGAAAGAAGGACCAGAGATCTCATTTGAGAGCAGATCAGCAGCACTTCTGACAATTCAGAAATTTTATTTAGTACCAGTTATAGGACCCTGAGTAGTTCTAAATAGGAGTTGGACAGGTTCTTTACAAAGACCATCTGGTGTGAATTGTCTGTTGCTGACAGGGGCATCCAGTCATTTATTTCTTTGTCTAACTAGATTTAAGTTTTGTTCTTTCAGACTGAGATTTTAATGTTCACAAGCCATACAGAAAGATGGTTTGTACAAATGTCTTTCAGATCATTCCTAGACCTTGAGAGAACCCTTCCCAGCCCTGAGATTAGGTAATGACAGCAAATTAGGTTTTGCTTGAAAAATGTCTTTAACAATCTTGCACTGTACTGTGCATGCACGTTATCACTGTGGTGGCTGCATAGGAAGCTGTGCAAACTAAACTGGAATGCTTGGTCATGCAGAATATTTGTATTTTTATATGATGACACACACTTACCATGTTACCATTCCCCATAGTCTTCATTTTTTACTGTATTCTCTTCAGTGTTTAACTTGATTTCAGAATCAGAAGATCTGTTAACACCTCCTAGGAGTAATCAAATCATGGTTTAAGCTCTAATGTGCAGAACTCTGTTCACACTAATTAGTGCTGTGCATTCACAGATCTGGGGTTGTACCCAGACTGTCCTTGGAGCATCTGCTGGTGCTTGTTTCAATATGTGTGCCATGTTGTTCATGGCACAGGGATCTGTTTCAGTCCATTCAGAAATAGAGCTGTGAACTAGATTGAAACAAAGATGCCCTGAAGCAAAGTGGAAAGTCAAAACAAATAAGAAAAAGTATTACCTCCTATTTTCCTCAAATAAACTTGACACAATCTTACAGCAAATGAGCTTCTGCCAGTCATTGCACAGACTAACTGCACAGTAGCTGCTGGTATTTATTATTCTAATCCTCTGTGAGGTACAAAGATTAATTGCTCAGCTGTAACTTCCTAATTTGTTTGGTAAATGCTACAACATCAGTTCTGCTCTTGGCAAGGTGTCAGCCTATGATGTTGTGTAAGGGATGTGTTGTGTTTTCTGCTCCCCACTAGCCCTGAGTGTAAAAACTAGAATAAAGCTCCCTTAGATGATTTTTGCCAGGTTAGTTCTGGGTCCCACAAGTGCTGGGAGCTTGCTGGGGACAGAGGAGCAGGACAGGGGTGCAGAGGTGACAGCTTTTACCTTGACTCACCCCCAGAGGGAAACCTCATTCTTTGTTCTGAAGCAATTGCTGTTTTCTAGAGCTTGGATTTTAGAAAAGAAGTGGTCATGAATTATTTGAAGTAGTAGGGATTTGAAATGTGCCCAGAAATTCATTTTTGTCAAAGTTGGAGGAATATTGGGTGTTAGCAATTGTTGCCTGTGCTTTGTGCTGTTGTAACAAAGAGCAGAAAGAGCCATAAAGAGATGAACCTGTACACCTCAAATAGTCAGATTAATAGATCAGTGCAGAAAAGCAATTAGCATCTTTTTAATTTGTTCATTAAATCATAATGTGTTGGTATTGCATGGATAAGTCAGACCTCAACACACATTGTATGTTTGTTACTCTTCATTTGGTATTTAAAAATGCAGATTCTTGTTCCCTTCACATTTTTTAAACCTAAAATATTTGTTAGCAGATTTTTCTAGAAAATATCCAGAACTGCAAAACTTTTATATTGACAGTCTTATATCAAAATAATCCCTAGATTGTTTTCCCAGAGGATTTTTTTCCTTAGGTGTGTGAATAACTTCTTTTCTGGGAACTGTTGGTTGTTTTTTGTTGTGTTTAAAAAAAATCCACCTCATTTTTAGTGAGTCTGTACTTGCAAATATGCATTTGTTGATGTCATGCATAATGTAAGTGGCACAAAATCTGAAAAGTTTAGTGCTGTATCCACATAATTCCTTTGGAATTAATACCTAGTGTTGTTTGGTTCTGTAGTAAGTCTTAAAAATTGGAAATGTGTGTTTAAACCCCCATCGTTCAGGAAACACAAAATATTAAAATGTAATATCCTTGGAACAGTAGCATACATATCATAAAGACCTGCAGAGCTTTGAAATGTCAGCTTACCTTCAAAATTCCTGAAACTTTCATTAATTTTATATCTTTACTCAGTAGTTACTGAAATAGTTGTAGCTGAAGTATTCAGTGTTGCCACTTAGCACACATACATTATAACAAGAAATAAATTCCAGGAAATTGCAGAACTTGGTGGCTGAAAATATTTTGTGATACTGAAGCCTGCCATGAGAATATTTCTTTAGTTCCAGGGTAAATAAATAAATCAATAAAACAAAAAAAACCTGTTCATAAGTTTTCAGTACAATTCCTAGGGAGAAGTTGAATGCTGATTTATGTTGAGGAATGTGTTGTGTTTTGTGTCATAAAATCCTGGATTCATGTATATCATTAGTCTCTCATGGTAATACATTTAATTGTGGAAAAATTATTGAAGTTATAAATGAGCTTGGAGGCTCGAAAGCATTAATTGTAGTGTGCCATGCAATTAATAAATATATTTTTCAGTTATGTTTAGTTGTGATAAATCCCACCAGAAAAAACCAAACCCAGCCCCTCAAAAAGCAAACCTCACATATGGGAAAGTTAAAAAGGAAAGGCTTAGATTTTGTAGTTGTCAGTTGAACAGACTGGCTTGAAAAAAGCATGGAATTAAGTGTTACACCATATTTCACAGGCAATTACCCAGTAATTCATTTAATACAGATTATTCCTATAGACCTTGGATTTTAATAGTTTTCTTTTGAGGGGAATTTAATTGGGATTATGTGCAGGATTCTACAGTGATTTGGAAATTACATAACCCTGGTTAAGAAAACCTGAATCCTGCTCTGCTATCTTTAAGAAAATGATGTTTTGAAAGTTGTCCTGGTTGAGAATGAGAATTCCTTTTGTTTGGGGAGTGTACTTTGTTTTCTCAGTTACAGCAAAATAGGAGAATGAATCTAAAAGCTACAAAAGCAAGAAAAACAATGTGATTCTCTGACTGAGATCTGCTCTCTCTTGTCCAGGGGAAGAGTATCAGAGAATAGAATTTGGTGTTAATGAAGTTATCGAGACTCAGTCATCTGTCCTGAACAACACCGACTACAGCATTTCGAGCACTCTGAACCCTCAGGCTCCAGAGTTCATTCTCAGCTGTGCACCCGCTCAGAAAAGCCCAGATGATGCTCTCAGCGATACCACCTACAACTCCATTGACTGCCAGTTCAGTGACCCCACCCTGGCTCTGGACAGCGGCTCCAACGCCGAAAACGACGCCTTGGCTGGGGGCCTGGGGCAGAGGGAGAGGAAAAAGAAGAAGAAAAGACCCCCTGGGTATTACAGTTACCTGGAAGATGTCCCTGACGGCGTGGCCGCCCCTGAGGCGCTGGTGAACGGCCACGCCTCGGCCGCGGGACTCAGCAGCGCCGAGGACGCGGAGCTGCCCGGAGACCTCCCCTCGCTGGCCACGCCGAGGACTTGCAGCAGCCCCGGCAGCTCCGTGGATTTCCTGGGCGGAGCTGCGTGCGCCGAGCCCGGCCCCGGGGGCAGGACTGGCGGGCAGGCCGAGCTTTGCCGCCTGGCTCACTCGGAACAGTTCTGCCTCCCCCCGGAGGCCGTCAGAGAGAGCCCCCTAAGGACAGCTGTTGTACAGGCCTATGCCGGTACTGATACTACTGAAACTCTGGGCGTTGCTAATGGACAAACACTTGAATCCTCCTCTGGTGAGGACACGGCTGCCAATGGGGTAGAATTGCACACTGTGGAAAGCTCTGACTCAGACCAAGCTAAGCCTGAGGAAGCTTCACCTACTACTGAGGCGACGGTCCCGCTCGCAGGATCAGTCCCTGTTAATCAGCCTGCAAAGTCGTGGGCTAGTCTTTTTCACAATTCCAAGCCCTCTGCTTCCACATCTGTGGTCTATGTTGAGACTAAGTATACCCCTCCTGCCACATCTCCTCTGGTCCCTGAAAAACAGGTTGAAGTCAAAGAGGGACCTGTTCCAGTTTCAGAGGATCCCGTAGCCATAAAGATTGCAGGTATAGTTACACGCACGAGTGGATGTTCCACTGCCAGGGTTTAGCTCTGCTTGTGAACAGGAGTGTGCAGAGTTGATAGAGAGAGAACATTCCTCTGGTAACGAGCTGGCTGTTCAAACACTGCATTTGAATTAGGCAGTTTGTATCCCCCTGAGTAAACATTCCATGTCATTATCCCAGGTACAGGGAAACTCTTGCTGCTTGTCAAACAACTTGTCAGAGAGTCTGTGGAAGTGATCTGTGGTTTCAAATGGCCTGTGTGCTGTTACAAAAATGAGACTATGTTAGGTTTGTATGAAAATGGTGTGTTACATTATCCAATATTTACAATTTTGTAGTATTCCATTGCAAGAAGAGCATTACTGTATTTATACCAAAGTAGCTGAAATTCCTGGGCACTAAACAGCAGTTGAAGTGTAATGGCTACATAGGTCTTTCTTCAGAAATTTCAATTCAGAAAATAACTATATTTACTAAAATGCTTCTTGAGGGGTCTCTCCTTCCAATTTAACCATTACAAACAGTATTGCTTTATCCATAACCAATACTTGCTGTTCCCAGTTCAGGAATAACCCTCAGGAGCTGTCCAGAGGGGACATCAGGACAGGGAATGAGTGATCCAAAAGCTTTGACACCTGATCATATTTGTGCTCTTAATGGGAAATGCTGGAAACTGCAGATTCAGCCAGGAATGGTGAAATTCTCCCAGCTTGGGTACATTTTGTGTCACTGACTCACCAGTGTTGGAACCAGAGTAATTATTTTAAATCTGTGAAGTGGTCAGTGTGAGATGGCTTTGTGCAGAGTCCTGCTGTTTATGCCACAAGCTCATTTACAGGTGCAATGCTGCTTTGAAAGTGGCAGCCTCAGGTCAGGTTTGCACTCTGAACAGAAGCTGAGCTGGAGATGATGTTCAGAGTGCCCAGAACTGTGTGCTGCCTCTCTTCCCTCCTTACTCAGCAGTGGTTTCGTTACTCAGAATTGTCTGTTGGGAGAAAAGCTGTCAGAAAAATTTATATTTCAATGTATTTTCCACTTAGGTGTCACAAACACTCTAAAGATATATATATATATATATATATATAAAAGAGCAGGTGATTACAGTCTGTATAAACCCATATGGAGAATGTTTTCTTAAAATCTCAAGCTATCATTTGGTAATGATTTTTAATTTAAAACTCTTTTGTGACCGTCATAAAGCTAGGATTGCTTGCCATAAATGGAAAAGGTTTTTTTCTCTTGTCCAAGCTCTTCCAGCTGTAAGTTAACTTTCTAGACTTTCACTATTTCTGTACTATTTTTTGCCACCAGGTGGGAGCAGAGCTTTTTATTCTGTCTGCACTGTTGTAAAACACAAATGTAACTTTTACCCAGTTTTCTTCTGCACCTTCACTATTAGCTTGCTCTTTGGGCAGAGGAATAATCTGAATATAGATAAAAGGAATTCATCTGCTCATTGTAGCTGCTTTAGGTAGGAGTTATTGCTGCAAATCCTGTAATTCAGATGCTGCTGGTTTTGGTGTAAAATGTTTATTGAAGATCTGAATGCCTTGTGATCAGTGCTTTGCTCAGTGGAAAAAAGTGTTTTTCTTTATTTTCTTTATATGTACTCAAAAAACAGATACCTGAGTGCTTTGTTCATCCTCCCACACTCAAAAATGTGTTACAAGAACTTCAGTTCATGCTTTCCAGACAGATCATTGCTGTGTTCTGTAGATATTTAATTTCAAATCTCCTTCCTCCCTGATCATCACTGTGAGAGGCTCTGTGTGTTTGTCAGCTGTGTTCCTTGTTTGCCCTGTGGCTGAGATCAGATCCCCTTGAATTCAGCAACTTCAGCTCATTCCAATGGGAATGAAATTTTTACCACAAGTTCCATGGGGTGCTGGACAGGTAAACTCTACACCTGAATTAGCAGGCAAAATGAACAAATCAAATTAACAAATCAAATTAACAAATCAAATGAACAAATCAAATGAACAAACAACCCAGTGCTGGAGTGCCGAGTTCCTTCTGCACAGTTTTATTTAGAGCACAAGAAGAGGAGTTGCTTTTCCAGGGACAAATTGTTGGTTTGTACTCCAATTTCAGCAGTTATTGCAAGGGAGGTTAATGATTCACAGGCACCCTGGAGATCATTTAATGCTGCTTAATTCAGCCTGCAGAGATCTGGGCTTGCTTTAGTCTCAGAGACAGAAGCTGCACAAGGTAAGGAGATGATCAGGACTAGAAAATAAATAGAACAGACAAATTTCATGTTAATCTTGATGAGAAGCAAATGCAGAAGAGGTAATTTTAGCAAGTGCCCAAGATGCATCTGCTGTGCAGGTGCAGAAAGGGAAAAGTGCAGTAATTATGCACCACAGCCTAATTTAGATGCTAGGACAAACATTTTAATAATTAATATCTAAGGGATAGTTAGGTCATAAATTTAGATGGGTAAAAATGTGACTCTTCAGGGCTTTACTTGCCACATTTCACAGCTGGTCCCCTACAATTATAACCTGAAAATTAATAAAGCCTTATATAGTGTAGGAAATAAGTGATTGGAAAAATATCAATTCTCTGAGTAATCTTTTAATGATTCTTGGTGATCTTAGGAAGAACTGCAGTGAGAGAATCTAAACCAATTTTCTGAATAATATTTTCTTGCAGTGTTTTTACTGTGGGTGATGGAGGTAACAGTGCCCATAAAATCTGTTTACAGCAGAGAGGATTTCAGGTGAATCAAAGAACAGAAACTTTTAAGATCTGACTAAATCTGGAATGATTTTAAATTAGAAGGAAGGGAATCCAATAAATGCAGGTGTGGAAGACACCAGAACACCAAACCAAATGAGAGTACCATGTGAAGAACTAATGGTGGACATATTAGACAAAAAGATCTGGAAATTCTAGGGAATTGATGAGTCTCTTTAGAGAGAAGAAAACAAAGTTTTTTTTCCCCAGTGTGTGTTAATACCAATTTACATGGAAAACACAGAAAATAACAAATTCTGCTGTGGACTTGATGCAATGGCAGTCGTTGGGCTTTCCTTGTGAAGGAAAATTTCATGGTGCAGCAGCAAAAATGGAAATAAGATTTAAAAACCATGTGGGTAAACATGAAATATTCAGAGTTAATTTGTGTCAGATGATGTTGTTGGCACGACCATGGTTGTAAATCTAAATTTACAAAACAAATCCATAAAGAAGATGGTGATTCATAAAGTGAAGAAGATCACTTCTGCCAAGGCTAGTGATAAAATGAAATTAATTCACATTGTAAGAAAGGTGTTTCAGTGTTATATAGTAGATTTTTTCTCATTGTAAAGGTAGGTCAATGCTAGAGCAAGGAGTGTGGAGACATCCAGGATCTGGGGGTTTTATAATCTTCAGAAATGCAGCCTTTTGTACATTCAAACTTGTTTCTTACAGGAAATGGGTTTGTTTAGGGACATCCAGCAGTGTTTTTACTGGGATTTTTTAGGCCTTGTCCAGATTTGAGGAAAGGTCAGTGACAGAGGCAATATTCTCTAAATCAGGGCCTTAATCCAGGAGTTCAGTTCTGACTTGGAACCACCTTTATCTCTTCAGCATGGGCTCCACATCCACAGGGCTCCTCTTGCCTTAAACTTAATTTGTTTAGGAAAACACCTTGCTAAAAAAAATGTGAGAGGTAATTGTAATAACAAAACCCAATGGATGAACTTCAGCTAAATGCTTTCTGTTTACCAACAGAAATATCTAAACATTTCACAAATCAGTACCCTCCAAAAGAAAGAAGTTTTTGGGGTGATGACATGAGCTTTCCAACAGGTTTTGAAATGTTAAGATTTTCTCACAGTCTGTTTTTCTGCTGATACATTTGTAAAAGTTCTTTGGTTACTGTGTGTTAATGTGAGCTGGAAATGTGCTGCTGGATGTAATTCTGCACAGAAACCCAGGTCTGTGTTAAAAGAAGCAAAAGTCCAGCAGTGGCACTGGAGCCTGTTCCCAGAGCAGCTTTGTGACCACAAGAGGATGCTAAAGGGCCTCTGAATGCCTTTATTGAGCACGATGCAAAAACGGGCAAGAAAAGAGTTCATGTAAAAAGTTCTTGGTAGACACAAAAAATAGAATTTTCCTGTTACTTTTATCCTTATTTTCAACAGTGATGAATTATGTTAGCAGGAATATTGTGTGTGAACACAGTTCAAATGTTGCTGCTCTGACAGTACATTCTGAAGCACTTCAGCAATAATTTAATAACATATTTTAGCCTTCACTAGAAAAGAATCTTATTCTGCATCTGTGCTACCTCATCTTCCATTTTACATTTCTTTGCTGTCTGCTCTTTCAGGTGGCATGTTCTTTATGTTATAGACCAGGGAGTTAAACTTTTTTATTTTTTTGTCAATTTTGTTTGCTTAGAACTGATGTTATCTGTAGGAAATATCATCTTATAGATAGGGAGAAAGCTTGGCAGCAGCAGGATGTGGATTTTGTCTGCAGTTCTGCCATCTCCTCTGCTTTTGTACCTACATCATGTTATTTATCTTTTTAGTCCTGTAGTGAACAGCTCAAATTCTTTCAGGTTATGGCATGTAAAACCTTTACAGCTCCTCACATTTATTATAAAAACAATTAACCCCACTGGTACACAATTGCTGTATTTTCTTGCAGTTTGTATTTTGTCTTGTATACACCTTATTTTGCAAGTTTAAAGTATATGAGCTCCAATATTTTCTTTGAACAGTTCTTATTTAGGTTTCTAAATAACAGGTCAGGATTCCTGGAAAAGCTCCTTTTGTTGTTCTTGGTTTCATAACTGGGACAGACTAATGTGCAGTGGTTTCTAAGTTTTCAGCTTGGGTTTTGAAAGCAGGAAAGAGCAGGAATTACATTCTGCAAGGCTGTTATCTCGTAGATTTTGGAAGTGTTAAATAAAACTGTGTGTTCTGAAGAGCAGAGCACATCAGTCTGTGTGTTTGCACTGAGATAATTTTGTTATAAGATTGGTGAAACTTCTGAACTGGAACTGCTGGCACTGACTACACCCCTCTTCAAAGCAGGGAAATGTGGGAAATACTTCATAAAACTGGTGACAAGTGATTCCAGCTGATTGCATTTTATATCTGTGTCTGTATCTATGTAGCAATATAAATAAAATATCTGGATTTAGGGAAACAAACACCCAGATCAATAGATCTTGCTTTGGAATGATCAGTTTTGTATCAGCATCTCCTGCTCTGAATCCCTGGATCTTCAGTGGAGGAAAAACGTCTGGTTTGGAGTGGGAGCAGTGAATGGAGTGGAAATCATCTGCTGGAGCTTCTGGGAATCTTCCTCATTGCTTTGAATTTCTGTCATGCTGCAGCAGATATTTGTGTGATGTTGATGCTCAATTTGCTGTTTCTCATTCTGCAGAAATACTGGAAAATGTAAGACTAATACATAAACCAGTGTCTTTGCAACCCCGAGGGCTGATCAACAAAGGAAACTGGTGCTACATCAATGCTGTATCCTTCCCTGGGAAAAATTCATGCTCTTAATTGATATTTTTATATTCTATCTGTCAGACTTGTTTTGGATTGCTCTGGTAAGTATTTTATAGAAGTGTTTTGTTTTCCCAGATCCTGCTGCTGTGGTTAAAATGTTGAAGTGTAGCAGGCAGAAATCCAGGGGGATTTTGGATCATTGAACCTGGTGTGCAGGGTCCCTGCAATCCTGTTTGCAGTTTGTCAAAATATTTCAGAGCTGTAACTTCTCCTGACTGAAACCCTGGTGATTTCTAGCAGTGTTTCCCCTTGATTCTGTGCATCCATTTAAATGGTTATTTCTCTTTTGCACTTGCAGTAACTGTTCTTGCACTTGGGCTTTGTTTTGCAGTTTTAAGTGGATCATTTGGTTTGTGCTGAGCAGGTTGTCACTGTTGGCTCATCTGTGTAAAGCAGCATTTAATTTAAATGAATCCTACTACAATCTTCCATATGGAAGATGAGTTTGCTCTTAATAAATTGGAGTTGTATTCCCCTGCAAAAATAACTTTTACCCTGAGGAACAGAAAGCCCCTTCCCTCCATGGTATATTATGATATTAATAAAAATATTAATAATTAAGAAAAATTGTCTCCCATGTCAGCAAGGTGACACTTGGGATACTTCCAGTGCTGGTGCTGCTGGTGAAAAATGTTAACAGCAATTTCAAGACTGATCATGGCAGATCCTAATGAACATTTCTAGGCCAACAACTGTGCCTTAAATAAAGCTTTCATCTCACTTAACCAGTTCTGCACATTTGGTTATGTACACTATATATCTTAGCTCCCATTTTTTCAGTCTTGAGGTTTTACATTGGTTTTTGCACATTGCAGGGGATCAAATTAATCTCTCTTCAGCTGTTGAGATCAATGCCTTATTTTGCCGTTTCCCTTTCCCCCCAATTTTTAGTGCATTTCTTCTGTTCACTGCTCTCACCAAATTATGATCTTTTTAGATTATTATTCTTCCAGCATATCTGGAGTTTTGCAGGTTGCTCCTGACCCTTTGCAGTGCAGAATGTCTCACATCTCAGCAGGTTTTGCTTTGGTTGCAGGGGTGACTCAGCACCTTTAAGTTTCAGCTGGTTTCTTCCATTCTTCTCAGAAAATGTGCTCCAGGTTATCTCCTGCCAATTTTCTAATGGTTAATTCTCTAAAGTCCTTCCTATGAAAGTTCTTTTCCTCTCCTCCTCCTGGATTAAGTTTCCTTTGCCATGAATTCAAGTTTTTGCCATGATTAAAATATCAGTGAAATCACTGCATGTTCCACGATTTTTAATACAATTTCTGTATATTAGTTAATGTTGTGATAAAACTTCATCCTCTTTTCCAGTTAAATTCTTGGATTGATTGACTTCATAGGGAAAACAGAGCTGTATTTTTATTGTTTTGCATATAACTGAATATTTGGTTAATACACAGAAGCCACTTTGTGCATATTTCCTTAATGCCACTGCATAGACCCTGCAAGCCTTGGTTGCTTGCCCTCCAATGTATCATTTAATGAAGTCCATTCCAATGTATTCCAAATCGCAGAGGCCGTGCACCTCCACACCAATGCTAGACAGTTTGTAAGTAGCTTGGGAAAAAGGAATCAAACTCTGGGATCTGGCTGAACTCATCCAGAAATACCTCACAATGGCTGTTGGTAGAAGCTGATCTGTGGCCAGAAGTTTTTTGTGGGTTTTTGGGTGACACTTTTATAAAGAACTTGGTGTTTTACAAGTGCATGTTTTGTCAAGGAAGAGAATTAATTCCTGTTGCATTGGGAGATCAGTTTTGTGTGGGGTTTATTGTGCAAAATTGAACTGTGGCAGGTGCAAGGACACCTGGGTTTCACTGCAATGATCAGGTGCATTTTAATGTCTGAATTTCACCCAGTTTTCTCTGATACTCTGATTTTGTTTGTTTTGGCACTCAGAGTGACAGAGTTCTAATTTTATTATTTGTTCTTGTAAGTGTTAAATTGCTGCTCATGGGATCTGGCTGAACTCATCCAGAAATACCTCACAATGGCTGTTGATAAAAGCTGATCTGTGGCCAGAAGTTTTTTGTGGGTTTTTGGGTGACACTTTTATAAAGAACTTGGTGTTTTACAAGTGCTTGGATTGTCAAGGAAGAGAATTAATTCCTGTTGCACTGGGAGATCAGTTTTGTGTGGTTTTTAATGTGCAGAATTGAACTGTGGGAGGTGCAAGGACACCTGGGTTTCACTGCAGTGATCAGGTGGATTTTTATGTCTGAACTTCACCCAGTTTTCTGTGATATTCTTGGATTTTGTTTTGTTTTGGCAGTCAGAGTGACAATGTGCTAATTTTATTATTTGTTCTTCTAAGTGTTAAATTGCTGCTCATGTCCAGTGGCTTCCCTTCTGTTTCAGTGTTCGTTTAATGAATGAGTTCACTAATATGCCTGTGCCTCCTAAAGCAAAGCAAGGTGAGTGGGAGCAGGGGCACAAAGCAGAAAATGGTGGGGAGAAGCCTGTGGGGTAAAGATCTGCATGGGGGGGGGAAAAAAAGGATTTTTTTCCTTCTCTTTGGTGGACCAAGTGTAGAAGTGCAATAGAAACAGTTTTTCTGGAAGGTTCACTTAACTGTGAAGATGCCTTCTGAGAAAATGCCCTTTCTAAGAAAATCAATTGATACTCCCTGCATTTTCCTCCCCTTCCTTCCTTCCGCCACTTCCTTCCGCCACTTCCTTCCGCCCCTTCCGCCCCTTCCGCCCCTTCCGCCCCTTCCGCCCCTTCCTTCCTTCCTTCCGCCACTTCCTTCCGCCACTTCCTTCCGCCCCTTCCTTCCTTCCTTCCGCCACTTCCTTCCGCCACTTCCTTCCTTCCTTCCTTCCTTCCTTCCTTCCTTCCTTCCTTCCTTCCTTCCTTCCGCCACTTCCTTCCGCCACTTCCTTCCTTCCTTCCTTCCGCCACTTCCTTCCGCCCCTTCCTTCCTTCCTTCCTTCCTTCCGCCACTTCCTTCCTTCCTTCCTTCCTTCCTTCCTCCCTCCCTCCAACTGTTTGTTTATCAGATTGCTCAATTCTGCTCCTTAAATCCTGAACATTCACTGATTTGGAACAAAATGTGCCCAGAACAGGTCCCTTAAGCACTTGGAGCTGCCTGCAGGAATGTTATCCTGCCTTCTGATTCCAGTGGGAAAACTTCAGACAGATCTGATTTCTCCTAATACATATTTATTTATACATATTTAGGCTCAGTGGCGATGATGGAGTGAGGAATAGCATATTTTTTGATGCAAATAAATGATCTTAAAGCTTTCAGCTGTTTAATCTTCATTTTAAGCCAAGTCTGTTGTATTGCAAACTTGTAGAAACAAGCACATTCCTGAAACTATTCTTTATGTAACATGATAAGGAAATATCAGGAGGAGCTGCTTGTTCCAGTGATTTCCAAGCAGTTCAGACATTTCTGTGGTTTCTTTCTGTGAAACAAATCTTGCTGGCTTATGCAACTGATTTTACTTGTAGGTCATTTTCTTGTGTAGTTTTCAAGTACAGTTCTGAGGCCTTGTATTGCCATTAGTGGAAGGTTTTGTCAGGCTGTTCTTGGGGTTTTTATTCTGCAGTGAGCAAAAGGGATCTGTTAAAAATGCAGATACAAGAAGGTTTAAGGATGTGTTCTTCAGAAGAAATGCAAAAAATGCAAATAGCACTAAAAGTGTTCTTCTATGATGGCTGTTGATATTCTTGTTAATCTCAGAACTTTTCCTGTCTGTGAGTTTATGCAGGGTGATATGTTTTAAAGCAATGAGGGTTGTGTCTTACAACTTCTGAGCTCAAAACCCCAAATTACAATTAAACCATTAGTAAAGAAGTGCTGGACTCCAAAACTAGTGATGTGTGAAGAGACTATTAAGGTATAATGTAAAAAAACCCCTTTTATTTATTATTTCTTATGAATTCTCTTTCACCTTGCAGCTTTAGGTGATAAAATAGTGAGAGACATCCGACCAGGAGCTGCCTTTGAACCAACCTACATTTACAGGCTCTTGACAGTGATAAAGTCAAGTCTGTCAGAAAAGGTGAGACTTGAAATCCTTCCCTTGTGCCACTGCATTGCAGGGCAGTCCCAGCCCTTAAAAACTGCAAAAAACCTCAGGCTCTGCTGAAATACCCAAAATCAGCTCATTGAGAGCTCATGGTAATAAAGCTCGACTGCCTTGGGACCTGAATTACAGAGAAATCTTAATTACAGGTTTGGCAGTTTGATATGTCAGAATAATGGAAAAATTACTGTTGGAATGGAACATCTCTTTTTATAATGGAGTTACCAATTGATTTACATTTAAGAAATGAGCAGTTGTTCATTTTTATGAGGAATTCAGTTAAGACTGATTGAAGGTCAGGTTTAATTTCAATATAAACAAAAGATAATAATTCAAACCATCCTTTGATTTGGCCTTGGCTTGACAGCAACTTTTAATAGTGGCTGCAAAAGAAATGGAGAGAAAAAAATTCCAGCTCAGACATTAAATGGAATTTGTATGGAGAAAAATGCAGAATTCTTGTAGCCATTGTAAACTGATGTGTGTATTTACTGCTTAACTGGGTAAAAAAAGAGTTTTGTCTTATAATAAAATGTAAACTTTATTTGACATAACTTTAAGTAATTGCTAAATTTATAGGAGAACGCTGGATTTGTTCAGTGTCATGAACCTTCTGTTAAAAGGAAACCATGAAAAAATCATAGAATTAATTGAAAAAAAAAAATTTTGTTCAGGGCAGGCAAGAGGATGCTGAAGAATACTTGGGATTTATCCTCAATGGACTACATGAAGAAATGCTGACCCTCAAGAAACTTCTCTCTCCACATAATGAAAGTTAGTGGATTTTTTTTTTTTTTAGTAGCAAACAATTAATTTCAAATATTGTTTTTGTGCAGGGTTGCCCTGCAATCCTGTTTGCAGTTTGTCAAAATATTTCAGAGCTGTAACTTCTCCTGACTGAAACCTTGGTGATTTCTAGCAGTGTTTCCCCTTGATTCTGTGCATCCATTTAAATGGTTATTTCTCTTTTGCACTTGCAGTAACTGTTCTTGCACTTGGGCTTTGTTTGTGCAGGGTTTGTTCCATAATAGAGTAGTGCTTGGAGTAGAGGTTGAGATAGGGATAGAATTTCATGTTTTAGAGGATTTGGACATAAGCAAATCATATTTTGGTAAAATCTGGATACAGAGGGTGCATTCTGCTCAGTTTATGAATGATCTGGGAAAGGCCCCATGGCTCTGTCAGTGCTCTGAATTGTCATCACATCCCTGTTCTCCTGAACAACAAAACTCAATCTCACTCATTTTCCTGAGCATTACCTGGGCTAACTCTGGTGTTGTAGTGTGTTGTTAAGTTTCTTGTGTTATTCCCCCAATTTATGTATTGTTCTCCCCTATTATGTGTAAAATGATTTCGTTCCCCCAGTTTTTCCCGCCAGGGCTAGCCTGTCAGCTAAGTTGCCATAGTAACCGCTATTCATAGTTGCCGATGTGTAATTGCTCCTCCCCTGGTTTCCCTTATCAGTGAAAGTTGTTTCCTCCCTGTCCAGTCAATCACTCCCTTCCTCCTCCCAGGTTTCGAGAACCTTCTCCTCTCTGGAGATGGTGGCTGGCTGGGGTCCCAGGACACCTCCTTTACCTTTTGATTATTGGTCTCCATGGAGTGTCAGTTCTGTGAAGTTCATCCCCTCACCTTTCCCGATTGGTTCCGCCTGTACCCACCCCCCCTCCTTTATAATCCTAATAGAATTTTTGGGGGATTTTTTAGGGATTTTAGGGGATTTTTAATAGGATTTTTAATGGTATTTTCAGTGGGTTTTAATAGAATTTTTGGGGGATTTTTTAGGGATTTTAGGGGATTTTTAATAGGATTTTTAATGGTATTTTCAGTGGGTTTTAATAGAATTTTTGGGGGATTTTTAATAGGATTTATTAAGATTTTTAATGGTATTTTAGTGGGTTTTAATAGAATTTTTGGGGGATTTTTAATAGGATTTATTAAGATTTTAAATGGTACTTTAGTGGGTTTTAATAGAATTTTGGGGGATTTTTAGCGACGCGTTACCCTCAATTATTCCCATTGCCTTTTCTGTTGTTTGTATTGAGTTTTTCACTTTTCCAATCCTTTCTCTGTGTTTCCCCTCCCTGCAGAGGTGTCGGTGTCCAACGGCCCTGAGGCCCAGAGTGTCCCCAGGGAGCAGCAGCAGCAGGAGGAGCAGGGCGAGGGCAGCGAGGACGAGTGGGAGCAGGTGGGGCCCCGCAACAAATCCTCGGTGACGCGCCAGGCTGACTTTGTGCAGACCCCCATCACCGACATCTTCGGGGGGCACATCAGGTACAGTGCTGTTCCTGCAGCTTTGGCACTTGGAATGGGTCAGCCTTTGAAAATGTCTGAAATGAAAGTCTATTGTGAGATCCAAATCCTGAATTGCATGTGGAAAAGGAGTTGCCTAATTTTAGTTCTTGCCCGTTTTTATGACCTTTGAGGAATCTCATCTCATGTTATGAGAGAGAATGAGATTCACCTTTTTTTATCTTGATTTAAGACATCTTTGAAAATGTCTTAAATGAAAAGAGATCCCAAGCCCTGAATTGCATTTAATTCAGGAAAGGAAAAGGACTTCCCTAATTTTAAGAATTTTTGCCCGTTTTTATGACTTTTGAGGAATCTGATCTCATGTTATGAGAGAGAATGAGATTCACATTGTTTTAAGACATCTTTGAAAATGTCTGAAATGAAAAGTCTGTTAGGAGATCCCAAATCCTGAATTGCATGTGGAAAAAGACTTTCCCAATTTTAGCAGTTCTTGCCTATTTTTATGACCTTTGAGGAATCTCATCTCATGTCATAACTAAGGATACTGAGAGAGAATGAGATTCACATTGTTTTATCTTTAAGATTTAATGTTTTAAATGAAAAGTCTGTCATGAGATCCCAAGCCTTGAGTTCCATGTGGAAAAGGATTTCCCTGATTTTACTTCTTGCCCATTTTTATGACCTTTGAGGAATCTGATCTCATGTTATGAGAGAGAATGAGATTCACATTGTTTTATCTTTAAAATGTCTTTGAAAATGTCTGAAATGAAAAGTGTGTTGTGAGATCCCAAGCCCTGAATTGCATGGAATTCAGAAAAGGAAAAGGAAAAAGGATTTCCCTAATTTTAAGAGTTCTTGCCCATTTTTATGACCTTTGAGGAATCTGATCTCATGTTATAACTAAGGATACTGAGAGAGAATGAGATTCACATTGTTTTACCTTGACAGTAAAACAATGAATTAAAACATAAAACTTGTGAATTTTAGGTTATTCAGACCCTTCATGCTTCCCAGAGAAAGCTGTAGAAATGTTAAAGGCAAAAGAAGTCTGGAAAAATGTAAATTGTAAGAAGATGTTACTGGAATGAACAGAATGTGGCATCTCACTTCTGTGCAGGTCTGACACCAGCCAAAGGCAGAAAGGAGAATCTGAATATTTTTTTTTGAAAGGAATTGTTTGGAGAAATGTATAATTTAAAATAAAAGCAAAGTAAACACTTGTTAAAAGCATACAGCAAAACAAAACTGCTAGACTTGAAGAATTATTTTTAAATTGGAGACAGACACTTAATTGCTGGGGTTTGACTCTCTGTTGCCAGATATTGAGTGTAGAGGTGTGAATAATGTGGGCTGGTGCCTTCTGCCTTGGAAATGCTCTGAAATTATTTATTCTTCTGGGTTTTGAGCCAGACAGCTGGTAAATAAAATGATATTTTCCATAGAATTTGGCAGACAGATGTTTGTAGGTATTGATGGAATCCTGCATCAATGGTGCACATACCCAAGGTGCTGTTAAAACCCCAGGTGTATTTACCAGAATTTATCACTATTGTTTAAATATCTACATAATTCCATCCATTTTTATATTAGAAATACTGAGATGATGGCAGTTTTTTGTCCATAAAAATGAAATAAAGCAAAGGAAAAAGGGAAAACCTTGCATTTAGCAGCTGAACCACAGGATCCAATCCAACATCTGCACTTTATTTATCCTTCACAGCCCAGGAGCAGCATCCCCTGGGATGTGGGAAAGCTTCATCCTCAGGGCTGCAGGTGCCAAGGGCTGAATATAAAACTGCCAGTAGAATTCCACTCAATGGAAGCTTCAGAACTGGAAAAATCCAATGGGAAAAGCAGTGAGGAAAAGATGATTTCAGTTGGCATCTTCTATCTGGGGAAACTTCAGGCTTGGGAGTTTTTAGGCTTTCCTTGAGAGGCTTGAGTCTATTAAATATTAAATTCTGTTTAGGTTGAATTAATTAAAAACCACAGCCTATAAAGCCTTTCTTAGCAACATGAGGCTTGAGTGGGGAAGTACAAAGTTTTCCTGGGAATTCTTGCAGTGCTTGAGTAATTTTTCATTGAAAATGATTCATTTTCCCACATCCAGCTGAGATTTGTAATTATTCTAATTAGGGGCATGGTTACAGAGAAATGATAGCCCAGTGAAGGTTTTGCTATCAAATTAATTTCTGCATATCTTGTGAAGAAAATATCCTGAAGAGGTGTTAAAATGTAATTTCTGTTTTTTAAAACAAAGGTGCTGCTGTTGATGCATTCTCTCCCTCTAAATATATATTTGCCAATATTAAGCTGCATTGGCTTTGTGTTGGTGCTTCAGGGCTTTGCCTGAGTAAAAAAAAGCTCTTTTGATTATCCTGAACATTAAAATTAACCTGAATATTAACATTTCCTTCCTGACTTGGAAATATTCCAGCATGGCCAAATGGGTCAGAGCTGTGTTAATTATAATTCTGCTTTCAGTATATAACAATATCATTTATATACATGGACAAAGTCTGAATACAGAAAATGATGGGAAGAAAGTGAACTGCCAATCCTCAGTGGAGCATAGTTTATATTTCCTATGGCAAGGAAATATAAACTATATTTCCTATATTTCCTAAGCAAACACTATAAAATCAGTATAAAATTTATTTTAGAGAAGTGAGTGACTGGAAAAATGGTGTATTTTTATTGGAGAATCTGAAATCACGTGTGATTTTTTACAGTACAACACAGATAAGCACTGGCACTTTGCACTTGGAAAACTAAACTAACAAAAAGAGCCAGGAGGTGAATTTTTTAAAAATGCTTATCAAATTTTTCAGTCTTTTGCTTTAAACTTTGCATAAATAAAACAGTTCAGTTACACTCAGAATACTTTTAGTAGATGACAATAATTTAAATTGGGGTGAGTTTTTAAACTTGATGTTAAATATAAATTGAGTTACTTAAGTAACTCATTCTTCCTTGAAGGTTCTGTCTGGTTGAAAACCACTCTTTATTCCATTTGGATTCCTTTTTTTCTCCCCAGATCTGTGGTTTACCAGCAGAGCTCCAAGGAATCTGCCACTCTCCAGCTTTTCTTCACGCTGCAGTTGGACATCCAGTCGGACAAGATCCGCACGGTGCAGGACGCCCTGGAGAGCCTGGTGGCCAGGGAGGCAGTGCAGGGCTACACCACAAAAACCAAGCAGGAGGTGAGTTCTGCCCTGCCCTTCCTCACAGCCACCTGCTCAATTTTGCATTTAAAAGGGTTTTTATAGAGCTCAGGATTTACAGAGAGTCATTGGAACATGATGTAACAACATCGGCACAAACCTGTTCAGTGTCTGTCAGCTCTGAAACAAAGCCAGGCCTGTAAATAGTCAAGGTTTCAGTTGATGTAATAATTGATTGGGGATTTTAATGGAGAGTATACTGAATTATCAGGCTGAATTGTGGTAAAGATACATAATATTGTATCTTCAATGTCCTAACTTAGTGATTCCTGGGGATTGCCAGATGCTGTTAGTAAAGGAGCAGCTCTTCTGAGTTTATTTTTTATAAACTTTATATTTTATAAACTTTATATTTATTAAACTTTATTAAACTTTATATTTTATAAACTTTATAATATGTAAACTTTATATTTTATAAACTTTACACATTATTTATATAAATTTACTGATTCCTCGGGATTGCCAGATGCTGTTAGTAAAGGAGCAGCTCTTCTGAGTTTATTTTTTAGAAACTTAATATATTTTATACACTTTATAATTTATAAACTTTATATTTATAAACTTTATATTTTTATAAACTTTATAATTCATAAACTTTATATTTTATAAACTTTACACATTATTTATATAAATTTACTGATTCCTGGGGCTTGCCAGATGCTGTTAGTAAAGAAGCAGCTCTTCTGAGTTTATTTTTTATAAACTTTATATTTTATAAACTTTATAATTTATAAACTTTATAAATATAAACTTTATATTTATAAACTTAATATTTTGTAAACTTTATGTTTTATAAACTTTATACATTATTTATATAAATTTACTGATTCCTGGGGATTGCCAGACGCTGTTAGTAAAGAAGCAGCTCTTCTGAGTTTATTTTTTATTATCTTTATATTTTTTATAAACTTTATATTTTTTATAAACTTTATAATTTTTACGAACTTTATATTTATAAACTTTATATTTTTATAAACTTTATATTTTTATAAACTGTATAATTTGTAAACTTTATACATTATTTATATAAATTTACTGATTCCTGGGGATTGCCAGATGCCGTTAGTAAAGAAGCAGCTCTTCTGAGTTTATTTTTTATAAACTTTATATTTTTTATAAACTTTATATTTTTTATAAACTTTATTAAACTTTGTATTTATTAAACTTTATATTTATGAACTTTATATTTTGTAAACTTTATATTTTATAAACTTTATACATTATTTATATAAATTTACTGATTCCTGGTGCTTGCCAGATGCTGTTAGTGAAGGAGCAACTCTTCTGAGTTTTTTTTTTGTAAACTTTACATATTTTATACACTTTATGTTTTTATAAACGTTATATTTATAAACTTTATATTTTATAAACTTTATATTTTTATAAACAGTATAATTTGTAAACTTTATATTTTATAAACTTTACACATTATTTATATAAATTTACTGATTCCTGGGGATTGCCAGATGCTGTTAGTAAAGGAGCAGCTCTTCTGAGTTTATTTTTTAGAAACTTAATATGTTTTATACACTTTATATTTTATAAACTTTATATTTTTTATAAACTTTATATTTTTTATAAACTTTATATTTTACAAACTTTATATATTATTTATATAAATTTACTGATTCCTGGGGATTGCCAGATGCTTTTAGTAAAGGGGCAGCTCTTCTGAGTTTATTTTTTATTAACTTTTTATTTTTTATAAACTTTATTTTTAATAAACTTTATATTTTATAAACTTTATATTTTTATAAACTTTATATTTTGTAAACTTTATGTTTTATAAACTTTATATATTATTTATATAAATTTACTGATTCCTGAGGCTTGCGAGATGCTGTTAGTAAAGGAGCAGCTCTTCTGAGTTTATTTTTTAGAAACTTTATATTTTTTGTAAACTTTCTATTTTTATAAACTGTATAATTTGTAAACTTTATATTTTATAAACTTTACACATTATTTATATAAATTTACTGATTCCTGGGGCTTGCCAGATGCTGTTAGTAAAAAAGCAACTCTTTTGAGTTTATTTTTTATAAACTTTATATATTTTATACACTTTATATTTTTATAAACTTTATATTTTATAAACTTTATATTTTATAAACTTTATATTTTATAAACTTTATATTTTATAAACTTTATATTTTATAAACTTTATATTTTATAAACTTTATATTTTTATAAACTGTATAATTTGTAAACTTTATACATTATTTATATAAATTTACTGATTCCTGGGGATTGCCAGATGCTGTTAGTAAAGAAGCAGCTCTTCTGAGTTTATTTTTTAGAAACTTTATATTTTTTATAAACTTTATATTTTTTATAAACTTTATATTTTTATAAACTTTATATTTTACAAACTTTATATTTTAGAAACTTTATATTTTATAAATTTTATATATTATTTATATAAATTTACTGATTCCTGGGGATTGCCAGATGCTGTTAGTAAAGGAGCAGCTCTTTGCAAGCTGATTATGATTTACCACAAATATCTTGTTTTGCTTACCATTCTTTTTTTCTTTTTTTTTCTTTTTTTACTGCAAATAGTTTAGAGTTTTTGACTGACAACCCAGTGCTGGGTTGGAAGAAATGAGTTAGGTGCTTTGTGATATTTCAGAGTTTGGATGGAAATACAAGCACCTACAGTGTCTTCCAGATCTTTTTTTCAAAAGAAATTCAAATTGAAATAGTTGGTTTTGCATTAAAATTGTAGTAAAAACACTGAATATATTGTCTGTAGAACCTTGGAAAGAGGTTTTCTTTTCCCCCATGAGTTTCTATTCAGCACACAGGTTCTAGCAGAATGAAGCCATGCATTGAAAAATAATATGCTCATGGTTACCAATAAAGAGATTTTTCTCAGTTAAAAAATGGAGAAAAACCTTAAATAGCTATTTTGAGAAATATTTTCATGTCTTCATTTCTAGGAAGGCAAAACATTTTTGTTCTGCAGTTCTGAGCTTGGCTTCTGGTTTCCAGGCAGAAATTTTGTGGATTGTTTGGTTATAATTATATAAAAATCACTATTTAGTAGAGAAAAGTTTGGTCATAACTCACATTTTTCTCTTTGAATATATTGAGTTCTCCTTTGAAACAGGAGAACTCAATATCTTCAAAAACTCCTATCTTCAATCCTTTGATAGGATTGAAGATCCAGTGGGCTTTAAGTCACAAAGAAGCGTTTATCCTAAATTAATACTGCAATTATAAGAAATGCAGAGTTTGTTTTGTTTGCTGCTAGTGTATTTAAAATTAAATACTTCAATTTAAAATTCTATTGCTATCAATTTTAATGCTTAAAATGAAATGCTCTCAGGTGGAGATCAGTCGAAGACTCACCTTGGAAAAGCTGCCCCCTGTTCTGGTTTTACACCTCAAACGCTTCGTCTATGAGAAGACTGGAGGGTGCCAGAAGCTGATCAAGAATATTGAATATACTGTTGATCTGGAAATCAGCAAAGGCAAGAGATTTAGGAACAGAATTTCTCTCTCCTCATGGCAAACAGAATGTTGTATTTCCTACAGTGTCTGTGTTTTAATTTTCTCCCACACAAGATTTTGTTCTCATCGTTGTATGAAAATTTGGTCATTTGGGTGAATATTTTGTGGGGGTTATTTATGCTCAAAGATCTGATTGCCTAGGAAGTCCCAAAGGTTTTGGGTTGGCCAAATGAGAATTTCTTGTGAGGATATAGGCTGCTGAGGAAAATATGGGAAATGATCCTCTTGGATCTGTGCCCCTGTCTGTACAAGACTGTTGCCAATATTGGATAATTTATCACAAATTTAATTCAGAGAAGTGTCAAATTATTTAATTGATGAGTGGCAGTTGGAAGGAAACTGGTGTTTTATTGAAAATGCAGCCTGAAGGTAGACAATCCATAGTGCAGAGGTTAAACAGGGATCCTTTGTTTAACAAGTATCCTGGGAGATACTGACTTTAAATAATGAGATTGGAAATTGTCCAGCATCTGAACCTGCCAAAATAATGCCTTTTGTTTTGAGCTGACAAATGGATTATTAGCCAGCCAGTAGCTCAAATAGGAACAAATAAAATCAGTGTATACTCATATCTCAGCTGAGATCTGGGCCTTGTCAGGCAGTGCCCTTTTGTTTTACTTAATATTTTATTGTGCAATTTTCTTTTAGGAATGTGAGCATGACTTGGAATCTGAGATTGATTCTGTCAAGGATCAAATCCTCCTAGGAGTGAAAGGGGGAAAATAGAATAATCTGATTTTTTACTATGTCTTATTTTCCTTTCATTTTTGGTGATATTTTTTAACCTTTCATAAACCACAGTATTGCAAACCTGCAAATTCACTCCCTTGATTACCAGTTATCAGAACCATGACCATTCTTTAAAGGCTGCAGAAGAAATTTCAATTAAATGTTCTCCTTTGTGATAGTGTTGATTTCTCTGAAAAATAATTGATCCTCTTGATATGGAAATTCTAATGTATGGTTGTTTTTCTTCCTCCAGAGCTACTATCTCCTGGTGTGAAAAGTAAAATTTCCAAAGGCCAAAGAACCTACCGGCTCTTTGCAGGTATTTTATCTGTGTCTTTTATTTATTGTTTTATTTATCTGGGTGGTTTTATGGGTGCATTTTACCTCTATTGCAAGTGCAGATTCTGCATATGGAATTATAGAAACACTGGGTTACATTAAGTGTTTTCTTTGAAATTGTGGGTGTGAAATTCTTGTTTATCTCTGGTGATGGTGGAGGAAAGGGGTTGGTTCTGATGGAGGGTTTGGATGCAGAGCTTTGTTCCTGGCACACAGGGCTCTGAATGCAGCAGCAGCTCCAACAGAACTCCCAAACCTCGTGGTTGCTGCTCCTTTGAACCCCAGGGAGAGGGCAAGGGAAGAAGGGAAAGGGAGCCACCAACAGGGACAGGAGGGGAGGTCTCAAGGGACAAAGGACACGTGGGTGTGAAAAATGCCAATCACTTGTTTTTAAAGTTTTGAAAAGTTTCATAGTAATAAAATGATCATAAAAATAGTAATACAATTAGAGTAATAATAATTTGGACAATTTGGACTAGGATAATATGAGACAATAAAAACAGAGTTATGGACATCTGGGTACCTTTTTCTGGGCAGCATAAGCCTGAAAAAGGACCCACATTAACAGAGGATTAACCCTTAAAAACACAAACCTGTTGCACATTCATACACCTCATACATGGTGCATAAATTCCATTCAAACACAGGATTCTGTCTGGTCAGTGTCAGCTTCTTCCTCTGAATCCTGACAGCATCATCCTGCCTAAGTGAGGGAAGAAGTTGGTTTCTCCTGATAATGGAGCAATAAATTCTTTTTCTCTGAAAGATTTAGGAGTTCCTTCTTTAGAAAAAAGTATCCTACATAGCATAGTTTCTATTAAAACATTTTGTTATAACCTAAAACTGTATTTAACACAGTACTTAAAAGAATTAATACAGCATTACCTTCTAACACAACACATATATTAATTTCAATATTTGTGAAAGGCCAGTCATAAAATATGCATTTTTCACTTGTGGATGGCCCAATGCCCTTCTGGAATTCCAGGAGTGACAGACAGCACTCAGCAGGGGTTAGGGAAGGGAAAGGAGAGGTTGAGGGAATGATCAGGTATCGAAATTAAATCCCAATATTGCCGGATGGAACGGGCCTGGGCTGGTCTGGCCTTGCTGCTTGCCCAAGGGTGGCAGCTGTGGTGGTTTCACCTCAGAGACACCCCTGGCTGGCTGGGTGTGCAGCTGGGGGCTTGGGACAGCTCCAGGCCTGCAGGACTCAGGTTTACCTCTGGTGGAAAGGCTTTGGGTGAAGTGAAGGAAAAAGGAGTCTGGTTCTGTGGATGATTGCAATCCAGAGCTTTATTCCTGGCACACAGGGCTCTGAATGCAGCAGCAGCCCCAGCAGAACCAAGGAACTGCGAGGTTGCTGTTCTCTATTAAAATAACAGCCCTAGGCATCTTCCTAGCCCTACAAATCTCAAAAATAGCCCAAACACTTATCCTCAAAAAACAAACCCCCCTCTCAAACTTCTCAACATCCCTAGGATACTTCAACCCCCTAACCCACCGCCTAAGCATAACCAACTTCCTCAAAGGAGGACAAAACATCGCATCCCACCTAATCGACCTCTCCTGATACAAAATATTAGGCCCAGAAGGACTGGCCAACCTACAACTAAAAGCAACCAAAACAGCCACCCCCCTCCACTCAGGCCTAATCAAAGCCTACCTAGGATCATTCGCCCTATCCATCCTCATCATCCTCATACAGAAACAACCAATGGCCCTCAACCTTCGTAAAAACCACCAAATCCTTAAAAAACACCAAATCTTTTAACCCCAGGGAGAGGGGCAGGGAAGGGGTAGGGAGCCACCAACCAGGTAAGGATGGGGAAATCTCAGGGGACAGATGACACCTGGATAGCCCAATGTCCCCAGGGCTGAGAGGCATCTTTAGAGCTCTGCCAGTCACACCATGCCCTTGCTGGGCAAGCAAGGGGGCAAGGGGAAGGGAGAGGTTGTCGGCACACCTGTGGGAGGAACTGGGATAGCTGAAACAGGCGATTCCATTGCACTGCAACAATCGGGGGAGGGAGCTGAGGTGCTGAGGCGAATGCTGAGGTGAATGTGTGTCCCCACAGTCGTGTACCACCACGGCAACAGCGCCACGGGCGGGCACTACACCACGGACGTGTTCCAGATCGGCCTCAACGGGTGGCTGCGCATCGACGACCAGGCCGTCAGGGTCATCCACCACTCGCAGGTGGTGAAGGCGGCGCTGGAGCGCACGGCCTACCTGCTGTACTACCGCCAGGTGGACCTGCTGTGACCCCGCCTCCCCGCCCCGTAGAACGCCAACATCACTAACTTTTTCTCCTGTAAATGCTCTTTTGAGTGAAATTTTTTTTTTTTCTGTTTTTTCCCCCCTTTTTATTCTTTTTTTTTTTTTTTTTTTTTGGTCCCCTTGCAACTATGGGATAGAGTGCTAAAGGAAAGCTGCCGTTTGTGCACGACATGGTTGGTGTTGACTTTTTTGGCTTTGCAGAATGAAGTCGCTCGGTTGGAAGCCTTTGTGAATCACAAAAAATATGAAAAAAAAAGAAATAAAGTTCATCCGAGTTAATGCTGAATCCTAAGATAATAAAAAAAAAAAAGGGGATTTGCGTTGAATTCCCACTTTCTAATTGCGTAGTAGAAGAAAACCCTGCACCAGCAACAGAACTTGTAGATTTCTGTGAAAATGTTTTATCTTTACTTCAGTAAAAAAAGAAAAAAAATTAAAAAAAAAAAGATGAAAAGCTCTCTCTGCTTCCCCAATAGTTTTTTGATAAGTGGTAAAATATGAGCCGATGTGTATGAGATGGAAATGGTCCTTTGTGCTTCAAAACATGTACAAACTGCAGAGTTGCTGGTTCCTGATAGGAAGACACATTTTAATAATTGTGCGATGAGAAACTGCTTAAGTACACATTGCAGATCAAATATTTGGAGTTAAGATGTTAGTCTATATAGATGGGTGATTGTAACTTTATTGCTATTAAGAAATTTCAAACTGCATTTATGCTTCTGTGTACATGAAATTAAGAAAATGGGCAAAATAATTAAGATTGATATTTCTTTAAGTCTGCTTTGTTTAATTTTGCTGTCTGCTCTCCTATAATGTTGAGTTCCTAATTGTACACAGTTTAGTGATACCTAGAAGTATAAAGTTGTCGCCCATCAATAAAAGTCACAAAGTTGGTTTAAGGATGTGTTTGTGTGTGGGTTTTGTTTTTCCTCAGGTGTGAATCCTGCCCTTGGAAACTCCCAAGGTTTCTGTCTAGCATTTCTCAAGGTGTAGGGAGCCTTCTCCCAATGAAGTGGAGAGGATTTTTCTTTGCTTTTACAGCTTTTTGAAACTTCAGAAATGTTCCTGTTTTGCATTCAGGTGGAACTGAACTTGGAGGGGAGAGGGAAGGGGATGTGGTGGTGCCAGGGCTGAGCACTGAGCAGCCAGGAGGGGATGGAATTCCTTCTGTGTCCTGGAAACTCCTGGAATTCCTTCTGTGTCCTGGAAACTCCTGGAATTCCTTCTGTGTCCTCCTGGGAACTCCTGCACTCTTATTTCTGAAGCAGATGATGTTTTGTTTGTCTCTTCTTCAGCCAGCTGACATTGCCCTGGAGAACTTGTGGTAAAAATATTTCCTTGATCAGCTCCTGTTGCTTTCTTTAAAATCTCCTGTACATTATTTAATTCTCTGATGATGGTGGTGTTGTGTCCTTATTTCCTCATGGGATGGTGGAGGCTCCCTGGCTTGTCCTGACCCTTCTGCCCAGAGCTGTGGCTGCAGGAAGGAGCATCCTCCCAACCCCAAGGCTCTTTGGGCTGCTCCTGCTCTGCTGAATTCCTTTAGTGATGCTCTGGCATTGTTTTGGATGCTCACATGTATTGTTATGTTTTTGCTGCTCATGCTTTATTAGGATTTTCTGATTTACAGGTGGTGACTGCTCGTGATTTTGGTGACATTCCACCGATTTCAAAGCAATTTTCTGTGCAAAGCTCACTTGGAGTTTGGCTGTTTGCAGGGAAAACCTCAGCTCCTGGAGCTGAGCCTGCTGTAGAACTGATGCTCCCATCTCTGTGATGGGAATTGCCCCAGAGCCTCACTGGTGAGCAATGGAAATCTTGGGGATTGGGAGATTGTTCCAAGAAAGAAAGAAACCAGGTTTTGAACTTACTCTTTTGTGCTGGTTGTTATTCACATCCTGTTTCTGGAACCTGGTTAAAGTGGTTTTCTTTCAGCAGAAATCCTGGTTTTAATTAGTCCTGTACCTGTGTTGGGTATTTATTTAGCTCTATCTCCAGTGCACTGTGAAAAATTGCATTTCTGATAGTGCAGCTTAACCTGAACAGTGCAGAGAAAACTGATCACTAATTAATGTATTACTTAATAGAGGTTACATATGTTACCATTTTAAGAAATGGCAATGAGTCATTGCCAGTTTAAAAATCAAGTGATGAAATTGTCTCAGTATCACTTAAAGTGATTTTTTGCATTTTTTACTGAGGATATTACGAATGTATTTGTCACTAAAGTCATTCTTCTGCAGTGTATTAAATGGGAAATAAAAGTATGTGGCAACAGCGATGTGGACACAAAGCCACAATTTTTATTTTCTGTAGTAACTCCTCCCATTGTTGCAAAACAAGAGCTTACAGCTTTTGATCATTTGCTCTGGGTGTGATTATGTAAAACAAAAACCCCAACAGCCTCTGATACACCGTAAATCCGCTGGTTGTTTGCTGAAGTTCAAACCAGATTTTGAGAAATGTTTGGGTTTTTTTTCTTAATGCACAACAAGTCCTGAAATTTCCAAAATGAGAAACTGGATGTGCAGCTCCAAAGGGCTGTGGGGAAAACCTTGTGCCGTGAGGGACATGGGCTGGGGGAGGAGAGTTAATCAAGCCAAGAGGTGTTTGGGGTGGGGGAAGCTGTTTTAAGTAGAAAATTGCTGTTTTCCCCAATACCCTCTGGAGATGGTGTCCCCCAGGGCTGCTGCCAGGACGGATCCTGAGCTGTCAGCAGAGTTTATCTCTGTAAATGTGCTCTGAATCTGCTGCTTTTCACTAGGAATGAAGAGGAAACCTGGGATGTGTAGGGGATGTTCCCAACATGCTGGAGATTTCTGCAGCTGGGGGTTGATTTCAGGCTGTCTTAATGACCCAGAGGATTTTTTTGGAAGTCATTTCTATTGGTGAATAACAGATGTGGTGGCTGCAGAGCTTGTGGTAGCAGTTCAGCTTCTGCTCTGGGGTGACATCTCCAAAGGTGGGTGCTGGGTTCAGGATCCTGAACTGTTCCAGTCTGCAGATGTGACCAGGGAACCTGTGGGAACAAGGTGAGTGGTTTCCATGGAATCCCAAAACTGATTTGGGTTGGAAAGGACCTTAAAACTCATCTTGTCCCAGCCCCTGCCATGGGCAGGGCCACCTTCCAGCAGGCCAGTTTGCTCCAAGTCCTAAACCCCTCCAGGGCTCTGGACAGCCTGTGCCTCACCACCTTCATAGGGAAGGATTTTGTGGATTTCAGTTCATATTTTACTTGTACTTTGTGCCCCCTAAATTTTCTGCAATTTTCTGAAATTGCTGCAGCTCTCGTTCTTATTTCATTGTTTTACATCAGCTTTTCACTGATTAAAGGACAGATTTATGGGGAGTTGTTTTCTTGCTCATCATCAGCTGCTGAAGCATTTGGGGGAATGTCCTTGAGTATGAGAAGGTGGAGAAGCTGCAGATGGACCTGGGTGGTCAATCCAGGCTACCCCAAAACAGGAGAGCAGCAAGAAAGAACAAAGAAGGAGCTCACAGTGCCAAGTAATAATTGTGTTTGGGAACAAATCCATCAATCCCTGGATTTCCCTGCTGTGATTTGGATCCCCACTCTGTTAATTCATCTGCTGGAGCAGCATGGTCAAGAGAGGGGCATCTCCACCCTGCTGGGGTGGTGGATGTGGCAGCGATTCCTTGGCTCCCTCAGGTGAGGACAGCCCAGGCACGAGGGGGATGTGAGCAGGCAGCAAAAGGGGGTGGGTGAATCCCCCAAACTGAGCCTGGTGCCCAGCTCAGGGGGTGAATCCCTGAAATCTGAGCCTGGTGCCCAGCTCAGGGGGTGAATCCCCCAAACCTGAGCCTGGTGCCCACCTCAGAGGGTGATTCCCCCAAACTGAGCCTGGTGCCCAGCTCAGGGGGTGATTCCCCCAAACCTGAGCCTGGTGCCAAGCCCAGGGAGTGAATCCCTGAAATCTGAGCCTGGTGCCCAGTTCAGGGAGTGAATCCCCCAAACCTGAGCCTGGTGCCCAACTCAGGGGGTGAATCCCCCAAACTGAGCCTGGTGCCAAGCCTGGGGGGTGATTCCCCCAAACTGAGCCTGGTGCCCATCCTGGGGGGTGAATCCCCCAAACCTGAGCCTGGCGCCCAGTTCAGGGGGTGATTCCCCCAAACCTGAGCCTGGTGCCAAGCGCAGGGGATGATGATTCCCCCAAACCTGAGCCTGGTGCCAAGCCCAGGGGATGATTCCCCCCAAACTGAGCCTGGCACCCATCCTGGGGGGTGAATCCTCCAAACCTGAGCCTGGTGCCCAGCTCAGGGGGCGATACCCCCAAACTGAGCCTGGTGCCCAGCTCAGAGGGTGATTCCCCCAAACCTGAGCCTGGTGCCCAGCTCAGAGGGTGATTCCCCCAAACCTGAGCCTGGTGCCCAGCTCAGAGGGTGATTCCCCCTAACCTGAGCCTGACACCAAGCTCAGGGGGTGATTCCCCCAAACTGAGCCTGGTGCCCAGCCCAGGGAGTGATTCCCCCAAACTGAGCCTGGTGCCCAGCCCAGGGGGTGACTCCCCCCAAACCTGAGCCTGGCACCCAGCCCAGGGGGTGATTCCCCCAAACCTGAGCCTGGTGCCCAGCTCAGGGGATGATTCCCCCAAACTGAGCCTGGCTGTGCCCAGGGGGTGATTCCCCCAAACTGAGCCTGGTGCCCAGCCCAGGGGGTGAATCCCCCAAATCTGAGCCTGGTGCCCAGCTCAGAGGGTGAATCCCCCAAACCTGAGCCTGGCACCCAGCTCAGGGGGTGAATCCCCCAAACCTGAGCCTGGTGCCCAGCCTGGGGGGTGATTCCCCCAAACCTGAGCCTGACACCCAGCCCAGGGGGTGATTCCCCCAAACTGAGCCTGGCTGTGCCCAGGGGGTGATTCCCCCAAATTGAGCCTGGTGCCCAGCCCGGGGGCTGCTGCTCCCCCTGTGCTCTCACTGCTGCTGATCCCAGCCAAGCTCCTGCCCATCCCTGCTGCCTCCTCACCCTGCTCATCCCCCTGTTCTCCAGAGCAGGAGTTCCACCAGGGGATCGCTCTGTGCCTCTCACCCTGCCTCATTCTGGGGCCATTCCTGCCGAGCTGTGTTTGAGTGAGAAGTAAAGGAGAATTAATTCCAGTGGAGATCAAGACTCTCTGTCTGCCTGGTCAATTAGGAGGGCATAGGGAAATCTGTGTCTCTTCCCATTCATTGGCTATTACATTAAAAGCCTCTCAGCTAATATATACTTATATATGCAGCCTGCTTTATGTGGCTTTTACCACATATGAAATGGAGACGTTATAATCAAGGCAGTAATAAGGAGGAATGATTAAAAGTAACTTCTGATTGTTTTGGCTTTGGTGGAACATATGACCCCAAGCTGCTGACTCAAGACAAAATGAGGTGGGTAAAAAATTCTTGTTCCAGGCTGTGCTCATCCCTGAGCACAACCAGGCCCTGTGTGTGTCTTGTACAGTGAAACCATCCTGGTGTATATTAAAAAAATAAATTAAAAAATCAAATCTTTGTAAAGCAGCCAGGTTGATGGAGCAATCAGACAGCCCAAACCATCCTACAGGGATTCATTTCCCATAGGGATGTTTGTGGAGATTACAAAATACCAGATTCCTCTGAGGTCTGGAAATTATTTGTCCGTCGGTATGTGAGATTTAAAATGAGTTAATTCAGCTTTATGGTAATTGCAGTGAGCAGCACCTTCTGAGGGCTGTGAGTCAGGGCTGGGGAGCTGCCTGGTTTCGGGGTGGCAGCCTGTGTGGGGGCACCAGGGTTCACTGTGTTTTGGGGAAATTCACTGTGTTTTGGGGAAATTCACTGTGTGTTGGGGAAATTCACTGTGTTGGGGAAATTAAGAATTGGGGAGGGGCTGCAGCATCTTTCAGCTAATTAAATCAGCCTAGAGCAAACTCACTGATCCAGAGGGAATCAGAAGGGTTCATTCACTGTGTTGGGGTGAAATTCACCATGTTTTGGGGAAATTAGGAACTGGGGGGGCTGCAGCACCTTTTAGATAATTAAATAATCCTACAGCAAACTCACTGATCCAGAGGGAATCAAAAGAGCAAGGGGGAAAAAAAGAAAAAATAAGAGTACTCAGTGATTTTACAGTAAAGCAGTGCAGAACTTTCTGTCAGCCCAGTCCTGGGTGGTCTTTGAGTTGCCTGTGTTGGTGTCAAAGTCTGAGCTTTTTTTGGGAGCAAACTGCACTGAACAGCTCCTGGCAGGGCAGAAGTGCCAGGTCCAGCTGCCGGACCAGGTGTTGCTGGTTCCCATACACAGTTTGTTTGGAAGTAAATAGAAACTCTTTGTAAATACAGCTGGGATGGGGGAGTGTGGGCAGGGGAGGAGCAGCCAGAGGGGCTGGTGTGGCTGCAGCAGGCGGTGGGACTGGGGCTGGCTGGTGAGGACTGGCTGCCCAGCTCAGCTTGGAATGGGCTGGGAGGCACAGCCCCAGTGGTGGCAATCTGTTCCTGCTTGAAAAATCCTCAGGAAAATGGTGTCAGAGATGGAATCAGCCTCAGTGCTGACTTGAGAGGGTTCTTTCTTTGCTCAGAGCGCTGCTGCTCTCCCAGCTGCCAGTATTTGCTGCTCTGCTCCTGCTCTGCTGAACGAGTTTGATAAATGCCCCTCTGCTTTCTGAGCGCCGCTGGGTTTGAACAAACCTCTGGGAATATCTTGTAAACTCCCTCCTAGTAAACAGTAAATAAAAGTGCTTGGTGTTTTGCCTGAAGGAAGAAATAAATATTGACTGCTTAGAAGAATAGAAGGACTTTTTTTTTCCTCAAAAAAAAAAAAAACTTTGGAAAGAGGACAAGGCAGCGCATTTGGAAAAATCAGAGCTGCTTTTCTTGGCTGCGGCAGCTCCCAGGAGATGGTGCTCCCCTGGCTCTGTGCTGGGTGTGGCTGGTGTCCCTCCTCAGGGGACAGCCCGGGTTTGTGCTGATCCTGCTGGGATGCGGATCCCACGGGAATGCCGGGGATGCTGCTGCTGCCGTGACACGCTCGCCTCGTTACTCACGGCAGCGCTTTGGGTTTTCCCTGTTTGTCTACTTCTAGAAAAAGGAAGGAACTTTTAGCGTGTCTTTTGCTCAATCGCTTCCTTTCACAGTGGGTAAAACCACGGAGCTGGATGCCAAGGCTGGAGCTGCTGGGCCATCGGCAGAGCGGTGAGTGCTGCCTGCGTGTTTCACCCACTTTTTTGCGTTCCCCGTTCCCTGCGGCTCCCGCTCCTGTACCGGAGGAATGTCAGCGCTGGGAGAGCTCTGGCAGCAAACCAGAGTGCGATTAATCTGTTCCCAGCAACAATCCGGCTCTGGAAATAAAGGGGGATGCCATGGGGTTTTAGTGGAGGGGGTGCAGCTGGGTGGGATTTCCCTGTGCTGAGCCGGCAGAGGGGACAGAGCGCTGCCTCCAGCCCCTTCCAGGGAAAATTCCTGTCTGGAATTCCTCTCCCTTGTCACCGCAGCCCTCAAGGCGGCCTCGCGGTCCCCCCTGTGCCGGGAGGATTCCCCGTGCCTTGGAATTCCTGGCTGCGAGTCCCAGAGCTGGCACAGCACAGGCAGCGCTTTATAGGAACAGGGCTGCCTCCTCCTCCTCCTCCTCCTCCTCCTCCTCCTCCTCCTCCTCCGAGCCCCAGTGACCGCCCCTGAGCTCCTGCCATCCCAGCCCCTCTCCTGTGGCTTTTCCCCCCTTTTCCCCTCCCTCTGCTCCTCGTTATTGCTCCACGCCCGTTGTCACCGGGATGATGCAGGGTTCTCCCCTCTGCCTGGAGAGCATAAATACCCCCGGGCAGCCCTGGGAGACTGCACTGCTCCGAGTCTGAGCACCGACCTTGCACATCTCGCACCTCCTCAGGCTTATTCCGTCCTTTTTCCCCCCTCTCCTCCTCGTTTAAATATTTCAAATACGTTAATTTATTTCCCACAAGCAGGCTTGGAGGAGCTGCAATTACCTGGAGACTTGGAAGTACTCAGCAAGGTAAGTGCAAAGTTCAGTCCTGGCTGCTGAAATTTTGGCTTTAAGGGTGGTGGGAGTGCAAGAAATGACTCTGAAGAAGGCACAGTTTTAGTAGCTTCTCCAAAAAGTTGCCTGGATGGTATAAAACAGCACAATACTGTCTGAGCTTCCCTCGTGTGTGCCCTGCAGAATTTAATGCAAGATTAAGAAGCATTAATCTGGAATGAATGGGAGGAGTTTGCAAGTACAGGAGTGGATTTCTATGCAAATAGCAAATATCCAAGGGATGCTGTTGCAGTCCCCAGAGCTGATCCCCGTGGGCACATCTGTGTGCTCCAGGCTGCCTGTGTTTGTGCTGCTCTGCTCTCAGGTCCTGTAGGAAAGGAATTTCAGCATCACCACGTGTGGTGTCTGTCACCAGTGGCTTCTCCATGTGGTTTTATGTAGAAATTCACCCACTTGGGTTCTGTGGGAGAAATGGAAGGTCCGGATGTTTTAACCCATGGCCTTGAAGATGCTGAATCTGTGGTGTGCCCAGGGCAATGTGTCACTGCTGTCCTGTGCCTAGGAACTTGTCATCCTCCTTGTCCTTGGAAGGCAGCACAATTCTGCACAGCTTGGGGTGTGTGCATCCCAGGGAAAGAGACGGCCTGGGGTTTCCTGCATCTTCTTGTGGCTTTATCCCTGGATTTCTTTGCGCAGGTTAAAGTTGATCCCAGGCTAACTCAGGTTAGAAGCTGATCCCAGGCTCAGTTTAGAAGCTGATCCCAGGCTGACTCCCCTCTGCTCCACTGTTTTAAACGCTCTCCTGACATCCTGAGCCAACTTTTCATTTTCCACCCTCGCCAGCTGTGCTGCCATGTGTAACTCCACAGGCCCTGGGATGTTTTAGCTGCAAATGTCACCCATTACCCAGGAGCAGGAGCCCACTCGTGTGCTTCACCAGGGGGGCAGTCAAAGCTCAGTGTCCCCAAGGGAAAAGGTGACCTGGGGACATGAATGCAGGATCAGCCTGCATGTGGCTTTAGCAGTGTCTTTGCCAGGCTTCAGATGGGAGCAGCTCTCCTGCTTTCCTGCAAAGCAGACACCATCCATTAGCTGGGGAAATAGCTTTCTAAAAATAATCTTTCCCTAAGTCCAGTGCTGCTCTTTAACTCCCTCAGACCCCAGCAGAAGGCCTCCCATTTCTCCCCACTTTGGACAGGCTTTCCAGCATATCCAGGAGTCCTTTTCTGCTGACTCAGTTGTTTCTGATGGCTCCCAGATGTTCACCTGGCACCAGTGTCAAGGGCCTGATGTGTTTAAAGGGAGCTTGTGCTCCTCTTGAACCCTCGAAATCAACAGCAGAGGCTTCCTCAGCTGACTGTCAGCTGATGATTTCCTGTGAATAATGTCAAACCCCAGCTCAAAGGCAGTGTGATTCTGTGATTTCAGCCTCCCTGGGTGAGGCATTGCTGCAGCACACATGGCCCAGTGTTCCTTTGCACCTGGGCACGGGGATAGTGAGAGGCAGATGGATGGACATCTGAAATCTGTGACAGCTTTCTGAAACCTGAGCATCTTCCAGCTGCTTTCAATTAATCTGGCCAGGGAACTCTCTGCTCTCTGATCCCTTTATCCTTCCTTGGGATGCTCAAGCTGAAGCAGAGGATGGGACTTGCACACCCCGATTAAGATTAAGCCAAAATGACCTAATTTTTAAGAGGTGCTGGTATGCTTTTGCTGGCAAGTGGGAGCCAGGGAAGCACATCCCGAGGAGTAAAGCACATCCCGAGGAATAAAGCACATCCCCAGGAATAAAGCACCATCTGTTGGGAGGTTTTGGCTGCCTCGCCGCTCCAGACGCGCTGCGGAGCGCTGAGCGGGGCAGCTCCTCTGGCTCTCAGATGCTACAGCTGATTTTTTTCAATCTGCCCTCTCTGAAAGTTCAGTGTTTGCCTTAGATGGGTGGCGGATTTGGGCTCCCGTTCAGCCGAGGGCAGGCGGCCAAGCGAGGGGTGCAACGGGCGCCTCTGAGCGCCGGCTGTTCCTGCAGGGAGGGCTAAATGGCCACATTGTCAATGGCCCTGGCAATGCAGCTATTTTTAACCTCTCAGGGAAGTGCCTCAAAGTAGGAATTGTTCCCTGAATTCGGGTCAGACAGTCTACAAAAGCAGTTTGCTCCTTCTCCCCTACTCTGTGCAGCCGGGTTACAAAGTCGGGCTCCTGCCTGGGGGGAAGCGAATGCCGCAGGTGGGGCTGAGAGCAGGATGAGGTTAAAGGAGTGTCTGTCTGTCTGTCTGTCCCTGTGCCACCACTGTCCTGCCCTCCAGGTGTGCCTGCAGCTGGGGACAAGGCGTGTGTGTTCGGTTTGCTCTGCAGAGCAGGAAATGATGAGGATTTGTTACCCAAACTGAGCAATGACATCCTGCATTGTTGTAGCCAGGCGAAGGCTGCCTGGAGAGAGGCTGAGGGCAGCTGGTTTTCATCTGCCTCGACGTTCAGGCCAAGAAAGAAGCCTCAAGCAGGGACTCTGTGTCTTTTGTGCAGTCAGCCAGCAAGTTTTCAGGGGTTCTCCGAGTTTTTTTGGTGTTCCTGCCTGTGCTTGCTGCTGTTCTCCTCAGATGCTGCTCTAGTGGATTGGGGGACAGAGATTTGGGGTTTTGTGCTCAAGTGTAGCTTTTAGCTGGGAGTTAGATGGCTGTTCCCTGCTTTGGTTGGCTTCCAGCTCCTCTGCTCTCAGAGTGTCCAAATCCCGTGTCACTGATGAAACCTCTCAAATAATTCCTGTTAATCTGGGGGTTGTTTCCTGCCGCTGCAGAGGAATGCTTTCAGCATGGCTTTTAACAGTGCTGTCAAAACCAGATCCTCACCTCGTGCTGGGAAACTTTCTCCCAAAAATTAACCCTAAGGAGGGAGATCCTGTGCTTGCTCTGTCTGTAGAGATGCTTCTTGCCCCGGGTGGATTGATCCTGCTCCAGGGGCTCAGTGAGTGCTGCACAGCCTCCTGTGAATGATCCAAACAAAACCAGCCAAGATGCTCAAGGATTGCTAAACTGGAGCACGGGAGGGGTGGAAGTGCCTGGGGATGACAGGAGGAGCAGGAGCACTGTGGAGCAAGGGACAGGGATTAAAGGAATCTGCTCACAGACCAGATGTCACTCTTGCACCGAGATTGACACAGGAGCAGGCGAGAGGCAGGGCTGTAGAAAAGAGAAAGAAAATTTAATTTAAAGGAACTGTGCGAGTTTTATAGAGTGATACGATAGGCTCTATTCGATTGGTTAACTAACAAAAACATCTTCTTCACACACTGTTCTTGAGAAGAACAGAAAGACGAAGTAGAAAAACACCACTTGCAAATTGTTTATACCCAACAAGTTATCACATCTTTCCAACTCTCTAAAGTTCCTCGCAAGCCGCGGTGAGAAACGCCGTTTCTCTCTCTCTGTCCCACGGCATCCAAAGCCCACTGTGCCGGTGCTGACGGCATCCGGGTGCCTGGGAACACCTAATCTGGCCGGGGGAGGGCGGCTGCTGCCGCTGCTCCATCACTCACAGCCCGGGAGCGTCAGCGAGAGCCGCGGGTGCGTCAGCGCCAGCGGGGACCGCGCTGCTCCGTCCCGCGGTGACATTTCCCAAAAAGAGCCGCTCTCATCCGGCCCGGCAGCCCCAGAGCGGCTCTTGGGCTGCCCGAGCTCCTCATCCGCCTGGCTGGGGGTTTAACTTTCCCTTTTGTTCATAAAATAGCGAATGTCGGCTTTGCTCTTTGGGGGACGGCTCCAAATGTGGCCCTGCCTGTGGAGGGATGGAGATGGGGCTGCTCAGAGCTGATGGGCATTGCGGGGTGGCAGCTCCACCAGGGGTGCCAGGAGTGCTGAGAGCATCCTCCTGCATGCCTGGCAAGGGTTCACTCCCAAATCAGCATCAGTGAAACTCCCAGGTGCAATAAACTCTGAGTCCCCATCTCTTTCAGTGCTGTTTGGGTCTCCCTGTCTCTGGGGTGAGCAATAATTTTAAGCACCACTCTTTCCCAAGCTCAAATCTCTTTTCCAATCTCAAATCTTGTGGTGCTGTTTGGGTCTCCCTGTCTCTGGGATGAACAATAATTTTAAGCACCACTCTTTTCCAAGCTCAGATCTGGGGGGTGTGACCTCATGGTTGGGGGATAAATGCTCTGAAATCTCCTGTGGCACTGCTCTGATTCTCTGTTTCTCCCCAAATTCCAGAGCTGCACTGAGCCAAGGGATCCCTGCAGGAAAACCCAGCATCACCACCTTCACCTGTGCTCCTGCTGGCAGCATGGCTCCTGCCCTGCCCTGGATCGTTCCCCTGGGATGTGTGCTGCTGCTCACAAAGACAGCTGAGAGCTTCATCCTGCCCAACTCGAGCCACCTGGAGAGCATCCTGAGCAAGTACCAGGATGGGGAAGCTCACTCCAGGTCCAAGAGAGCCATTTTGTTCTCAGACAGACAGGAGATCCTGATGCTCCACAATAAACTGAGGGGTCAGGTGTATCCAGTGGCCTCTAACATGGAGTACATGGTGAGTCTAGAGCCTGATACATCACTTTATTTCTACTTTTTATTTTTTTTTTCCTAACTGTATTTAAATTTTCCTTGTGGTGCGAGAGGTGTAGCAAATTTCCTCTGAAGTAAGTTTTCCTCAAGAGATTTCCTGAAGCCTTTCACTCCAGAGTGAGGGATGCTTTAGATCTGTGGCCTGTTTTGCTTGGAAGGGGCTGCTGCTGATGGGTCATCCAGTCCATCCTCTGCACAGTTCCAGAAGTGGTTCCATTATTCATAAAGGAGCATCTGGCACAGCCCTGGATGCATCTCCGGTGATGGCAACTCCCCAGCCTGCCTCAGCAGGTTCTTCCATTACCTCCAGGTCATAAAAGCAGAAATTTCTCCTCAGTGTTTAACCCCTGCTGTCCCTGTGAAAGCTTTCAGGCTGTTGTGGGGACACCTCAGTCTGCTCAGGGGATCTTCTGGTGGTTTTCGGGTTGCCAACCCAATGCTGGAAATTCACCTGCCCTCAGTCACACACTGATCACCCGAGCTTAGCAATGTGAGAGCCAAACCTCCACGATGCTCCTGGGAATCTGCACAGGCCCACAGGGAAACGGGGCCTGAGGAATGTGGAATCTTCTAAGGAATGGAAATAGCTGGAAAGGCTTTGGGAGCTCCTGGGTGGATGGGTCAGTGCTGTTGGGTTTTGTAGTTCAGGAAACCAAAATAAAAATCTGGTCAATGTATTCTCCTATTTTAGAGGCAGAACCTAAAATCTGGAGGAGTATGAAATACGCCTTTGCCATCAACAATTCACATGAATATTGTTTTTTCACCTCATGCCAAAGACCCTACCTTGAGCTATTTTTGCCGTGCCATCAAAATATTACAGGGCCACAAATAATTACTTTTTGTGTGCCTTTTCCCAGTGTGCAAATATAGTTCTGATCAAAACTGGCCTGACTTCAGCCATGTGCCCCTGCTGACGGATCAAATGATGGATGACTTGTTAAGGCCGTGTTTAAAAGGGTAAAAGGAGAGTAAACTTAGATGTAATATAAAATTGTCTGCCAGCTGTGCTGAAGTGAGGGCTGCAGATGGAAAATCCTGCCTTTTGTGGCTGCAGGGAGAAGGGGAAGATGAGGGAGGGCAGGGGATGGTGAGGAAGGACAGCTGTCCCTCGGTCCGTCCCCACCAGCTGCGTTCTGCCAGAAATCCTGTGCCTTTCTAAGAACTGGGGATTGCATCCCTTTCTCAGCGTTGTCCTGCAGGGAAGCACTGCCAGGAGAGGCCGTTGATGCATTTCCAGAGGGCAAACACGACGCAGGAGCAAGGCCAGGGTGTTTTGGTTGGCCCTGTTTTGGCAGAGCCCCGGCCCGGCCGCTGTTTGCACTCCTGTGTTTGCCTTTGCTCCGGGAGCTTTTCTAGTGGTTTTCTTGGGTGATGCAGGGCCAGTGAAAGGGCCTTGTGTGCTCTGAAGAAAGGAGCTGAGTATGAGATGGTGCTGCTTGGAAGGGCTATAATCAGCCTTTCATGTGCTCCTGTTTACCCAGTAGGACTTGGAAATGCCATGTATGTGCTGAAGGGGAATTTCTCTTTAATCCTTTGTCCTGCAGAGGACATTTCTCATTTGGACTCGTTTAAGAGGATGGTCTGTCTGTAGAGCCATGGATAAACTTTCCTCTTTCCCCTTGGTGCTGGAGTGGAGTTTCACTGGAGATGTGCTGGGATAATTTGTGGATGAGTGGGGTAGAGCTTGTTCTTGCCCATCAACCTCCAACCACTCTCTTGTGAAAATCCTTTCTCCCAGCTCCATATCGGATGTATTTCAGTGGTATAAAAGGGAAATGGGACCTAATATATTCCAGGAAAGGGACATATTTAACTGCTTCTGGATGAACTTCTGGTTTTGGACATTGTTAATGAGAAAGCAAGAGCACAGTGAATCCTATAACTTATCTAGAGATCAAAAGAATTTCTATACACATATGGGATAAAGGCGAAGTAGATTGAAAAATGAAGAAAGAAACAGTTTAGCTGCTGGGCCTGTGTAATTAACTGAAAGCTGGCACAGGTATTCAGTGCTAATGGAAAATGAGTGAGCAGGGCACAACTTCCTGACAAAGCTGGGCCAGTTCAAAATTACCTTAACCCCTCTACCAGCTCCGTGATCAACATTTCCAGAGTGCATTTGGATGTTGAACAGAGGTGGGTGGGTGCCAAGGCCAAAACAAACTCCTTGTTAACAGTCCCAGAGTGAAAAGCACATAACGGACTCAGAGGAAAAAGGACAAAATAGATCCTAAGGCACGGTGACCTTTTGGGATGGCTTAGTCAGATGCTTTCAGCAGTGATGAAAGGCAGGAATCTTTCCTCTTGCGGCGGCCCCAGAGACAGCTGGATAAAGCAAAATTGTTCTCAGTGCAGATTGCTGGAAGGAAAATAGTTTGTTTTCATGTATAAGGTATGCATCCTTCCTCTCAGCTGCAGGGTGGTGGCTTTCCCTGTCAGGATGGGACAGTGTTTCTGTGGGGGTTAGCAAAAAGCATCTCCAGACCTCTGCCAGGACATGTCAGCCCTGGGGTTTGATGCCACTTTTAGAAGGAAGCTGTATTGCAGAAAGTCTGGGCTGGGGAGGAAAATGAGCGAGTAACCTGATCACTGCAATTCAGGTGTCTGGCTTTGGGTTTGCAGGCTCCTCAGGCTGAGGGAGCAGACTCCTTGTGGGATGCATTATTAAACCTGGGCCTACAAGTTGTGGTGGGATTTGTGTGTGTGCCATGCATATATTTTACATATACACTGTCCATTCCACTTTGAAAGGAGTGAAAAAAAAAGAGAGTCCATGTGCTAACCCACTTGGAATCACACACACCCAAATAATTTTCAGCCTTTGCTTCTGAAGGAAGCTGAGCACAAACTCATTGCCCCTCTGGCTTCAGTCATCTTCCTAGATACTGCTTTGAATATTGGCATAAAGAATTCTTGCAAGTATAGCTGGGAAAGTCTGAAATCTCTTTTTTTTTTCCCCCCTCTATGTTTATTGCTCTGAAATAATTCCAGCCTCCTGACCGCATTCGCGTCTGAGAAGCAAGAGGCAAATAACTGCTCTAATTTAGATGGGATGGCTTTGTAATCTGATGCCTGCAGAAAGGAGCTTCTCTCCTCATGCAGCAAAACGCTGTGCAGAGATGGAGCTCCGTCCCAATTACCTGTTAAGTGTCTCTTGTCCGAGTTCATTTATTTTATCCGCAGGCATCAAAGGGAGACACAGCGCGAACGCTCGCATTAATTCCCATTTAATAGCCCGTTGCTCAGGACGGCTCTGCATTAAATTAAGAAATTTGGAACATCTCCGCCTGCGGGGCTGCAGGGAATAGAGCTGGGTAGGATGTCTGGGGAGCTGGGAGTGCAGAACAGCTTGGGAGAGTTTCTGTGGCTTTGGTGCTGGATGGGAAGGCAGCTGAGAGCCCACAGCGTGGGAAACCACAAAGAGCTGTGCCTGCTGCAAGAGGGCCGGGGATGTGTGGTGGGTCTGACCCCGTCACTCCCAAGGAGCTGAGAGGGAAAATGGTTTGGTTCCCTGTGTCAGAGCTGTGTCCACACGGGGTTGAATTTTCCTGGTCACTGCTGAGTCCAAAGCCAAGCTGGTGAGACTGGGGCAGCTCTGGGATGCTGCTGGAATCTGGGATGCTGAGAGTGCTTCACTCTTGTGTGAGCTCAGTGAGATGAGGTCATGTTGGCCTCTCTGAGACAGAGGAGACGCACCAAGCTCCAGGACACTCTGCATTTTCCTGGTGCCTTACCAGGGATGCACAGTCCTTCCCATCCCAGCTACAACTGCCTGGGACTGTGCAGATGTGCCCAGAGTGAGCACTGGATGGTTTGTAAATGTGTTTGATGCCCTGCAGCCCTTCAGGTCCTTTGAAATGTTTGAGATCAGAAGTTGCTTTTCTTGTGGAGGAGACAGCACTTGGGAAGAGCAGCTGGTTGTGATGGTAAATGTCCAAAGAGGCCAGTCTCGTGCTGCCATGTGGATGGGCTGGGAGCACACTGCAAGACCTCTCCTCTCTTTGGTTTCATTCGCAGGAATGTGTGGTAACATTTTAATCCCAACCAATTATCCTCTAAGGGCTGCTCTGAATAGAGCAGCTGTCAGTAATTACACAATGAATTCAGGGCACTGGCTGCTGGGCCCAGAGAGCCTGGCCTTTAGAACAAATGCTCTCCTGGGCAGCAGAGCCAGCAGGAATGCTTTCCTGTTTGCCTTTGTGTCATGCTGCAGCTCTCCTTTGGCTCACAACTCTGTGATATTCGATGAGCAGTGATCTCACCCCAGCATCCTGCCCTCAGAAATGGGATTTGTCACTTCTAACGTGATGCCTGCTTCAGTGAGAGTGGAAAAAGCTTAAAAAACCTTGGGGCATTGCCACCTCTGATGTATTCGACTGGTGGACTCTCATTTATTCTGGAAGGAGAAGGGGAGCTGAGACTGAGAGCCTCAGACCCAAGCTCTTGATGAAGAGGTTGGATCAGAGATCTCCAGCTGTGTGGTGGTGGAGGTAGCGGAGCTCTCACCTGGTGAGAAAGCCTGGAGGTATCCCAACAGTAAGGACAATGGATGAAAAATCATCCTGGAAAATCACCAAAGCACTGAGTGTGTGTCAGAACTCCTGCAGGACTCAGAAATGTCATATGGTCATGTTGGAGATCACGGGATCTCAGAAATATGTGTTATACTGGAGATCATGGGATCTCAGAAATGTGTGTTATACTGGAGATTATGGGATCTCAGAAATGTGTGTTATACTGGAGATCACGGGATCTCAGAAATATGTGTTATACTGGAGATCATGGGATCCCAGAAATGTGTATCATGTTGGAGATAGGGGATCTCAGAAATATCTGTCGTGTTGGAGATCATGGGGTCCCAGAAATACATGTCATGCTGGAGATCATGGGATCTCCAAATTTCATTTTTTAATTTTTTAAAACATATTAGGAAACCAACTGCCAAGAATATCTCGTGGTTCAGGGTGGATGGCCTGGATGTGCTCCTGAGGTCCTCCCACGTGGGTCTGTGTGTTTTCTGATGAACTGAGGGAAGCATTTCCTCACATGCATGGCACCAGCTGGGGAAAATCACCAACCCTTCAGTGCCCTGGACTTTCATGGCAGGGGAACATGCTGAGAAATGTGATTTTAGCACAGAAACGTGGTGGCTTCACCGGGACAGGCCAGAAATAGGGGGGGTGGTCTGTACATTAATCTTGGTCCACTAACTGCTGTTGGTTTAATCTCTTGATTTAGCATGTGTGAGATGCAAAACTGACCTGTTCTTTTCTGTCCCCACCCCTGCAGACCTGGGATGAGGAGCTGGAGAGGTCAGCACATGCCTGGGCTCAGCAGTGCATCTGGGACCACGGGCCCAGCGACCTCATCAGGTCCATTGGGCAGAACCTGGCTGTTCACTGGGGCAGGTAAGGCTTGGGGTGCCACAGGACCATTGCAAAGGGTGATTTATGGGTCTTTCTTTAGAGAGAGACTGCTGGAAAGGTTTGCTCTGGTGCTTGGTGGAGCTCTGGGGAGGTGGGAGAAAAGCTGGGGGTCATTAATTGTGATTAATTGTGATTAATTGTGATCAGTGGGATGGGTATTGTGGTAATTCCTGCAGCCACCTTCCACTGAGAGTTCCCAGCACTGATTTGGGCTCCTGCATCCATCTGGATCTGGGGGTAGCACCTCTGTAACACACTCAAAGTCACTCCTTCTCCTTGAGGAGAACAGGTACAGAAGCCTGAACCCTTGCTCCTAAATCTGCTGTTTTGGTGGGGTTCTGGCCTCATGCAGCTGAATGCTGAATTTTGTCAGAAGCAATGTCTGCATTCAGCTCAGATTTGTGTCTGCATTCAGCTCAGAATTTGTGTTTGGATTCAGTTCAGAATTTGTGTCTGTATTCAGTTCAGAATTTAATTCTCTCTCGCTGTGTTTTCCATAAATATTTATCCGCCTCCTGATTTTTCTTTACTGAAAACACTTTGTAGGGTTTTTTTTTTTCCAATTACTGGGACAAGTAGTTAAACTAGAGTCATTAACCAAGTTAGGAAAGCTGACATGAAGGCTTCCAAAGGGATTTTCCTCTCCATCTCAAGATGAAATTTGTTTATTGTTAAGCCCCTCTTTTTAAGCTTGCTACAGGTTAAACCTGCTTTCCACAGCTAACATTTTGTACTTGCTCAGAAGCACTGAGCATTTCCCCCTCATTTCCTGGGTGGAAGTCCAGTTATCTTTGCTGTAAATCAGGTAGAACTTGGTGGAAAGCAAAGGAAATTTGCTGGTGTGAAATTAGCCGGATGTAAAAATTGGGCCCATTTTAATGTTTGGCAAGTAGAGTGGTTAATTAATTGGAAATCAAATCAAAAGATCGTGCTGTTCTTGGCTGTCCTACAAGTGCTCAGGATGGCCATGGGTTCCTGATGGAGGAAGATCCAATCTTGCTCCCTTTGAGGTCCCTGAGAGGAAAGAAAATTCAGATTTATCTCAGCTTTTTCAGGAACGGGCCACGACTTGATTGCCTCCATTTCCTCTCCTGTAAAATAGGATTCGGAAAGAATTTGCCTCATGACATCATGAGATGGATGTTTTTGAAATACTTCTAATGAGTGATTTTTAATGAAAAGTTGGCTGAGGGGATAAGCTCCAGTGGGTAATGATATCATTTGGATTTCTGGCAGCTGGCTTGGTGTGAGCTGTTGAAAGCCATCAAAAAGCAGTGGATTTGGTACAGTTCACTGTGTGTGAAGTGTGTTGAGTTTGCACAGGTGGTTTTGACACCATTTGTGCCCCCCAAACAGCACAAACAGCATCAGACTGTGATATCTGAGGCAGAAATTACACACAGGGTATAAAGGGGCTTGGTGCAGGGGAATATTGCTGCCAAAAAAAAAAGGCAGGATAGGAGTGCAGAGCACAAAGTGCTCCACACCAGCTCCTGGTGGGATGTGGGTGAGGAAAAGCCCACTCACTTTCAAAGTTCTTGCAGTATTGGCTGTGAGTTAACTCCCAGATTTAGCAAATTGCCCCCTGGTAAAATAGGTACACGATGGCTTTTGGTTGAAGATGTTTGGCAAAGCCTAGCTTGTGTTTACTTTCAAAACACAACTTCCCGCCAAACTAGAAAGTTATTTTGTAGTTGAGTGGAAAAGTGAGAGGGCATTTCAGGTCAGCAGCACTTGAGGATCATGTCAAACCTATAAATAATACAGAGTCAGGTCAGGCTGTGAATCTGAGGGGGAAAAAATCATAGAAACACACAACAGTTTGGGTTGGAAGGGACCTCAAAGATCTTTCCAGCTCCAACTCTCCTGCCATGGGCAGGGACACCTTCCACTGTCCCAGGGTGCTCCAAACCCTGTTCAACCTGGCCTTGGGCACTTCCAGGGATCCAGGGGCAGCCTCAGCTTCTCTGGGCATCTCCCCACCATCACAGGAACAATTCCTTCTCAATATCCCATCTAACCCCTCAGCTTTAACATTTTAAAAGACCCTTTTTTTGTGTGTTTTTTGTTTTGTTTTGTTTTGTTTGGGGGTATTTTTTGGGGGGTTTTTTTTTGTTTTGTTTTGTTTTGGTTTTTTTGGGGGTATTTTTTGGGGGTTTTTTTTGTTTTGTTTTGTTTTGTTTTTTTTGGTGGTTTTTTTTTTTCTTTTTTCTAATTTGAAATCTTCTACCAGAACATCCTGACTCCAGCTGCCTTTTCCCCCCACAGGTACCGATCTCCAGCCTTCCACGTGCAGTCCTGGTACGATGAGGTGAAGGATTACACCTTCCCATACCCCCACGAGTGCAACCCCTGGTGCCCAGACAGGTGCTCAGGTGCCATGTGCACCCATTACACCCAGGTAAAACCCTCCAGGGGCTCTGCACCCACACTCCCCACATCCCCCCCGTCTGGATTGAGCTAATTTACCTATTTTCAACAACCACACTTCCCTTACAGATAGTCTGGGCCACCACCAACAGGATTGGCTGTGCTGTGAACGTCTGCAAGCAGATGAATGTGTGGGGGGAGATCTGGGAGAACGCTGTCTACCTGGTCTGCAACTACTCCCCCAAGTAAGGCAGAGCAGCCGGGCTCCCTCCAGCCCTCCCAACACTGGCAGCTGCCTCCACCGGCTCTGGGGAAGAGATTTCAGGCAGTCTAGACTGCTGGTTGTGGCTTTAATTTTTTTTTTCTTTAGACAGCAGCACTGTGCTGGTTCAAAGCTACAGAGAGAGCGTTGCCTGGAAAACTGAATGGGAGGCTGGGGCCAGGCTGGAGCTTTGATGTCCCTGCCACGGGAAGGGAAAGGAGGAGCAGGAGATGGAGCTGGCTGCTGAGCCAGGCTTGCTCTCTGCTGTCACAGGGTGGGAAGGGATGGGGTGGTGGTGGGTGCCAAAAAAACCCTGAAATAGCTGCAGCAGTCGAGATTTCACCGGCTCGACGGTTTGATTAAATTTCAAAATGAAAATCATATTTCTTTGCCTACTACATCCAGGAGGAGTTTACTACCTGGCAGTGGCAGTTGAGATTTTCTGGTTTAATGGCTAATAGGAGAAACATTCCCACTCCAAGCCCTTGGCAATTTAAAACTTCAAAACAAAACAAAATAGGGAAATCTCCGTATGCAAACGGAGTGGCTTGGGGAGCACCTGACTTCAGGGGATCACTGCAGAATAATGCAAAGGAAAAAGAAATGTGGGGCTGCAGCTCTCTGGGTGGGCTCTCTAAGCCCCTCTCCCCACATAGGATGAGCACATTTTGCTCCTGGTTCTGGGGGATTCACCAACCTGCTGCTCCTGAGGGGTAACAGCATCTCCCACAGAGCCCCCTCAGCAGGCTGGGAGATTTACACGTCATCCATTCAGAGCTGCTGCATGGAAAAACACTCTGTTTCTGCAGTTTCTGCTTAATCTCCTCTCCCTGGCACCGGTGCACATTGTCCTCATGTAGCCTTATAGGTGGAGACTGCTCAAAGAGCATAACCCAGGAGTTTATAGGCACAGCTTAACTCTGGCTCCTTCAACCTCCCCATCCCCTAAAACCGGCAGGACAGGAGGCCAAAACGGGCTGTTGTTTCTGGGGAGTTTCTTCAGCAAAATGCAGTAATCCATAGATTTATTTCTGTTTACATAAGGCCCTGGTGTTGGTATTGGAATGTAATATAAAAGCAATATGGCACATGATTTAGCAAACCCCGAAAAAATATCATTTTAGAGATGGAACAGGGAGGAACACCTTTCCTACAAGGCTGGTTGTTTAGTCTCTATTTATTTGCTCTAGGCCAGGATGATGTCTCTGGGTTTGGAGGCTTGGAAGGGTGTTTGGATGTCTGATGGGTGCTCATTTCTCCCGTGCTCCCAGGGGCAACTGGATTGGGGAAGCTCCGTACAAGACCGGCCGTCCCTGCTCCGAGTGCCCTCCCAGCTATGGGGGGAGCTGCCAGAACAACCTCTGCTACAAAGGTACCTGCGGGGGGCTTGGGGCTCCTCTGGGGTGGGGGGCAAGGCTGGAGCAAACAGGTGGGAGCTTCTGATTGGAGCCAGCCACAGCTTCACGCCCCTCTTAATTAGCCATCCTCAGTATTCCGGTGTTGGGAAACGTGGGAGATCATCGGCCACTGAAAGCAGGAATCCCTGAGCTGCTGAAAGCCTGGAGCTGGGATTCAGCATGTTTTCCAGGGAGTTTGGATGGGGAGCAGCAGCTCTGAGCTCCCCTGGGTTTGGCCTGGGAGCTGTAGGGTGTTTTGAGCACTGGCAGGAGCGATCCCATCCTGGTGGGGTTTGCTGGGGAAGAACATTTGCTGGAATGTTCTCCAGGGCTTGGAGAACATTCCAGGGTGGGCAGAGCTCGGCTGCCTGCCCTGCACCTTCAGGGGCCCATGGTGGAGCCTTTGCCTCCCTCCCCACCTTTCAGGGTGGGGGATTCAAGGGATGGTTTTCAGCTTTTCAGGGATGCAAAATGAACCTGGCGATTTGTGTCCCTTGGAGCAGAGGAAGGGGATCCTGAAGGGTTTTTCCTGACCTGTGGAGTGTTTTTGGAAGAGAGGTCAATAGGGTAAAACAGATTATTAGAGTGAGCCCTCCAGCAGCAGCATCCAGGGTCTCCTGGGGCCGTTTCTCTCCTCCCAAGTGTTTTTCTTCCCAGAGAGTTGAGCTCTTTGAAAACAGAGATATTCCCTGGAGACTTGCCCTAAGCTAATTTTGCTGCCACCATGCATTTCTCATTTTTTATCTTGTGGGGTTTGAAGGAGGACCCCAGGGTGCAGGTGGGCTGCAGCAGGGGGAAGGAGGGGGATGCCCTGATGGAATATGAGCCCTTCAGCAAATTTGAGTTTTCCTCCAGAGGGAAGAGCTCAGTGGGAAACAGAGGAAGGAATATCAGCTCTTTTTTTCACTAATTAGTGAGGATCCCTTCAGATCTTTATTGTGAGATGCTGTAAATGCTGCTTCATGTGCAGAGGAGCAGGGGAGGGGTGTCCTGTGCTGCCTCCAATGGGCATTTCTCATCTCCCAGCTGCCTAAAAGCAGATCCTTGTCCAGCCAAACCATCCCCACTGACCATGAACATGACTTGCCCACCAGTGTGAGCACACTGTGATGATTTTGAACCCCCCTTTCTGCCCAGACCACCGCTATGAAGATCCCATCATTGCTGAGACAGACGAGACCAACGAGGTGGAGATCCCGCAGGTGGCCGAGCAGAAGCCGGTGCAGTTCCACCTTCCAGAAAACAAACCCAGCAAAACCACCAAGCCCAAGAAAATCACCCCAGAATCCTACATGAGTAAGACACAAACTTTCTCTTTTTCTTTTTCTCCTTTTCTTTCCTTTTCCTATGGGTTTTGGAGCACCTCTGTGGGAAAAGGTGTGGGAAGTGATGAGGAGGATCAGGGATAAAGAAGCTGAGAGGATGTTTGAGTGGAGGGAAGGTGATCTGTGTGAAAATTCACTGTGTGAACATTTCAGCTGTGCAGAAATCTGCTGGAAGTGGTGAGCAAAGCTCTCGGAGCATCCCTGTGGCCTCCTCTGACTGACTCCAGCATCCATGTCCTCCTGATCTCAATAAAATATCAATGTAGCAAAAGTCCCCTTCAATCAGTAATACATTTAGGAAATACTGGTTTTATTTCTCCTTTAAAAAACTCTACACTCAGCACTTACCCTTCTTCACAACTTTTCTGGGGTTTATGGATTGTTTCCTCTGTATTCCTTGCTGGGGAATATTTCTGAAGTTGTTTGTGGAGCTGCTGGTGCTTCCTGAGTTGTTTTCCAGCCGCTGTTAATTAAAAGACACCAATTGAGAAAACAAGGTGGGGCAAGCCAGAGGGCCCTTTTCAAGTTTATCAGCCAGCATCTGGAGAGTCTGTAATTAAAAGGAGAATGAGAGCTCTGAGTGCAGACCTCAGGCTGTAAATCAAAGCCTTCAGCTGTCAGCTGCATCTTCCCTGCTAATATTGCAGCGACACCTGTCTCAGGTGAAGGGCTAAAGAGGCACCAACTGCTCCAGGCTGGATAAATCAGATTTTATCTTGCTGCACCAAAGACCTCCAGGAAAGATGTGTGGAGCTTGCTCATTTCTGTAGCTCAAGAGCAGGCTGAGCAATTTCCTTTTTTAAAAAAATGTATTTATTTGAGTATTTTTTCTCCTCCCCAGCACAAGTCATTACCTGTGAAACCAAGATGAGAGACAAGTGCAGAGGCTCAACGTGCAACAGGTAGGGTTTTGTTGATACTTCTTGGAATGCTGAGGGGAAAAGTAAATAAATATTTACTTTTTATTGCTATAAATATGTATAATATATAATATATAATATATAATATATAATATATAATATATAATATATAATATATAATATATAATATATTTAATAAATATTTGTATTTTATTACTAAATATTATTCAATTCTTGCAAACATAGGATAGGTTGCATTATATATTTTTTGTGACCCTCTAGGTAAATCTCCTTAGGAAAAGCCCCAAAACCCAACAACAAAAAAGTCCCCTAAATTTCTCTTAATCCAAGCCTGGCAATAAGGTGATTTGGATGATTTGACTCAGCCATGATGACCCACAGTTTCAGGTGTCCAAAATAATTTAATAAATTTCAGCAGAGTCATTTTTTGAGCCTTTTTCATGCATTCCACTGCTGCCCAAGGCAGACCAATAATTCATGGCTTGTCCCCTCCCAGCCAGTCCAGAACTTCTGGTTGAGGTTTGTGCAGAGAACAGGACAGTTTATCACTTGGAGAAAAACCAAATCCACAGAACCTAAATATTGGTCGGGCTCTTAAGGAGGGTGGAGCAACTGTTTTAAAAAAGCAGCTATTTTGCAATCTTGTTTTTAAAACAGGAGGGCTACGTGAAATGAATGGAATGACTATTAAAGTGCAATAGAGTCAAAGTCTGTTTTTCTTGAATTGTTTTTCGCCACCCTCAAAGATAAATATCTTTACTAGGTATTTGTGCCCAGCTGGCTGCTTGTACAGTAAGGGAAAGATCTTTGGAACATTTTATTATGAAAGTGTAAGTACCTTTTAATAGCTGCTGGATGTAATTTGTGGGAGGCAGTGGGAATGACAGGAATGGGAAATGCCAGCAATTCTGCTGTAATTTGGCTTTTCATGCTCTCCGGTTGTGGGGCTGTAAAATGGTGCTAATAAAGATTATCTGTATTTTCCTCATCTTGAAAAAAGGGACAGACTCTGGGAAGGCAAAGTGGCTCCAGATGTGATTTTGTCAGGAATTGTCCTTAATGTCCCATGGAAAATGAGGGATGAGCACCAATAGGCATCTCCTACAAAGATCTCTTTGCTCCTGTCATCTGAAAAGAAACTTTATATAAAAAACACTTAAATTTTATAACTACATAATATTTTGGGCTGATTTGCTTGATCTTAAATTAGTAAGATAATCTATAAATAAAGCATGATACCATTTCCCTATCAAAACTGCTTTTTGGTGTGAAGGAAGTTGGAAGATTAAAGGGGTTTTTTTTTTGGGTAAAATCAGGTTTTCTTTCCCTGTTCCAACTGTTGGTGCGTGACTGCATCACCCCTGATGTGTCTGTGCCCTGGAAATTCTGTGATTGCAGACACCCAACCCCTCCAAGTGGCGTCAGCAGAAATATTTTGGGTTTGAATATTTTCTCGAGAACTGGAAATATTTCAGACTGGTCTCTCGCTTCCAGCTCTGCTTTTCCTCTAAATTGTATTTAAATGTATGGTTTTGTTATTTAAAAAAAAAATATCTTGCCATTCAACCAGGCAGTGCTTAAAATAATAGTAATAAAAGAATCTGTATTGGGAGAGGAAGATTTAACAACCAGATTCCAAAGGAGTGTACTCAGCTTATTTTCCACTTGGTGCTCTGGTGGTGGTTTCATTTCTCCTCTGTTTTTCACGTAGCACTTGGGCAGCGTTGCTCTGTGAATGAGATTTATTTTATTTAATTTCATTTCACATTTGTTTGTCCCCTGTCAGTCCTCCAGCATCTGTCGTGCTGCAATCCACTATGGAATCCTGGACAACAAGGGAGGGCTGGTGGACATCACCAGGAAAGGGAGGACTCCTGCCTTTGTGAAATCCACCAGGAACGGTGTGGAGTCATTCAGGTACTGCCCCCGCCAAAAACTGTTAGAATTACCTTTAAATACACCCAAATATTCAGTCATTGTTGCTCTCATGTAGACACAGCGCTCCAAATAATTCTACTCTGCTTATTTTTTAAAATAATTTTCTTTTTGTTTGCTTGTTTTACAGGAAAAGCAAACCTTCGAATGCATTCATGGTTTCCAAAGTCACAAGTAAGTTTTAAATGTTGAGGGGCAAAAAAAAATATTGTTGGTGGGGTTTTATGGGGGGGGACTTGAAAACATAATTCCTTTCAGGGCTCTTTTTCATTTTCAGTGGTTGTGTCAAATGGTTCTGTGCCACAGCCAGACCCTGGAGTGGTGGTCTGGGGTGATCAGAACCTTAGGGTGAAGCCCACCCACCCTGGGCAATTCCACCTTATTTTCCCGGGAGGAAAGTAGAGAAATAGGTGAAAATGGGCCAATTCCAGCAGCATCTCCTGCTGATGGATCATGGAGGGGTCCAGCTGCTGATAGTGAAGGGGTGGAAGTTGAGCCATCCATCTTTAAAGCTTCAGTCAATTGTCAACTCTTACAAAAACTGAAAAAAAAAATAGTGGCTAATGTCCCAGTGCAGTAATGAAATGAAAAGCACAATACATGTGAAATTAGTTTTTAACACTGAGTCATCACATTTCTGATGGGCATACAAATAAACACTGCTCTGCTTTTTAAACAATTCCCACTTTCTGAATAACTTTGAAAAATCCTCCAGTGCAGAACCATCCTTTTGATGGGATCCACCCCAGCCCCTCTCAGGGAGAACTGCAGCTGTCAGGATGTTTGGGCCCCACATCTGGAGCTGTAGCAAACCCAGGTGTTGTGGATCAGCTGCTTATGTCTTCTGAAAGCTGTGCCCTTTTCAAGTCCACCTTGTATTGTGGTTGTAGGGTTCCTGCTCTAGAGCTGGTCAGCCCCATCCTGGGATCCTGCTGCTGGAGCAGCTTTTCTCTTGGTGCTCAAGGGTCCCACTTAAAGCATTGTGTGGCTCTGACTTGTGTTTTCTGCACCAGCCTGAGCTTTTGGATGTAATAATTTGCCTTTCCACGTTTATCTTGGCAGCACAGACTCTGGATTGTTACACCACGGTAGCTGAGCTGTGCCACTTCAAAAAGCCAGCGAGCCACTGCCCAAGGTAACACAAAATCTGTTGGGTTAAAAACCTCTGTCCCAAAGGAGGGGCAGCTTAACAGAGGTGCTGAGGGCCCTGAAATTGAGGACTGGTGGGAGAAGAGCTGGTCATACTGGTTGAACTGAAGGAGGGTGTTGGGAATTGTGTGTTTCCTCCTGCCACCGTGCTGTTCTTGGCATCACTGTAGAAAATTCACTTTATGGTTTTTAGATGGCTTCAGCAACATATCAGCCAGGCTGCACAATCCTGTCCCAGTGCACTCCCATGTGTGAGTGTGAAAATGCACGCTCTTTGTCTTTTTGCTTCTGCATTTGCTGAGTTTTGGTTTTGGATGTGGTTTTCCTTTCCACCTTAAAACGTGGAAGAAGTTTGCTCCGGAAAATGTGCAGGAGTAAGTGACAGGGCAGGGGAGGACAAACAGAGATTTATTTGCAAAAATACAGGTAGTCCCCTTGAAAGGGTAATAAAAGACCAACCCCTCTTCTGCTGGTCCAAATCCCTCTATTTGCAGCTCTGCAGCAAAAACCAAATGTCATCTGAGGGGAGCAAGTAATCAAATTCACTGTTGCCACCTGCAGTCCAGATGCAGGCACTCGAAATCTCCCAGGAATGCAGCTGGCCTTCCTGTGCAGCAGAATCAATCTGAATCCGTTGTTTTCCAGGATTTACTGCCCTGCCCACTGCAAGGACGAGCCGTCGTACTGGGCACCCGTGTTCGGCACCAACGTTTATGCTGATGTGAGTCCAAACCTCTCCCTGCACATCCCGACTGCCCTGTCCCACAGCTGGGCTCGCTCTGGGCTTCAGGGGGGAAATTCAAACTCTTTTGTGGTTATTCCATGTGGGAAAAAGCAGATGAAAGATGGGGTCAGCAGGCTTGGGGACCCCTTTTGGTCTCCATATACTGATTTATTTGGAAGGATTTGGATGTGTCGCTCCACCACTCCTTGAGTTGGGTTTGGTGAGTTGTTCTATTCTCCAGCACTGACTCCTTCCTAGTGATTTGGTCATGGCCCTTGAGATTTGGTCACGTCCCTTAACTTCCCCAAGCCTCTGGGCTCTGGCTGTGAAATAATGGCTGTACTTGTTTAAAGCAGTTTGGGATTTATAGATGAGCACCAAAGGGGTTTTATTCCATCCTATCACACTTTAGAGCTGACAGAAAAGACCTCTCTCTCTCCTTTCCTCCTCTTTCTGGGGGATGAACAGCTTCTGAGCAGCCAGGACAGAGCTCAGAGCAGTGGAAAGAAAAAAAGCATGTGAGCTGGTTTTATGGGTTTGTTTTTCTGAGCTTTGCTCAAGGGGATGAGCTGAGACTTGATGCTGAAACTAGGCAGAGTCATTTTCTTGAAATCTCTTACCATTAGGCCTCCAGAAACTGGGTCTCAATGTTTTTCCATTTGTGGGTGTCTGGTTATTTTGGTTTTTTCCCTCATTTTCTGTTTTCCATCGGGGGCTGTGTTCAGGAATGGCAGCTCCCTGGCTGCTCTGTAGCCTGTGGGATCCTGGTTTAGAAAACCTGGGGAAAGCAGCCAGCACATTGTGGACCCCCAGATTCAGGTCACCCCGGAGCTTTGCAGCCTGCTGAGAAAATCCATCCTGCAGGAATCATACAGTAATTTTGAAAGTAATTTTAAAAAAATCAGAAAACCAACCCCACACTATTTTTAATTTTGCTCCAGACCAATTTTTTTGAAGGAAGAGCTGCACAAACAGGTTATCCTGGCCTAGCTCACAGGCAAATCCATGGAGCAGCTGCCTCCCTGCAGTACCTGCATGCTCCCACCTGCAGGAAATGGGAAATAGTTTTGTCTTTTTTACAGAGCACAAAGCTCCCTCAGATCAGCCCTGCACAGGGCCTGTGATTACAAAGGAATTAGGTGAGGAGCAGCATCCCAGGCTGGCATTGCACTGACGCAAAAGGATTAGCGTCCTTTAATGAACCCATTTCCTACTCTCCCTCCTGGGTATTGTTTCAGAAACAGGGGCTTGGGAGAAAAACAAAAAGCAGCAGCAATAAAAAAGTATTTGGCCACTTCCTCGAGGGTTTGGTTAACCTTTTTTTGGACTGCTGTGCTAGGAGGGTGATGTGGAGGTGCCAGGACAGAATTGAAAGAATTGAGGTTGGTGGCAAAGCAGGTGGGACAAAGAGTTTGAGGTGACTCTGAATGGTGCTGCAAAGGGAGAGGTGAGAATGCTCAGAATGGGAAGTGGAGAAGAGAAATAACCACACCAAGCAAGGAGAATTTGGGGAAAGGATTTTCCTAGGGAGAAAGGCCCATGCAGGGGAATTAACCCAAGCCCACTGCTTGGGAATAATTAAAGCAGGCAATGAGCTGGATTAGACAAGTGCTGGTCTTCTGGGAGGGCTTTGGGCTGCCAGCTTCATGTCCAGTGTGGCACTTTCACGGCCCTGGGGCTCCAAACGAGTCTTAAATAAGCTACCTAAAAGACAATGAAACATGTATCCCCATTTCCAGTATGCACTTTGCTTTAAAAAGCAGTTCAGGGACTTGTTAGTGGGGAAATTAGTAAGGCTGTGGAACAGGGACGGAGAGGAGACTTGAATTTTGGGGTAAATGAAAAAAATGCAAGAAATATGCAATGGTAAAGTGGACAGGCCTGGTTCTGGGATGATCACGGAGCCATGGAATGGTTTGGGTTGGAAGGGACTCCAAAGCTCATCCAGTTCCACCCCCTGCCATGGGCAGGGACATTTTCCACAGACCAGGGTGCTCCAAGCCCTGTCCAACCTGGAGCTGTGGGAACAGCCTGGGATCTTTATGGAGGTTGTAAAAGAGCTTTTGACTTCCATGAGACTCTGCCATTTGCCTGGCTCCTGGTGTGACATAATCCTGCAGGGGAAACCCATCCCATCCCTGCCCAGGAACCCTGTGGAGCCAGGAAAGAGAACAACTGCCCAACTTTTGAGATAAGGATTTATCCACAGTTGTGCAGTGATTGCTTGGAGATGGATGGATGGATGGATGGATGGATGATGGATGGAGGGAGGGAGGGAGGGATGGATGGATGGATGGAGGGATGGCCTGCACAGAGGCAGAAGTTTGTCACCAGAGCAAACTGAGTTGAGAGCCAGCTCCCAGGAGATATGAACTTGGTGATTAAACCAGTCACACTAGTGAGGAAATTCTGGGTGATTAAGCTCACAGTCAGAGATTATTGTTAATGACCCACTATAAAGTGTGTTGTCATTTTATGGTGTGTGCCCTGGGGCTCATTTAATCAGAAATTGGTCTCAGAGCATCCCAAAGGGCTTCACCATGGAAAACTGTTTTATTGCCCATGCTGCTGTACTCCTGGACCTTATTCTTGTAATATCTCATCTTCCAAAAGCTCTGCAATTAGTTAATCAAAGCACAGCGTGGCCTGGGACATGAGAGGGCTGTAATCCAACAGAGTGATAAGAGGAGGTTTGGGGTAGATCTGTTGCTCAGAGCTTTGAGTGAGCGGTGGAACAGCAAGTCCTGGAGAAAAAATAACAGGAATGCTTTGAAAAGAACATTGCTCAGGATGTCTCCCAGTGGAGAGTGCTGCAAATTGATCCAGGACAGTTTAATTTTACGAGCCAGTTTTAGATTTATAGATTTCCCACCACATATTAGGGCAAATTCACTGCATATCTTCCAAACACAGCATTCCCTTGCTCCATTGACCATATATAGAAGCAAAACACCAAACCAGCACTCAAAACTCTGAGGGCTGCCAAGAGATAGGCCATCCAAAGTGATAAATATATATATAGGGGACAAGAGCTGCCATATATGGCTGTGGCAGGGAGGCAGCAAGGGCTGCACCCTGCTTACACAACGGGAACAGTTGCACTTGGCACTGCCTTTGTGGCACTTGGATTTTTAGCAATCAGGGCATTTCTGGGCTTGGGATTTTCACCTGCTGCAGTTTTGCTGTGCAGAGTTGGTTTGTCCTTTCTGTTCTTCCAGCTTGCTGTACGCAAACCCTGCAGAGAGCTGATGGCCAAGTTTACACTGTCCCTCAGCCTTCTGAGCTTTTGCTCCCTTTTTCTGGATGTTTTGGGGGCTTAGTCATCAGTTGCTGGTGGTTTGTGTTCCTCCAGCTCTTGTGACTCTGCACGTCTGGGATGTGCAACAGAGAAGCTTTGGTCTTTCTAGAAGTGTAATCTCTGTCCACATTTGATGCTGTTTTATGGGGTAAAACATCCAAAAACTGCACCAGACAAAGGGGGCAGCTCTTGTGTCTTTCCTAGAAAGAAGGATGTGAACTGTCCCAGATAATTAGTGATCATTTACCTTAATTCAGGAGAAGCATTTACTTTCCAATCAACTGTGTGAATAACCTTTGCTGTCAGTAGCTTCACCTCAGAGGTTTCTCTGGTGCAGTCCCAAGAGGCACTGGCTGGAAAATTGTCCTCAATTCAGTCTTGGTCCTGGATAAGATGAAGAAGTGTGGGTTTAGACTGGACTTTGGGAAGGAATTGTTCCCTGTGAGGCTGGGGAGGCCCTGGCACAGCTTTTCCAGGGAAGCTGTGGCTGCCCCATCCCTGGAAATGTCCAAGGCCAGGTTGGATGGGGCTTGGAGCAACCTGGGACAGTGGAAGGTGTTCCTGCCATGGCAGGGGTGCAACTGGATGAGTTTTAAGGTCCTTTCCAACCCAAACCATTCCATGATTTTATGATGATCTTACATGTGCAGCTCCACCTCAGAATGATGGAAAATCTGCTTCTCCTCTGTGGTGATGGTGGATCTTCTTTCACCCAGGGATTATGACATACCTACAAGATCTGGTCCCTAGTTTGTCCAAAAGAGGGACAAAACTGTTTCATAACTGTTTCTTTGTCTACTCCCTGTTTTTCTTGGTGCTGATGGAATCGATAAGTCTTCGTAAATAAAATATAGACAGTGCATAAATCAAAACAATTGAATATTTTTCAGAGCTCCAGTATCTGCAAAACCGCAGTGCATGCAGGAGTCATTTCAGATGAGAGAGGAGGCTTTGTGGACGTGATGCCTGTGGAGAAGAAGAAAACCTACGTGGGCTCCTTAAGGAACGGCGTCCAGTCAGAGAGGTGAGATTTCCTTGCTTTGCAATTCCCTCTTCTTTCCCAGTGATTTCAGCTGCCTGGGAAGGTCAGCAGATATCAGCTTGACTTGGGAAGAAGTGACTTCCCAGTGTCCCTGCGAGCTGTGACAGCCAAGCAAATGGAGCGTGCTGTGCTCAGGCTGCTTGAAATGCTGTTAAACCTTGTTAGATTCTGTCACAGCACAAATCCATGTTAATATGTTTTGCTGTGTGTTTAAGACATGAGGAGGTCAGCACAGGTATTTTCAGTTCTCAGCCCGGGTCACGATTTGGGTTTTGTAATTTGGATTTCTGTTCAGTTCTGGGTGTGGGATTCATTTGTTGATTCATGTCCTCTATTCTCTTTGAAATAAGTAAATTAACCTCTTGAGACATGATCAAGCACTTTTTGAAGAAGTTAATTAATTTGCCACCCTTGTAGGTATTTTTTGTAGTTTCTCAATTTCAGTGACCAATTGCAAATCTGTGCTCCCAAAATCCTGCACCTCCTCATGACCACAACAATCCAGCACAGCCCATCCAGTCCTTCCTAATCTGAGACTTCACTTTCAATATGTTACGTGTTTTTTCAGATATCGGTGTGATGGCACTGATTTCTCAGGGCTATGTTCACAAGTACAGATTTTCTCACAGTTAAGGGGGTTTTTGGTCACTGCTAACTCTGTCTGCTCTGGGCAGTTCTTCTTTTATAAAGACCATAAGAAATTCTATCAAGCTTTCTGCTTTTATTCTAACAGTGGATATTCCAGAATGCTTTAGAGCATCTCAAGAAATAAAAGCAGAATAAGAGAGGCAAGCTGTTAAATATGGGGGTTTTAATATGGATTACCACGGTCAGCATTTTCCAAGTGGGTAACTTGGATTTAGGTGAAAAACCTCCTGTTGCTTTGAATTTTTTTTTATCTCAGTCTTGCTTTCACTTATATTTTATACTTAAAGACAACTTTTTACTGGGATGGCAAACTGTGCCCTAGCTCAGAATAAATCCCACCCCTCCCAGGGAAATGCAATGTGAGCAGCCAGTGCTGATCTGAGGGGTGAGGGAAACCAGAGACCTTCTCACAGTGGGGATGAACATTTGGAAAGTGTTATTTACATTCAGCAATGAGGAGCAGCCTCGTGCTGTGAGATCCACCAAACACTGAAACAGCTTTTCCATGGTTAAGGTGAACCCTCACCCTTTAGGACACTGGAAATAACCTTGGGTAAAGACACACACCCAAACAGGTATGGGAAAAAATTTCCTTGAGGGTTTACTGGGTCATTACCCTTGTTGCAATGTTTATCTTCTGGGAATATGAAATTTTGTATTTTTCCTGAGTTTTCTCAGTGCTGTAAGACACGGGAATAGAAACACCCCCTTTCCCCAAGCACACATCCACCCCAAGCTGCTGGGGACACCTCTGCAGGTTGAAAAGGAATATCCATATTTATTGTAATTTACCATGAGCTGATGGGGCCATTTCTACTCCCAGCACTAGGAGCCAAGCCAGACAGGCCCTGGGAACCTGCCAGCCTATTTGACAGCAGTTTTTTTTTAGGAAAACATATTCCTCTTTATGCCTGAATCTCTGCACAAGGGAGCACAGTGTTCCTTGGATAAAAGCTAGGGCTGTAAGAGAACCTGTTGTCTTCCAGCTCCTTTTTTTTTGGCATTAGCATTACAGATTTGGATTGAAAACATTAAAAAAAGGTGCAACCATGGATTTGTGCCACTTCTTTCTCATCCTTTATCTTTCTCCTGCTCCTGGTAGGAAAGAGATAGGAGAAATTGAGAGCTGACTGTTTGGGTCTGTGTTGTGTCCACTTGGTTCATTCCATGGTTACTTTATTTTCTTTTTTTCTTTGTCTCCAGCTTGAAGAACCCTTCAGATGGGAATGCCTTCCGAATCTTTGCTGTGAAGCAGTAAAAACCCCCCCAGGGAAGGTGCAGGTTCCTTTGGGAGAGCTCTCTGTTGATCTCCAGAGACGCCAAAAGCTCCTCTGAACGGCATCAGCTCTGCCCGTACCCTCCTTGCCCATCTCCTTCAGGGAATTCCAAAAGAAAAGGGGGAAAAAAAATGAAAAAACCCCAAAAAAAGACCCCAGGTTCTGACTCAGCTGTTGGCATCTCATCGCACCCGTGCAGCGTTGTATCTTTTTTGTCTCGTGTTTTGTGTTTCTCTAGGGGCATTCAGCGACCATGAACTGTTCTAGGTTTCGTTTTACCAGAGGTGTTGCTACACAGGATGGTGGTGGCTCCATGTGCAGCAGATTCAGGGATCTCAGCCTGGCCCTGGATGGTGTTTTGAGGGTGTGAAGCTTCTCCTGGGATGGGTGTGAGGATGAGCAGACTCGGGAGTGAGCGGCTGTCCAGGCGCTGGACACTTTGAAATGAGAAACTCATTGAAAAAATGGCATTGTCCGGGGAGAGGATGGGCTCTGACAGAGTGATTTTTGTGTGTGTTGGATGGTTTCTGTGCAAAAAAAGCACAAAAAGTGGTGTTTTCCTACTGAGGTGACGTGTAGCAGCTGTGTGAGGCTGCTGGGTACCTCGAATGATGGGGTTTGGGGTTGTTCTTGGCAGCCAAAATTAAAGTTTTTATGGGCCTGGATCAGGGTGTAAAACGGTGGCAGAGATCCTCACTGCAGAAAATGAGGCCACCAGATCATCCAAAGAGCAGGTTTGGTGTTTGCTGGTCAAACACTCCCAGGTATTTTGGCAACCTCTGAGCAGTCAGAGAATTGGGGCTCCTGTGCTGGCACATCTCATCCTATACTCCACGCCATAACTTCAGTTAAATGCAGTGTACTGGTTTATACAGCAGTGCTGGTTGTTTTATAGTAGTTGAGTAGTGATAAAATTGATCTTATTTCTGCTAGGAATGGTTGCATCTGTAGGAAACAGGTTCACTTTCCCTTTGTGAAGCTCCTTGTGGTGTGTGCAGTTCTGAGACTTTAAAGAGGCAGCATAAATTGGGGTAAATTAATTTTTCCAGGAATTTCCAATTGTGAAGCCAACACAATGCTGTACCCGTGAGTATTTGATATTCAGGATGGTGGGTTTTGCAAAACTCACAAGGTGTTGTAATGGTGTTATTCCATACTTTGATATTTTTGTCTTGACGTGCACCCAAATTCATTTCAAAGCCAAGAGAAGGGCTCAGCATGTACTGCTTTTTTTAAGGCAGAAGGATAATCTCTGCTGCATATTGGAAAAGAATTTTTATGATTGATCTAAACACAAATCTGGTGAGTTTTGATACACACACATGCAGTAACTTCATCAGTCATGAGAAGACACAGCCAACAGTGATTCTTCAGTTTTTGTAAATGCGCAGTCCTTCCGTTCAATAACTGAATTGTAATATTGGATAACAAATGGGAAAATATTTCCCTCTGTTTGGCAGATGTTTTACAGCTGCTCTTAGGCCCAGAACATGTTTGGTTTTATCTAGACAGATGTAAGCATTTATATGATTAAATTCTTCTTTAATTCTGTAAACACCATGAAATCACCAAGGAAATGGCATTTAAATGACATTTATCACTCAGTTTGTCCCTCCACTGGGATTTATTTCTCCGTAAAATCTGAATTTGGGATGAAAACTTGAAATTGGAGCTGCATTTCACTGTCTCAAAAAATACTGCACAGAAAAGCCACTTTTGGGGTGGATAGAGAGAAGTGACCCTTTGTGTCATCTTTGTTAATGTAGTATTGTCGTCCAAGGTGTACAGTATTGATTTTAGATAGGAAAACTGAACCATTTCCTTTTCTTACAAATGAATTGATGTTAAAACCAGCTGGAACATATCCTAGAAAAGCTGCTGGTTGGGAGCATTTGAGATGTTGGCAGTGAGGAGAAGCTCCCCCGTTTCTGCCTGCTGTGAAGCGTTGGGGTGAGCGTGGTCTGGTTCCAGCCCATCCAACACTGCAGCAAGAATCTGGGACCAAATCCCAGAATCCTGGGCCAAATGGGCTGGGAATGGAATTGGGGAGAGTGAGAGGTGCAGTCAGGTTCATGGGGACTGCAGGAGCACATAAAACACCTCGGCTCTAGCGTGGGATCCATGAAAATTACGGATGGAAGGTGATGGAAAGGACTGTGAGGGCTCTTGGAGTAAAAACCCAGGGGATTACTGAGAGCACATAAAAACCCAAACA